>NC_031799.1:66949996-67177178 GCF_001522545.3 Parus major | reverse complement strand
ATCATCCCATTGGGAGATGCTCCACCCAGGGGGAGGAGCCAAGCATTCCTACCTGGATATAATCTGAGACTTGGAACACCACAGGCAGCCTTTCTCCACTGGACTCCCAGAGGAGAGAGACCAGACCCATCTACACCAGCACTGGACGTTCAGAGGAAAACTACACCCTTCTACAGGATCACTGCTTCAACAGAACCACAGCTGTCATATATAATATATTCTCTGGATGGCTGATAACAGATTTTTGCATATGGGTGGGTCTGCTAAATGTGTGGAATGAATGAATGCTTCCTATTTTAGGTCTTTAAGGCAGACTTGGGAGAGTCTTAAGTGTTACATCTGGGCAAGTTTCTAGGTTTGATTTACTATATTTTGTTGCTTAAAGAGTAGCATATCAGTAATATTTTTTTGCTGGAGCCACAGTATATTTCAGTCAGACTTTACAAAGAGTTACTGATGCTAAACTCTTTGTTTCAAAACTGGAGGCTGGTCTAAAAGGCCTGGCTGCCATAAAGATTAATCAGCTGCTTGTGGACCTGGCCAGTGCAGAATCAACATAACCCAAAGCCCAATTTTTATTCTTCATCTACTGTTGAACAATGGGAATTACTTTATAAAACTGAATTTCAAACTCACATATGTGTATAGTGGATTATCTATGAATTCTTCTGCTCTCCTCTGATTCTTTCCAGATACATATTGATATTAGCTTAACTTAATTAGGACTTACGCAGTTTTGCCAATTCATGTTTCTAAGCTCCTTGAAAGTCCTTTGCCATGCTACTGAAGTTGCACAATTCATTTCAATCTGCAAAAAAAGCACGAGCTGATTTAAAAGGGGAACAAAAATCCAGCCAAACTGGATTGGAAGAGTAAATTTGGGATATACATTTGACTTGCACAATATTAACAGGAGACAAAAGGCCTTTTATAGTACTTAGTTATTTCTATGCTTGATATATAAAATACATTCATTCCAACATATTTTCAACATGTTTATAAATCATATATTAATCAAGTTATGATCTAACAAATCTAATTCTTTTATGGTTCTGATTACTGTTATTTACTGATACTCACTCATGAAATATTTGTGTCCTTATTGAATTGATTCAGGTGAATTTTACTCATGAAGTCTAGATACCTTTGGTTGCATAAGTTGGTTTTCCATGTTGCTCTTGGGAGCTTTTTATCAACAAGGCATAAAATTTGGCTGAAAAGTGTACAAAATGTTACTAAGAAAGGCCTGTCAGATGCCATTCAAATATTTATTCAGTCTTTTCAGATACTGAAAATACTTGCTTACTATGAATAAATTACTTAAAGCAGAAGGTCTTACCTTGTATAGCTCTGTTTTTTTCCATTCTGTGTATTCCTTTTGGCTGATAGTTTTCAGCAGTTTCTTTTTTTATATGTCTGTATGCAGTGTTTTTGATTTCTTTTAAAGTGGTCCTCTAAATTTTGTTATATGTAGACTATGTTGAGAGAATGCCTTTCCTCACATATGTGATACATTTCACGCATGTATAAAATATGTATCCATTTGCTACACTTGCTTAAAGAAAGTGTTTCTGTAGCCTGTATTGCAAGCTGTAGTCCCATTTCTACTTTCAGACATAATAATTACCAGCCACCAGAATTTATCTTAGAAAATTTGTGCAATCCCTTAGCATTTCAACAGGGCAAAATTAAAAAGTGCATGCTTGAGCTTTCATCCATTAATTGTCTTCTGGCTTGGGAGACCAGGTCAGGAATTTTAAATTATATTAGACTCTCCTGGGGCTACTGGAGAAAAAGGAAAAAACATTCTGTGTAACTTGGTTGTGCTCAGTTGTCTCCACTTGGACTGTTTTCCTGCATGTTTCTAGTCTCTTGTTGATGACAGTAACAACAGAACTGCAAATAATTAGTGTAGCTTGGAGTTGTCTGTAATGGATGTTCTTGATTTTACACAATAGCAAGAGTAGCTCAGAAAATTCAGGTTATATTCAACACTCAATTCAGCATAAAACCACAAAAATCCATTCTATTTTAAAACTGTATATTAAAAAAAAAAAAAAGTTGGTTTGGGTTTGTTTTGGTTTTGCATTTAGAATTCAGAATTTAAAAGAAGATAATTGAAATACAAGTAAAAACTAGATTTTTCTAGTAATATCTTACTCATGTATGTCCTTACCTGTGATGCTAAACAATTGTTCTAAACATATGCTCTAAGCAAAAGGATAAAGGTTCCTACTATAAGGAGTTTCTTGGGTAATTCTCTTCTGAAAGATGTTTTGTTTATTTTGGTTACTATAGGTTACTTCCCTGGAATGGTGTAATAAAAATTCTTTGCTGTCCTTAACAGATTTAATTTTCTAATTAAAACATAGTCATATTTTGAAAAAATCTTACACAGCATTGAGGGAGAGCTGTTAACAATGTGCTTAAACACTTCAGGTCAAATCATAAAATAAGCATTTCAGAAGAATTTTCAGTAGCACATAAACTTTTATTTTTGCTTGCAACATTGCTTTGACTAATTGTTCTTCTTCTGCATAATGAATGTATCTCAGTTGTCAGTACTGCCATGTATTTGCTGAATGAAGTTTGCAGAGACATTTCGTAATTGGCCCTGGTATAAATGGTGATCTATTAATATATCTGTTTATTTGGATAACTGAGTTTTATGAAGTAAATAAGGTGAAGCAATGTGAAAACAACAGTTTTTGTAAAAAGGAGTACAAAAGCTAGAGCTTGAATTTTCACTGTTGTAGCCATTTTTTACTAGCATACCAATCAGGAAACACTGAAATTGGAATTTAATATTTTTTTTTTAACAGCTGTGAATAGATTGTTCTCTTCAAGTACTGCTCCAAGTACCTCAAGGCAATGAATGTAATACTGTACTGTAATGTACATTAAGATAAAACATGAACCTTTCAGAAGTTAGAGGAATATGCAGAGTTTAAGTTGCTTTTACTTTGACTTTATTTATACAATTTATTTTCTAGAACTTTGCATTATAACTGTCTGTAAGTGAATTATAAACCTTTAGAAAAACTTCTTAAAGTATTTATTTTATTGGTTGCCAAGATGGAAACTGCTAGGAGAGAAGTAAGAACAGGTGGCAGGGTTTTATTTGTCTCCAGATCTTGCCCTAATCTCTGATCCTTTCATTTGCTGACTTCTTAACACTTCTTATATTCATATAGTTTAAGTGATTAGACATTTCTAACACATATTTTCGCAGTCCCTGGGCCCTAACACGAGGGCTCAAAAAATGAGTTGACAGATAGAATTTGTCATTGGGTCTTCAGCTTTATTTCAGCAAATTATTTATCTTGCTTCCCTTTCAAGCTTCATTTTACATCATTATTTTGAGCATTCAAAGGGTCAAAAAAGTATTGCTGAGCAAAGTAAAGCTTCTTTTTCTGAGACTGCAAATTATGCTACTTGTTTTATCAGGAGGGAAGGCCTTAGAAACCCTTCTTCATATCTTCCCTATTGCCTGACATAGCAAGTGCCATGAGAACAGTAGTGTTAAATAGAAACTTGCTTTAAATTATCTTATTAGAGCAAGTCATATTGGCTTATAAATTCGTATATGTTGTTCAATTGCATTTTTAAAGGACTAGAGGAAAAAAAAAATATTTTCAGGTAATTCAGCTGAGCATCAGCTCTCAGTTTACAGCATTTTAAAATTTGCTGGTGGTATAGTCTACATTGGTAACCCAGCTATGTTCAAGTTAAAAAATGGTGGTATGCTTGTAGATGTCTGGAAATAAAGGTTGCACAAAATCCCTCCACTTTTGTAGAACAGATTCTTAAAACAAATACTTGCAGTGAGGTGATGTTTTGTAATTTTCTCTATAAAGGTTTCATCATTCAATGGAATGCTTGAATTTTTCCTGGAAGTTCAAAATATTTTTTGCATTGAAATATTGAATACTGGATAACATCTGTATATATAAAGGTATATATATTCATGCATGTTATGTAGAGTTTGTTCAGGAACATTGAAGTGAAGTTTTTTACAGAATCTTCCATAAAGGAAGTACATTTCAATATAGAATTTTTACTGATAATTGTAGAGTGTCTAGACTTAGTCATAGATCAAACCAGAAATATGAGATGAAACTTAATGATATATTACAAATTCTATATTATGAATTTAGTCTTAAAAAACTTATTCAATTTTCCCAAGCTAATTGTAACATTACTTTTTAAAATAGGATTCAAATTCTAATAACACATATTCTATAAGAGATTAATTTCAATGTTTTTCTACATTGCTGATAGCTGTGCATTTCTATCTTGTGAAGAAATCCCTTACTAAAACAAGATTCTCTGCAATTTCCCATTAACAATCACAGACATTTTGAATAATAGCACAGCACAAAGAGTTTTGTATTTTCATTACCTCATCTTTGGAGGTGACCGTGAATACCTGCAGAGAGGAGGAAGAGGGAATGAAAAACAAGGAGACAGCTCTAATACTGAATTATCTGATGTAAAATCTAAAAGTTACAAATTGCTGAGTGTTTTTGACATACACAAGAGGTTTGGAATGTCTCTATAAGAGTATCTGGTTTACTACTACTTAAAACACAGGGGATCTAAGTGAGCTGAAATACGAGTGAAAGTGTGAATTATCATAAAAAATATTCTGGTAATAGTGAAAGATGCAAATGCTCATTTAGGACACAGTATTTGGGAGATTGGAGGATTTAAAATATTTCTAATATTTCATTTCTATAGTTGCCACTTTTCATTCATTGAAGTATATGATTTAAACCAATTTTTTCAATCCAGCTTTCACTCATGTATGCAAGTGTAAAATACTGTTCTGCTGTAACATCAGCATGAAAAGGTGATTAGCAGTCTGATACTTCTGCTTGTGCATATTATGTGTGGGAAATGATAGAGGTGACGATTTGTCTAATTGCTCTACTGTAGTTACAATTATAGAGAAAAGGTCAATCTAGTCATTGTCAATTAAACTGCAAAAAAACCCACATTTTGTAGCCCTGAAGAACCATTATGTCAATTTTATGCTGTTCATCAGTGTATAACACAAGTGCTAGGATATATAAATCTTATCTTTCATGGAATTACAGCAGACTTGCTTTATTACAGGCACTTGGTGCTGCTGAGTAGAGATAACATTAAGTACTCTCTGTTAATTGCATGTTCTTTCATTGTCTCATGTTTTCAAAGATTTGTGTGCAGAAAAACCTGGCTGCTTTAATGAATGGAAATGGATATGCCAGAGTGCAATTTGACCCTTCCTATTTTCACATAGTTAGGAGATGATGAGTGACAGAAAAAGATCTTTAGTTACAAAAGTTGCTATAGTGTTAGCATCAACTTTAACAAAAGTAATGTCAAATATTGCAATACGTATGCTGAATTTGTTGGGACTGTACATACACAAAATAGTACAGTGGTATCTTAACTGTGACACTCTTTTTTCTACTTTCTTTTCTTTCCCTGCTCTTTTTGGTTCACTCTTGGTCCCCATCAGGAGACACACATAAAACAGAGATGAGTTATAAGAATAATTCTGTATAAGTACAGTCTTGACCACACACCTTAAGTGTGGTTAAGTTTCTGTAGGTCCTGAAGATGTGTTTGCACTAAGAAATCTGTTTTTATTCAAAAAATGCTTCAGGGACTGTCAGGGTATGGTGAAATTTTATGTGCAAATTTTGTTTGTACTCAAATAATCAACAAAACGAGGGTATTTTTTTGTTAGTACTCATACCTGGAAATACCCTAAGAGAAGACTTGAGTCTTTCCTTTAAAATAAAGGTTCTCGCTGTGTCAGACCACAATATGTTGCCAGCACCTAACAGAGCTGTGTATGTCAAATTGGGACATTGAATCAATATTCATTTTTAAAAAGCAATTTAGAAATTGACTTAACCCCTCAATTACACCCTTAACATAAAGAGTTATTTTGGTAACATATAATAAGAAACAGAGGACATGTGAACATAGGAATTGTACTGTTGAAAGGTTAATTGCTTTTGGGGCACACTCTCTATCAATGTGCTGGAGGTACTCAAAGAGATTCATAGCTGTGGAGGTATTAAAAAATACCTAGAAGGCAACACATCAAATACCAAGACACCATATTTAGAAAGAGAGTGTAGAAGTAACAATAGACAGAGGCATAGAGAGCTGCTTGTGGTTGGTCCCAGAAGAACTGTCAGCTGACAGTCAGCTGATTTCTTTTATCCACGTGTGTAGATTGACATAATTCAAAAGAGCACTGACAGCAAGTCCTAACAGGCTTGTCCTAGGGTGACATTTCAGGGTGTCCTCCCTAAATTTGCCCTAAACCAAAGCTCATTCAACATTTCAGTTTCAATATTCTTCAACAACCTGACCTTGATATATTTGATTAAAGTGGGCTTTGAACTTATTTCAGCATTCCATAATATGTTTTATTTTGAAACAACATTTTTTCCAAGCAATGCAGGTTTTTTTTGATCACTTTATTTCTGGGGTCATGGTGAAGTCTTGAAAGCACAAATCAGTGGTAGCTAGACCATGATCATCTCTGTTTCCAAAATCTGTGTACCTCTAGATATCAACTTTTCTTGATTGTCTTTATGTCTTTGTTCTGATTTAAAAAAAGTCAAAACACCAAACTGGTGAGATCTAATACAGCTGGTATTAGTAGGAGCTATGCCTCAGGATTGCAGGTATTGTGAATGTGAAGGAGAGGAGTGAAGTCTCATCATCTCATCTCATCATCTCTGTATTTTTCAAAATAAAGAATAAACTGATAGTATTTGGGGCAACATTCTATGTCTAGATATTTATGTTTGTATTAATTTACTTTGCGAGTGAAACTGCAGTTGTTTATCCCATTTGTCATACATGTATGTTATCATCTGATTACAGAATCAAATATTCAGGCAGATAAACCTTGTACATTGAGCAGAAAGCTCTGGAAAGGAGGACAGTGGAGGGAAAGCTACAGGGAGAAGAATCGTGCCTGGGCTTGGAGTCACTGTGACCTTTGCACTTCTCTGTTGTGTGGAAAATGAGGGACAAGATGGAAGCTATTGAACTGATTGTCATCTCATAACCTTTGATAGGTCAGAGTGTAGGATATTTGCTGTTTGGAGGCTTTGATTGACCTTTTAAAATAATTTTCTGTTATGCAAGCATGTTTCTGAGTTTGGCAAAGAAGAAGAATCTGGATGCCTGCCGTGCTTGTCTTGAGCTCTTGATTTGCAGAGTGGGATACTGGACTTCCAAGAAGGGACTGATGGATTGAGACACTGAAATTCAGTCTGAAACAGTGTTGTGAATGACACCCAGTAGTTCAAGTTTGACCCACACATTTTGCTAAATATTCTTTGTTATGAAAAGTTATGAAAGAGTAGTTGAATCTTTACATTTTAATTAATTTCACACTAGATTGCATGTACATGAAGACGACTTTTTTTTTAGCATAATCCTGTATTGCAAGCAGAATTTGTTTTATACTTGAGAAAAAAAGAAAAAAGCATTATGTATTTGTTTGCATAACAGATTGGTTAAAAAAAGAAAATTTAGAAATGCTGAGATATTTCTGAAAACTGTATGGCCCAGTGAATTAAGTATGAGTTAAATGCTGTTATAGGCTTTACTGTTACTGTCTTGTTTTTTTAGTCTCTCAATGATTCTACTTATTCCTTTACAAAATAATAATAATAAGAAACTGTCTTTATAAGGACCACTAATTAAAATGTCTCAAATATTTACTATAGAGCACAGATAAAGTGAAGAGAAACTGTTCATTGCATAAATTTGGAACTGATTTCAAACTATATTTCAGTATCTCATAATTTGAATATGTCTTAAAATTTAAGCATCTGCTGCCATAGGTCAGACTTGCAGTATTTGTAACTCTGTAGGATTCTTTTAGTATAATGAAAAAAGACCAAATGTGGTAGGGTCTAGTATAATTTATTTATAACGACAGTATTTTATAGATCTGAGATTTACTGTATTCATTTTTTATATTTGCTATGCTTCTCAGGGAAAGGAAATACTGTTCGTCGGTTAAATACTGTTAGTCTCTGTTAAATACTTGGAGACAGAGCTCAGAATATGTCACTTACTGCTGTAGCACTGGGAAGTCTCTAATACCAGAAGCTGAGATTTGTAGCTGTAGTATTCTGCTGCAAGGGACATACTGCTTGATCTCTTGGGAAGTTTCTTCTTCCTGGGTAGTCTTGTCACATTCATTTCTTTCTCAAGCAGCAAAAGAGGGGCTAAGAAATATTTATTTATTCATAAGAAGAATAGTCTAGCTCATATTTGTAAATCCAATTTTTATATCCCTCAGAATGAAGTTAACATCATCTTTCTTTCACTTTAGAATCTTACTCTTACTTTTTCCATAAGTTTGGGTTTTTTAATTTGAACCTAGGCTGGTATCATATATTGAAAGAGATTGGGAAGATATCAGCAGTCATTTGTTGTTTGTATGCATATCTTCTAGGTTTATATAAAATTACAGCTGTTGGAATCTTAGGGTGATGCAAGAAGGAGAGAGATGGTAAATAACATGGAAGATAGACTATTGATGCCAAGCAATCTAGATTGTTTTAGTGAACTAAGATCTTGCTGGAAAAATGCATTTCAGTATAGCCATATACAAAATTGTATATTTAGTAACATAGAATGCAGAATATACCTGCACAATGGGAAAAGAGTTACACTTTTGAGAATAATGGTTCTAAAACAGATTTGGGGATTATGAAGAGTAAAATGAACTCACACTATCTAAGGATGGGAAAACAACATTTGTTAAAAAGGCCTGGGGTAGAGAAACTTATTTAATCTTTGCATACACCCTTAAAAATGATAATATCACTGTCTGACAAACAGCACTTGTATTAATATTTTTAAAATAAAGGAATATAGTCTTACAGCTCAAAAAAAAAAATAATTCAAAGACAATTGATCTGCAAAAAATGTGTAGAAGAACATTAAGATGACATCTGGTAACATTTTACAATCTTTAAATAAGCATGAAACAACTTGCATTTGAAAACAGACATTTCCATCTGAAATGAAATACATTTTAAATAGTATGTCTTAGAATGAATTACAAATAAAAGTGAGTTTTGCTTGTTTTCCCCTCTCCTTCTCCCCGGCCCCAATTGTAAATTATGTGTTTTAACTTTTCCAGAAACCAGTGGCTTGCTACAACAATATCACTAGAATAGGATCATTCAGCCTAGACCTCAGGGGGTCTCTCATCCTCTCTGCTGCTCACAGCAGGATCAGCTGTGAGCCCAGGCTAGGACAATTGTATATCAGTCTCCAAGGATGAGGCCTGCACAACCTCTCTGTTCCACTGTTTGGCAGTCCTCATGGGGAAAAAGTCTGAAGCAGACATCCAATTTGAAACTCTTATTTTGAATTAAACATTTTTTCCCTCATTCTCCCAGCACGCATTGCTGTTGGAACCTCACTTTGTCTTGATGACCTTGCAGACCAGCAGGAAACCTGCTTTTTGTGCCCCCACACCATTTTTCCAGGCTGAAAATGCCCCTCTGCCTCTCAACAGGGTCTGTGGTCCAGCCCCAGACCATTGTGGAGGGATAATGTTGACCTTCTTTACTCCTCAAGTGCACTGCTGACTCATGTGCATTTTGCTGCTTTCCAAGATAAGAAGTCCTTTTCTGCAAAATTTTTTCCCACACAGCTGGTCCACAGACTGTCCTTCCCCTTGCAGACAAGTTCAGATGAAGATTATAGAATGGTTTGGGTCTTTAAGACCCCAGATCTTTAAGGACTTCCAGTCCAACCTCTTTGCCATGAGCAGAGATCTTCAAACAGATCAGATTGCTCAGAGTTCTGTCCAGTCTGATCACAAATTGTTTTGTTTGATTGTTTCCAGGGATGGGGCATCTGCCAGCTCTCTGGGAAACCTGTGCCAGTACTTCACCGTCCCCTCTGTAAAACTTTTTGCTTATTCCTAAATTAACCCTCTCTTACTTTAAAACCCCTTTTTTAAGAAGTCCTGCTGAAAAATTTGTCCACATCTCTCTTGTAAGCATCCTTTAAGTACTGAAAGGCCACGGGAAGGTCTCCCTGGAGCCTTCTCTTCTTGACACCACTTGTCACTGTTGTCCACTGGGACTCTGAGCCATTGACTGTTGCCCTCTGGATCCAGCCAATTCCTCATACACCAAACAGTCTGCCCATCAAATTCATTTTTCTCTGATTTAGAGAGGAAGATGTTATGGGGGACCATGTAAAATACTTAATAAATCAACTGGCCATGACTGATAAATTATTTGATTAGATTGTGTGTGTTAGACGGTTATTAAATTTCAAATTTATTTAGTGTGGTTATTTCATTGTTATGATCTGTGCTATTGCTTGAAAATCCCAAGAAACAGAAACTCTTTTGTAGGTACTTTGTGTCACAAAAATTGATTGCCATTTATATCAGGAATTCAGTAGCTGCATGACTTTATCACCTCTCTATATTGAGATAAGCTAAGCTGAATAGCAGCTAGTTCAGAAAGTAGTAATAGTGTCTTCTAGGATAAGAAGAATGTCCACAGACTGACTGTCGGTACTGTGCCATAGAGCTCAAGGGTTTGTTAATACAGACTTGTTCAGATACGTGGAATAGCTAATTTCATTTTACTGCTATTCCTGAAAAATATTTACAATTTTTCCATAGTTAATACATGCATATTCTGAGCATTTGTGGAAGTATTTAATTAATATATTAGTTTACAAAACTGTTTTGTTATTTTTTTATTAGTAAATCCAGATCAGTTTCTATACATTTTTGGGCTTTCAATTTTTACTCACACACACATACATATATATATATATATATATAAATTCTTAAATTTATTTTTTTTTTAATGAATTTTAAATTTTTCATGGTGCTTTTAAACAACCCTTGCAACTTCGTGGGAACTTCACATGCCTGCCAAAATTCAGGCAAGAATACCTGTAAATTATTTTATCTTTCTTCATATACCAGCTTCTTTTTTTCATATAAGTGAATCAATGGCTGTAGTGGGTATTACATAACCAACAGTACCCTTTAAAGAAACTATCCTATAATGTATGCTTCAGGCAGTGATTAGCCTCATAAATTCTGGTTCACAGTACTTCCGTGTAATTATTGTTCAAGCCTTAGGATATTAGTAGGGCATTAAACAGACCATCTTCTTTTCTTTACATATATTGTGTATCGCTTCTGTAATTTCTAAGGAAAAAAAATGGTATTTAGATGTAATTAACCTAAAGAGCTTTTAAGAGATTACAAGTTGAGCTAGGCAAAATGGCATAAGCCCTTCATGTTTTATTAAAGACCCGCCTTGAATAGCTTGTACTGTCCCATGGCTTTAACAAGTTAAATGTGAGATTCTTCATTTTCACTGGGTATAATCATGATTCTATTTCATGTTTTATGCAAGCAATGTCTTATGCAATCTTTTCAATTGAGCCTTGTGTTTAACTTATTAAAATTTAAGTTTTTCTTATGGGAAATGAGAAATTCAGGAAGAAAGTCAAGTAGCCTAAGTAATTTGTGAAAGCAAATTTGAAGAGGAAATATTCAACATGAAACTGACAAGGTGTATGTGCTTATAGTAGGATTTACAGATACGTATATTTTCTTAAATAAAAACTATATAATGGTTGTTGGAATACTTTGAAGGCATTATAAAAACACTAGAACTGATGAGAAACTAAATTTCTTTAAGAAATACTTCAAAACACTTTTTCAGTTTGCAACATTTGATATGACTATTCAGATATGATGGGTGTTGCACCAGTAATTTTTCCTCTTTACAAGAAGAGGCTGATAGTAATAGAGCAGTATTTTTATTTGTGTTTTGGGAAAAGTTAGAACTTAAGCATTTAATTTTCATAGACCTCACCTTTCTTTGAAAAAAATAAGGGATTATGAAGACCACTGATGGTTATGCTTGCAGATGTAGTTTACAGAATTTATTAAAACCTGTAATATTCCTTATTCTCTGGTCATGGATTTTATTTATTTTATTTTTTATTTATTTTATTTATTATTACAGATGAAAAATACTTTTGCACTCTGTCTCTAACTGACACTTAGTGATAAAAAAGTTTCCTGAAAAAGCTTCCAGGATCAGTCATCTATCCTTCACCCTTATTACAAAATTAGGGAATGGGTTAAGGCAGAAAGGGACAACTGGATACGGTCTGGCCTCCATGCCCAAGCAGAGTTATCCTAGAGCATGTTGTTCAGGATTTTTCAGACAGCCTTTGAAGGTCTCTAGTGAGGGAGACTCTACAACCTCTCTGGACAATCTGCAGTTCTGTCACCCACACAGTAAAGTTCTTACGTTGAGGTGGAACTTCCCTTCCTGTGCATCAGTTTCTGCCCTTTGCTTCTTTTCCTGTTTCTTGGTACAATGGAGCAGAGCCTGGTCCATGCTCTGACCCTTCCATGCAGACACTGAAAGATATGGATGAGGTTCTTGATGCTGAATGGGCCCAGCTCCCTCAGCCTTTTCTCCTCAGATGCTCCAGTCCCTTTATCATCTTTGAAGCCTGCAGGACCTGCTCCAGGGAGCATTTTGTCTGTTGTGCTGAGGAGCCCAGAACTGGACACAGCACTCCAGATGACTACCAGGGCTTAGTAGAGGTGCAGGATCCCCTCCCTTGTCCTGCTGGCAGTGCTCTTCCAAACGCACCCCAGGATTGCTTCTTGGCCCCAAGGGCACTGCTGGGTCATGCAGAGCCTCTTGTCCACTCCCAAATCATCCTCAGAGCTGCATTCCAGCAAGCTAGTGTAACTGTCCTGCTGCTGCCTGGGTTTTTCTTCCTCAACTGCAGGGCCCTGCACTTGCCTTTGTTAAAGTTTAGCTAGTTCTTCTCTGCCCATCTCTCCAACCTGTCGAGGTCCTTCTGAAGGGCTGCACAGCTCTCAGGGGTGTTGGCCACTCCTCCCAGCTTTGTGTCATCAGTGAACGGGCTGAGGTGCACACTCTATCCCTTCATCCAAGTTAAGCAATACCAGGCCCAGTACTGAATTCTGCAAGACATCACTGACAGGCCTCCAGGGAGATCCTGTGTAATCACTGCCCTTTGAGAACTGCCATTCAGCCAGTTCTCAGTCCACCTCACTGTCCACTTGTCCAGCCTGCACTTCCTGAGTTTGATTATGAGAATATCATGGGACGTAGTGCCAAAAGCCTTGATGAAGTCCAAGTAGACAACATCCGCCACTCTCCACTCATCCAGATAGTACTGAAAATAACTACTGCTGTCTTTGGAACTCTTCAATAGGAGTTGGTATTGATATATCAAGTGTGATGTCTTCTTTGCCTATATTTTTATACTTATTTTCTGTTTATAGATTGCTTGTTCTGTATTTGGAAATTAATATACATAGAAGTTGTTTATGGCTACATTTATTGGAGCTTGGTTTGGGTTTTCCAGTAAATTGTAGTTAGTATTTAAATGTAATTTGAGTTTAATAATAATAATAATAAAACATTAATAACAAAACAGAACATAATACATGTAAGTAGAGGACTATACAACATTCAGGTTGTTACCTTTCGGTGAATATGTTATATACTCCGATGCATTGTGTTGTAATACCCAAATGTAGGATCAGATTATTAGAACATTGAAGATTGTTAAAACATCTAGGAACGGGCTAGATATTCAATAAGTTGCTGTCACGTAGTTGTTGTCTGTCATTTCATAGCAATCACTTGGTGCTTTAATCATTGAAATCTGTAAGCTGATCATGTATAGACTGGTACAGAAGAGAAAAGTTTCAGTGTTCTAGTGCTCATGGAGTACTTGGCAATCATGTTTTGCTTTGGGTGATGTGGTGGTATGCCCGTCGACTGGCTTATTGTTACTGTGCTAACAGCAGTCATTTGTTCATGCCCTCTGTGTAGTCAAAATAAAAAAAAGTCCTGTGAGCATGAAAGCGAAGGTGATGTTTCTAGTCTGAGTAGAAAGAGAAACCTGATAGTTCTTTGACAAGCAAGACAAGAAGCTGCTTCCTGCTGTGTGTCTACTAGAAATAGTGGTGCCATGTATTGCTAAGAGGAACCTTTGGTCTACCACAGAATGGAAGTATACCAAAGTTTCATTGTGCTTAGGGCTTTTAGTGCCAGAAGAATAAATTGGTCCTCTTATTATAAATTCACTTGCAAACAACCTTTAGCAAGATATTCCTGTAGTGGTCGTTATTATTATTGTCTGAAGATGCTGCATGTGAGACATTTATGCTTACATAAGGTAACACCATGGATAATCATTGTAGGGAGTGTGAAGAAGTAAGAACAGTGGGGGTCACTTGTTTAATGAAGATGTGATGAGCCAAGAGCTTTATGGTTGCTGGGGGATTGTCATAATGGGGACATGTATTTAATTAGAGATCCTAATACTGCTCTGCCGGATAGGAGCTTAAGCTTCCTCAGCTAAAGTAACAATCTTGTTTTTTCTGCTTGCTTGTGGCTGTAAGTCAGAAAATTGTTTTAAAAGAAGTACATACATGAATAATCCTGTGCTTTATTTGGTTGCTAAAACCTTGCTAGTCTCATTTAGATATATTCAAGTGATTAATTTGAGCATATGCTGAAATACTTTGTAAAACTGACTCTTAAATTTGTAGAGTGGAAGAAGGAGTTGTAATCTCTTTTCTTCTGCAGTATTTCATCTTTGAAAAAATGTATTTGAATGGAAATGCTATTGTGAGGAGTATGTAAAAATCAACTTCTGTTTCATCACTGAATTGATTTAAGAAAGAGGATCACTGATGTTAATTTAAGCACTTCACAAAGCTTTATTTCAGGATAGAACTTAACAGTGGCAAAAAGTGCTTGTGGAATATCTGTACTAACATTTATAGTGATTAAAGTTATATTGCTTGTGAGCCCATTAAAACCCAGTTAAGCATACTGAATTTTAATCTGTGGAGACAAAGGAAGTCAGATGTATGTTGGTTCTACAAGATCCAGACATACGTGCTTCTTCAAGGCCTAAATCTTACAGCCACACTTTTTCCCAGTTCTCATAAGATCTGCATTATGTTACTTTTGTTTTTCTAGTTCACTCATGTCCTAATAATGTCCTATAACAACATCAAAAAATCTGTTTTGTTAGCAGTGGCTCTGCACTGGGTTATCTCTTTAAATCTCAGTGCCAAATGGCATTGGAAAGGTAGATTTTCTTCAGAAGTAATTTCTTTTGTACTATTTTTCAAAAACTTGTTTTAAAATGTTGATACAATATTAATTTTTATTTAATTAAAACATTGAAATCATACCTTAGAGTTATCTGTTATACAGATAGCAGATATTTGCTGGGCAAATATTTGGTTTTATTTCATACTACTAGTCGAAAAATGACTGGAGCTAGTGCAATATGCCAATTGTCACCTTAAAATGTATGTATTCACAATAAAATCATAGCTCAAAGGATTATAGACACCTGACTTTTATGGATGCAGTTCAGCCATGCTGCTGTTGGTATGTTTTCTTCACCAGCTGCTTCTTGGAGCAGTGGCATTGTCAGTGTCAGTGGTTTTTCAGGACCTTGGAGGGCAGCTGCGGCACTGCTGGACTGGACTTTGGCCAGCAGCACCCTGGTAGCCTCCAGGCTTCCCAGTTGTGGAACACGGGCCTGTTGAGGTGTATTTGCTCATGTGAGCTGGACCTTTAATGAAACCTGATGAAATCTAGCAACTTGCTTGGAAACACATGTTGGAGGTTTTACTGTTGCCTCTCAATAAAACAAAGCCAAAAAGTTTCTAAGTTGCTGTATGGAAGAAAGTGGCCCAGGACTATGTTACACAAATAATTTCAGAGAATCCTCCAAAGAAGAAAAAAATTATATTCTATCTTGATCTTAGTCTTCCTTGAATGAACAAAAACTATCAATTTTTTTATTTAATATTGCATTTTCTCTACAGAGTATGATGTACTAATGTAGTCTGTCAGCATATGTTTCATTTATACATCATACTGTCTCGTTTTTAATTCTTAAAACACAGCAAACTAAAATGAAACTACTGGTGTATAGCTTTTCCTTGGTTTGGGTTTTGTTTTTTTTCAAATTTCAAAGAAGCAGTAACTGCAATTAACATGCAGTTAATTACCTATTAAATGTAGAGGCAAAAGGAGTCAACAGATTGTAACAAATAGACATTTCAAGAAATACTTGCCCAGTATTTTGTGGACCAAGATTGTCTCTTGATGGTGTTTAAACAGACTTGCAAAAAAGATATGGAGCATTTGGAACTTTAAAACACAGCTTGCCTGTAATTCTGGAAATGAATACAGATTTAGCTCATTAAAAACCTCTTAAAACTGTCCTGCTGCTCTAATAAAGTGGGAGGGAAAATTCCCAGAAAAGAGAGGGAATGAAGCATTGACTGCAAAGTAGTTAAAATCACAGTGTAACTTCTAACTTTGCCCATGAAGTTGTGATACAGTTTACAAGAAAGGTACAACTGTCTAGAAATAAAAAAAAATAAATCTAAATATTTGTGATTATTAAAATTCTAGATATTATCTTACCATGAGATTGTGATGTTAAGTCTGCTGTATAAGGATCATACATCCACAACACAATTTGATTCTAGTCTAGATCAATGTTTCTTCTGTAAAAATCTTCCTGACTACATACCCAGTGACATAAAAATAAAGTAGCAAGTTTTCCAAGTACAGTTACTTAGAACTTTGTTAAGACTCTTTTTGACAAGCTGGAAAATACTTGGAGTAGAGTCTGATAGTAGAGCATTTAGAGATTTTACGTAGGTTTCCAAGGCCCTCTGGGACATTTCATAGATATAGATACTTAAAGGATTTGGATTATTTCTTCCCTCTCATTTCTTCTTATGCAGTGTTATTTTGCCTTTCTTAGTTTAGAATAATACCTCTTTACCTTTTGAAGAAACTTCTAGTAAAATAACAATCTTATTTTATATTCAGACAGGGAAAAGAGATATGCCAAAGGAAAATAGTCTGTCTAGGGGCATTCTGAACTTGTGTCTGTGTTCACAATGCTGAGTTCTGACTTTTGGCTCAGATTACCTTGAACAATTAAGGATGAAAAGTTAATGCTGCAAAAGATTCACCCACACACACATTTTTATCTGCGAAAAAGTATTTGCAGGGGAAAAGTCTGTGCACAAAAAATGAACACCTGCTAGATGCATAATTAGAGATATTTGGCCTGAAACCATTGCACATTCATTGTGTGTTTCAACATTTCAGTCCCTCATAGCAACCATCAAAACCTGTAAAGACCTAGAGGAACTGCCAGCAGTAACTTTGTACCCAGAGAAACCTGAGCTTTTTATTCAGTGATTTTAGAATGATTAGCAAAGGTAGGGCAGTGCTGCCAAGTGCATGTGCTCTGGTCTGATCTGCTTTCTGGATCTGCCAGCTGCAGACCAGGTGTGTGCAGACAGCCCTGCAGACAGGGTTTGTGCAGACAAGCAGCAGTAGGGGGAGCTCAGATTTATGAAATCTGTTCTTCTCTGACCTCTTTTAAAGGAGTAAGGGAGGCAAGCTGGGCCCCGGTGACAGCCTGGCTTGGCATCTGTGTGACAAACCAGAAATTATAGATTATTTCAGTGAGTACTGAATGAATCTGTTCTGAGGTTTTTCTAGAATCAGACAAAGTGACTCAGTCCAGTGCTGGTATCCTGGTGTTCTACCTGGGGTCATACTAGTTGCACTGCTACACTTAATATTGTATCCTGTTCTATGTCTGCATCTCTGCTACTGTCTTTATGATTTCCAGGGAAAAAGTTGTGGTTTAGCTTTCCTTGCTTTATGATTAGATAGGCTTTGCTAAAATCTGGTTTCAAAATTCTCTGTTTGAAAATAGAGAATTTTCTGCATATCAACTCTTAAACTGAATTTTCTCCACTCTTCCCTGCCATCAGTACATTACCAACAGAGGATGATAGGAAAGGAGGGGGTGAGAGACAGAAGAAACCTGCAGGTCCAGCTGCATAATTGTAAATCTCTTGAGGCACAGGCATAAGAAGAAAAAGGATAGGAAGAAAACAGGTTATTTACTGATGTTACAAGGTTAAGCATATTCATCTGCTGCCTCCAGAAGGCACTATAAGGGTCTAATAATTTCCTTGCTAATAATAATTATTCTATTATATATTATATATATATATATAATATTATATATGATATTCTGTATAATAATAATAATTATTATTCTAATTATGCTAATAAGGTCTAATAATTAGTCCCTTTCACATTTTTTTACTCTAATATTAATGCACTTACTCTAGACTAAGTTGATTTTGTAGCTTACTCTGTCTTTTCTTCATGCTTTTTATAATTGAAATCCATATATCTTGGTGCGTTCTTCCTCTGCTGTTCACATGCTGCTCCCACAGTGGAGATCAGCATTCATAGAGGTCAAAATCAGAGCCATCAGTGCAACTTATAAATGGCTCAAACACAGCTAGAAGTGTTTTGCAGAGCTATCATATGGTTCATAATTTTAATGTGATGTTTGCCCTGAATTTCTTTCCAGGAATATGTACAACACATTAAAAAAAAAAACAAATAAAATTACACCTTCAGGTACCTCCCCATATTCCCAGTTTCTTTGGAAACAGGAGAGAGAATTCTTCGTTGGTATATAGTGCAATGCACCAAGTATTTTTATACTCACTTGGGAAATTGTGTGGTGTCTGTACCTTCCCAAAGCTATGATTTTGACTCATTGCCCTCATATTAGCTGCAGGCTATAAGCTTTCCTGTCATTCTTTCTGCATTTTTAATTGACCTTAGGCATCTTATGTCATAATGACTTTTCTTATGCTTGTCCTGCTGTTGCTCTTATTCCCTTTCTCTTTTGCCTCACAACACAGTAGTGTTTTCTGCTTGCTTTAAAGAAATTTAAATTAGGTGGAAATGGCCTGTAAAGTTCTGTGCTGTTATGTTAACCTCAGAAGTTTCTGCTATCTGGATATTTCATGGCTGGTTAGTGTTTTGAGATAAAGAGATTTTGTTGAGTAGTAATTTAAATAATCTAAATAAGCTTCTCTAGTTTGATCAATATTCACATATTGAAATCTCTTTTTTGTTTGTATACTTCTCCAGCTTCTTTCTGCACTTCGACATTTACTGTGATTTTTCACACTTGAATGAATTCTTCCCTTGTCTGATGTTCTCTTTATCCTTCTCAGTGGCACTCTTCCTCAAACTACATTATGTAACTTGTAGAATTAAAAAATAGTACAGCTCTCCTCTTTGTTTAATCTATTTTTATTTTTCCACTCAGTCACCTGTATCACTGTAGATTTTCTGGTTTTTGCTTTTTGGAAAAACTCATCTGAGTATCTTGATGTTGCAGATGTTTTAAGCGTTGATAGCTATCCCAGTGGTGCTAACTTAGTGCGTATGTGACATGTATATACATGTCACACAGAGAGTATGCATAGTGAGTATGTGACATGATGAGATTTCTATTTAGGTTGCTTGTGAATTTGACCAAATTCTTCTGGCAAACCTGAGCTGAGACATTTGGAAAAAGGAATTCTGAAATAAGGTTAAAAATACTGATTTTTAGTGGCTAGTACAAATGAAACTTATATTAATCTACACAATACTGACTGGTATTTTAGGAAACTTTTAGGACTCTGTGTTGTTCCATTTGTTTGTGACTTTGACTAAGTTAAAAATTAAGTTAAAAGACTAAGTGAAAACATGATCATTTATGTGCATTGGTGCCTGATTTTTTTCACTCTCTTGCACTAATCAGACTACTCAAACAAACAGGACAGACACTTCACTGCTTTTGAGGACTGTGGATCATTGCATAGATCTGACATAGTCTTAAAATTTTTCAACAAATTTGATGAAGGCTACCAGGTAACTTTGACCACTTGGAAAAGCTGTGCGTGGAAAACCAGTTTTGGGATCTCAGTTTTCCTTAAAGGATTTCTGAAAGAGTTACAGTACTGAATTTAACTTGAGTGAGTAATGTTCTTGCCAGAATACTCATGGCCTAAGCTTTGTGTAATGCTTGTTCACATTGCCAGTACCACAGTGAGACCCAATCTTTGAAGTCTTGCTTCCAGAATCAGTGAAGATGTCTCTTAGTTGAAAACACATTTAACTTCTTCATTTTTGGGTCTGAATGCCAGTTTCTCACAGTGAGGTAGCATTATTGCTAGTTTTTTTTAAAAAAGAAATTGCAACTTTTTTAGTAATTCTGAATTTTTCAACCAAAGTCAGTCTGTGTGCTTGAGTAATCTTGACAAACAAGAAGAATGGTAGAGCCTGAAATTCTGCAGGTTGACTAAATTGTTATGAAAGTTTCTATTCTAGTCATCTTTTTGAGTATGTGTTAAATTACAACACAAGACAGAAGGTACTGTCTTCTAGTAAAAATAGACTACTCAGAAGAAATATTGGTCAAAACTGGGGAGGATCATTAAAGGAAGGGGTAGCAACTCGATTGATGCAATCTTTCTTTTGGCACAGGTGACTAAAAGCACTAGTTAGAATAGGTAATTTCTTTCACCAAAGGAAACAAAATACTGTGATTAAATATTTTTTTCTACTCTTTGACAAAGCCATACTTATTCTAAATTTATCATCCTCTTTGATGATGCCCCAGTCTGTTTTTATTCAGAAACTGGGTTGTGCCTCAGATTGCATATATTGGAATACAAAAGGCTTGCATGTCTGTGGCTGACAGGCAGTCTTGTAATGCATGATAAGTTTTGCTACCAGCTCTTAAAATTCTTCCAGCTCATGGTTTTTCCAGGACCAGATGGCAACATCTTTGTGGTATTCCAATGATAAATTTCACATGGATTCTAGGGAATCAGTGCCTAAGTGGATTCTAACTGGTTGCAAATATAGTTCACAGTTAAAGTATTTGTCACACAGCAAATATCACAAGTAATAGATGTAATGTAATGGCAAATAAGTCCTACCTTCATATTTTATTTTATCAGTAAGTGTATTCTTTCAAAATAGCTTTTAGTTTTATAATAAAGAACAGATGTAATCAATCCAGAAAATCTCTTCAAATTAATTGCTCGCATCTTGTAAGTTATCAGAGAGGAACTTTTTCTAAAAAAAAAATCATATTAATTAAACATGGATACAGCACTTACTATTATGATAGCATTGCTCTGGCATTATTTGATTATGCATTTTGTGTAAATAATCTTGGTACGTTTTGTCCCTTAAAAATATATATAATTGAAAAGTGTTTTTTCTGAATGTGTGACTTCATATTCAGAAGCCTGTTGCTGGAATCATCATCAGCTGTGCACTGAAGTGTCTCTCTGTCACTTCTTTTAACAAGTGATACAAGAGATCACCATCTCATTAAATTTTAAAAGAGCATTGGAATAAAATGGTGCTATGGAACTTAGGACTTTCAGCTGTGCTTTTTAGACTTTTACTGCATTTGAAATTTTATGAGTGGGGTGTTAACCACCAGAAGATTTTTCTTTTTTTTTTGCTTCAGAGCAAGTTATGATAAGTTGACAAACTAAAATCAGTGGGATGTTAACCATTTCAATTCTCCCATTTATTTTCCAGTGCTTCTGGTTTTATAATAAAGCAGTGACAGCTAGTTTGACTGCAAATATCCAGAATTTTTTGAGCTGTATATCAGCAAACCTTCCTGGAAATTTTCTGCTACATGTTACCACAAAAAATGATTAAGAAATTTCACTGTTTCAATGTACTGCAAAACATTAAACCCTGCTGTCTTCACTACATGAATTTAAAGGACTGTTAGGAAATTCTCTAGTCTGGACCTTGCAGAATGATCAACTGGAACTCTGTGCATGCTTTAAATACTTTTTTAGCACAGAAGGATTTTAAACAGATGCTGTGTTTGGCAAAACAATCCACTTATTGCTCTTCACTCCATTATCTGAGTTTGATTCTGTCTTTACTTGATCGTGAAACATGCGTGCAAAGCAGAAAAGGAACATGTTTGTTTATAACTGTAGTTTCCAATATATCAATTTCTCATTGTGTCTTCTTTCTGTGTCTGATACTGTGAAAAGAAGCAAATGAGAAAAGCAAAGCTTGGATAAGTTTAGAATGGTGGCGGAAGAAAATTAAGACCAATGTGCATCTTTGACTCTTGATTTTCTTCAGCCACTCAACAGAGGGAATTATCCTGCTGCACTTGCTGTTGTGAGGAGGGCAGTGGAGCTGGTTGAAGGGCTGGAAGGGCTGTCCTGTGAGGGTCAGATGAGGAGTCTGGGTTTGTTCATTTTGGAGAAAAGGAGGCTGAGGGGTGACCTCACTGCTCTCTGCAGCTTCCTGGGGAGGGGAAGTGGAGAGGGAGATGCTGATGTCTTCTCCCTGGGATGCCATCATCCAGAGCATTAGTAAAGATGTGAACCAGGACCAGTATTGGCCCATGGAGTACACTGCTAGCAGACTTTGTGCCAATTACCATCACTCCCTGGATATGGTCTTTCTGTCACTTTTCAGTCCATTCCATTCTGTTCATCCAGCCTGTACTTCACCAGCCTCTCTATGAGGATCTTACAGAAAGCAGTGTTGAAAGCCTTAGAGAAGTCAAGGGTAAACAATATCCACTGCTTTCTCCTCATCTACCAAGCCAATAATTTCATCATAGACAGTGATAAAACTGGTCAAGCATGACTTGCCCCTGATGAATCTATGATAACTATTCTTGATGATCTTACTGTCCTTCCTATGCCTGCTGACAGTTTCCAGAATTAGCTGACGCATTGCCTTCTCATGGATCAAGGTGAGGCTGACCAGCCTGCAGTTCCCTGGATCACTTTTCCTGTCCTTCTATAAGGTAGTGTAATTTGCTTTTCCCTAGTTCTCGGGCACTTCTCACATTTGCTATTATCATTCAGAAATTACTGAGAGAGGCTTTGCAGTGCCATTTTGCCAGCTCTCTGAGCACTCAAGTGCATCCTGTCAACATCCTTATATTTATTTGTGTTTAGTTTCAGTACTCTTAAGTAGCTTCCACCACAGTTTTCCCCTGGTCTCTCAGAACTGGGACTCATCAAGGCCTGTTAATGGAAACTGAGGAGAAGGCAACATTCAGTATCTAAGCCTCTTTCATATTCTGTGTCCCCTGCTTCATTCAGCAAAAGGCCCAGATCTTTTCCACCCTTTCTTTTGTTCTCTGTGTACTTAGAGAAAACCTTTCCATTGTCTTTGACATCCTTAACTGGACTCAACTCCATTTTGGCTTTGACTTTTCAGTTTTTCTCCATAGCTGGACAAAGTCTTCAGCCTCTCAGGTCAACAACTTTCATCATTGTTTGTAACCATTTTACAGAAAGTGAGCATGAAGGGTAACACTGTCTTATTTTTGAGAGCTTGTCTCTTATTCATGTAGTGATAAGTACTTTAAAGTTGGTTTTTTAACCCTTTCACAGGCATTCGTTTTTCTAGAGACGTGTGGGAATTTAGCTTGGATGGTTTTGGCTAGTTACTCTTTTATTGTTGTTTATGTGTTTCTCCATTCCATACAAACAGTTCAAGGAATAAGAGGGTTTGGGCTTTTTTTATATTTTATTGTTTGGTTTTTTCTCTCCCAAAATATAAACCAATAAAACAGACCTCTGTAGCTGGAACACTTTCTTGAATGAGCTACATCTGTGGGAAAGGAGTACTTACGGTTTTTAAAAAGGATGTTCTTTCTAAAGCTGTGTTGGCTAGATTTTCTGTTGTCAGCAAGTGGAATATTGTTTTCATTTCTTTGTCTTTTAAATACTGTTCAGGGAGTTATGTAGAGCATAATTGATACATGCAGAAAGATTTAGAATTTTATATTCTTTAGTCTGCCACACTTATGAGGGATAGATGAGACTAGGAAAAATACTTTCCTTTGAGCTCAGAGATTAGTGCCTGAATGTTTATACCTCCCAAACCTTTTTCGCAGTATATTTTCATACCAAGCCAGTTATTTAGCCTAGATGTTATTATAGAATAATGTTTTAGGACAGAAAGGACACTTTCAGGTGTTTTCTTAATACAGTTTTAACAGAATCTAGATTTATGTATGCTATTTTACTTATAAAATTCTAAAGGTATTTTGGAACAAGAGACATAATGCAATGATTCCTTACCCACTGAGTGCACTGATATTTACCACATAAAGATATTATAGTTCCTCTAACAAACCATTAACTTTTACATTGCCTCACAATTGTTTTCATTAGATGAT
Source organism: Parus major (assembly GCF_001522545.3). Lineage (NCBI taxonomy): Eukaryota > Metazoa > Chordata > Aves > Passeriformes > Paridae > Parus > Parus major. The sequence goes on along the minus strand of NC_031799.1, from coordinate 67,152,974 downwards.
CTACTTAAGGGAAATAATATACAGCAAATGTGTCTAAGGAGAGAATGGTGCCTTTTCTTATTCAAGAGTTTAGGCTTTTTAAGAAAAATCATTCATTTACTCCATTGTCAGGAAGCATGTAAAGGTTTGGCAGGATGTTAAGAGAGGAAAAAAATCCATGGTTATTAATGCCAAGAGTCATTTGCCCATCTTTTGGGATTTTGAGAGAGATGGGACCACAGGGAGATGTTTTAGAGCAGGATTTATTATTCTTCTTCTAGAGCCTCATGAAGTTGTGAGAGCATCTTCACCATATTCACCTGATGTTCTTGGTCAGTGGTCACAAGACTGTAGGTCACAAGGCTTTTCAAAGGTTAAGTAGCCAATAATTAATAATGCCACAAAAGAATGTTTCTACTTTCACACCAATAGTTAATTATTTCATTTTATACGTCTTTGCTGCAGTGTGCACTTTCTTAACCAATCGTGTAATGACACACAAAACTACTTGTTATACCTTAAACTTCTTATTACCTTTATAACTACTTCTATATCTTTAAAACCTTAAAACTTCCTACAACCTAATTTAATACCTTTCTATTTAAACTCACAGTCTTGCTTATGATTGTGAATCTTGAAGCCTTCTCCAAGGTCTTAAATCAAACTCTGTGTTTGTGTCTGAGTCTGAGCTTGCATTTACAAGATCTTGAGAGCTTTCTCTTCATGGAATTCCCACACCATTCTAAGAAAATTTTCTTAGATACTTGAATGATTTGCATGCATGTGTGCAAGACCATAAGTGGATTTTTGTGTGTGTGTATATACAAAAGCCTATGATTCCCTACATAATATCATAGTACCTGGGTTGCATGGGAACTTCTATGCAATAAATTTAGTGTTTTTTAGGTACATCAGAGTGGTATTTTTAAATGGTCCCTTCAAGGGAAAAGAACTCATAAGGAGTTCTAAGGCAAGTTTAGCTGAGCCCTGTAGAGTGGAGTGCAGAGAATGGAGTCTATGGTATTGTGTTTTTGTGTTTTTCCTATAGTTACATGTTGTCACGTATATGTCACGTTGCAAAGAGAATCAATATGATACCCTGGCAGGATTAAATTATCCAGAATAGAATGTCAATACATTAAAGGGATTTTAATTGCATTTATAAGGTTTAGGACAGCTGAAAGAAAATAATACAAGGTAGAAAGGACTTGGTGGGTACCCACAGAACCCACAGTATTAAATACAAACCTCGTACTATCACACAAATAGAAAGACTTGGATCAGTACACATGCCCTATTCATATAAATACTTTCTCACATTGAGTTGAGATGATGCAGATAAGAAAGTTTGATATTAATGAAGAAGAAACAAAATAATAAACTTTCATGCACAAAAACAGAAACTGAGGCTGTCTTTTTATAGGAGGAGAGAATAAGTAAGCATCTTTTGTCAAGTCAGACCACACTGTACCGTATCTCTAAATTATTTATCGTATTTATCTGTAAGGAGGACTTTTGCCTTTCCTTTTTTGAATGTCCCCACATTTTAGAGTAGCAAATAATATTATACTTGAGACTACTTTAAGTTTAGCGTTCTAGGTGTCATATGTATTAAATTATCGTTTGGGCAAAGCACCCTGTATCAGCTAAGGATTTAGGTTGTTCAAAACTAATAGAATTAATACAGCTAGGTGAAACAAAGTATGGAATGAGAGAATGCACTAAATGAGTATTTTATATAGTTAATAGTTTATAGAGAATGCCTTCCAGAGGTGAAGCATTTTGGACTAATAGGTGTGGTTTAGGTTGACAATGATATCTTTGGTATTCTAGAAGTTAGGTAGAGTTAAAGCACTGAATTTTCTAATACTGAACTAGTAGTGGAAAGCACATGCACCCAAAATATAATTTGTTCTCCTCTACATTTTTTTGCTAAATTTAATGATGAAGATGATTATGGATTTTTAATTTACTGGAGTTATAGTTGCCTCCATTTTCTGTGCTAGACATGAGTTCTTAAGTGTGTTTTTTTACCCCATAATGGAAATGAGATGTAAAAAGCAATAACCTTATTTGTGTATTTATGATCAATTTTCAAAGTTCCAGTAATGAGATTCTCTGGTCTCCTGTGATGCACTGCCATGTCATATTCAAGGGGTTTAAACTCAGTTCACTAAAATATTTCCTGATCAGCAAAACAAGCGAGCCTCAATGGAAATGCAGTGACTCAAAGTCAGTTACTTAACTCAGAATTTTGTTGAAAAAAAATAAATTTAAACATTTTGCTTGCTTGATTTCACCCCTTAACAAACTGTAGCTCAATGTAGGGCCATATTTTTATAAATCCAAAATGCTCGGTGTTCCTACTTTTGCTTTCTGAAGTATTTGACCCATGCTTTTTCAGTTAATATCTATATTTTTTGATTGCTTTTTTTGTAACTTCACCCATTTTCTATCTAGTATCTTCTGATCAGTTTTTAAGCATCTTGTACTCTTTCTACAGACTTTTTTTTTCTTGTGAATGGCTGTGTCTGTATGAGCAGTGTTCAGCAACTTATCAGTGGTTTCAGACTTACTGAACTCAGTCAAAATCACAGCAGATCCAGGCCTTCTAGTTTGTAGTTCTTTTAGAGTTATATACTGGCCATTCCTTAGGATTGCTTTTTAAAATTTCTTATCTTTAACAAGACTAGTGTATATGTGAGAATAATTTAAAAATATTTCTATCAAACATATGTTAAAAATTGTGGAGTTTTGAATCTAACAGCTGTATTTAATTTTACAGCCATGAAATTATTTTCTTGACTAATTTTCATCCATCAAACATTTAGTGGTGTGTCCTCCAAGAACAGTTTAATTCAGTTATGAGAAATTATGATTAACATCTGATTTTCATAAATTTTCATGCTTAATTTTTGATAATTTTTAAAAGCAAATAAATCATACAAACTTAATGCAATGAAATAAGTAACTTGATTTTTCACTAACAAGTAAATAGTATCTTTTAAGTAAGCAGATTTTAAAAGTTGGAATGCCACAAAATATTTACAGGGCACAATAAATGGATAAGCAATTGTACAGTTTCTGAGAGGTGGGATAGGCAAAAAATAATTCATTTGTAATTACATCATGAAGTGCTGGCTCTTCTGTTAGATTTATTATTTAGTATTTGCTACAGTGGGAAAGATCAGGAAAACAACTTGCCTTCACATTTGCATTAGTTCATGAAAATTGTATTTGCTATTCATGTAGATTCTTCATGAAAAAAAATATAGCTTTGATTAAAACATTAGCTAATAAGTATGAGTGATTAAAGTAAGGTACTCTATAGTAACAATACATCTTAAATATTTGTGTAACACTGGCTCAAATTTAGGGTCATTGGTTTTGTACCACTACAATAAAGTATGGGTTTTTTATGGTATTTTGAGTCTTCATATAATAAGAATACCTAGCTTTTCTTAGGTAATCTCAGTATATCTTTTCCAAGGCTGTTTATTGGGAAATGTATAATGTATTTTAAAAAATATATAATGAAGTCTGAACTGAAAGTTACATTTGTGCAGTTTTGAAGTATCTGCAGGTTGGGGTTTTTTTTCTTGCAATGAACAGTTCTTATCTTTAAAAAGAATTTTAAAATAAAGGTTCAGAACAATGTTTAAGAGTAAGTCCAACAGACGAGCATAGATTTAAGCAAACTTTTAAATAGTTTTTAGACAAATGTACAAACACGGCTTCAGAATTTTTAATGTTCAAATATATGCATTTAGATGTAGTTCAGGTGATACAATATTCTGAGAAAGAAATTGAATAATAAGGTGATTTTGTTCTAACTTAGTGCTATAATTTGTTATGGAAGGCATTATAATACCACTATATTACCTCAAATTTTCATGTAGTTATTTTCATTCATGTGTGTTAATTGCTTAAAACAAGTAATTGAAATTATTTTTAAAATCCTGTAGGATAAAATCAATAATGAAGGACATCATGACTTCTATTTTTCATTCTAGCCAGTAGAAAACTAAGCTATTCTTTAATTAGGTTTTAGTCCCTAAAGCATTTTAACCTTTTTTTTATCTGAAAACCAATGTATGCACGTAATTGTTTATTTGTATTAATTCTCCAGTTCTTTCTAATGCAAAGCAAGTAATTCTGTAAGAAATGTTACTGAATTTCAAGCAGTTTTTGCTGCTCAAATGGTCCTGTTGAAAATGGAAACACTTCAGATTAGTGATTGTTTGAGATTGCTTTATTTTATCAAAGCTGGAAACATTATGCTAGCATGTAAATTGTCACCTGACTGTATATGCACTATGAGAAGAAGATTATTCTAATAAACAATTGTAATAGAATAATTAGAATTATTTAACTGTTAGCTAAAGTTTCAATTTTTTATTTTCATTCTTAAGGGAAAAATCATATCAATGACATGTACAATTTCTATGTTTTCTCCCGATTTTCACCCTCTAGTTGGCAGCACCTTTTGAAGAATTGAGCCAGTATAAATTTGTGCAATCAAACCCTTGGGTCTTGATTCTGCCTTTCTTAATCATAGAAGTTGTGTTTCATTTTAAAATGCAAGAAAACTATGTCTGTGATTTTTGTTCTGTCCATATCAGCTTCTTTGTGCCTCTTCAGCCTGTAAAACTCGTGCATGTGCTTTTGGGAGTGAGGGCATGATAATGCTGTTGAACCATCAATAAGCTGCCTTGTTGTCACAAATCTGTAGCTTCTCTGTGCCTGACAGAGCACTAAGTGCTGATCAGGGACTGTGATGTGAGAAGGAATGTAAAAAACTTAAAATATTTTGAACTTCATTTTCAGATTCAGAGGCTAATCTTAGGGGACAAGTTGATAGGCTGCAAATCAAACAATAAGGTACAAATCCTGTCAGTTGTATAAACATTTATTTTGCCAGCAGATTAATGAAATGCCACTTGTTCCTCACAGGACATGAAGATACATCCAGGAAGCCTAACAGTAGTCACATTACACATATTCAAATACTAAATAAAGTTTGCCATGTTCTGTTCTCTCTTCCATTTTCTGATAGATGTTTGAGATTCAGTTATACCGATTTGATGGTTCATTTGGGCTGTGTTTACTCACTAGAAGTTCTGAGAAATGAAAACTAACATGTTGCTTACTTGTAAATAATAGATTTGGAGATTTTTTTGGCATCTTCAAATGTGATACAGATCAATAATCTCACTGCCCTTTTCTCAAGGAGTATCGTAAAAGCCTACAGAATTAAGCAAAGTCAGAGTAAGTGAATAAAGAAAAGTAAGTGAATAGCAACTTCCAGTGTTTTGTTTTTTTTACTGTGAGTTCTGATTTCTTTTTCTATAATTGTATCAAATGTAAAAATTGGTTAAATATTAAAATGGAAGCTGAAAGCTGAATACTTAGAAGTTAAGAAGCTTATATCATATACATGAATTTCTGCCCTTTTCTATTCGCACGTGCTGATCCTTAACCCTTAATGAATGAATTTTGTTTGTGAAATTAGTATTTTTTTGAGTTCTGTGCAACTTAGTGCTTATTTTAAACAGTGGATTAATGAAGCATACATTTCTTCTTTCATAGTGCATTTGTATATAGCCCAAATTTAAACACATAAATTAACACATAAGTGATGTAAATTTAATGAGACTTTCCTTTCTGAAAGCTGAATTAGACAATCTGCATTTTCAGTCATACCATTGAATAATTGTGGAATTCTTTCATCTTTGTCTTACTGTCATGCCTTTTTTTCAAGGGAGTAGAAGAAGTGAAGAATTCAGTTGAGATATTGTCATCAGCAGATCCTGTACATAAAATATTATAAAATAGTACATAAATTCCTGATCTGGAGTTCTAAGCATTGAATCCTCTGTCCCATTTCTGATTTAGAGAATCACCAGAATCCAATCTGTAAGATAGAATATCTGTAGTTTCATTGCAGAGGCCTTTCCAGAAATGGAATGCTGAAGATGTGTGGCTTTGAATGGAGATAAAGTATGGAGGTTTCAGGCTGACAGATTGAGATATCCCAAGTTTACAGAAACCACTCAGCTTCCTCAAACTTGCCTCAGTTCTCTTCAGGTCTTATGCTTGAGTCTGACAAGTCTTACACTTTCAGTCAAATCTGAATATTCTCATCATCAGATGAACTGATTACTAAGGACAGCTTCAAACCTCACCTGAATTGTATTTGTTTGATGCTGTAAAAGTAATTTTTAGGTTTAGACTAAAATGAAGTATTTTGGTGGAAAACTGAATGTTTGGACATTCCAGATAATTGGTAGGTTATGCTTCCATTTTTAAATGAGCTGTAAGCAGACGCAATTAATTTCTGGTTTACCAGTGGTACTTCTTAGGACCATTTCTAGTTTCTGTCTGATAAGTGTAATTTCAAAACTCACAGGCTAGTCACATTGCTGTTCAGGGTGCTGTGTGGGATCTTTGTTATCCCATTTCTCCAGGAAGTAACCCAGAAATAATCTGGTGTGCACTTTGAGGCTGAGCTGAGAACTTGTCAGTGTGGGTGTTAACCTATATCCCTTTCGAATGCCAGGAATATGTTTCTCAAAGAGAAAAGAAGGAAACTGCCAATATTCTTTAGATCACACAAAACTGTGCTTTCTAATGTTTATATACTTTCTGTTTCCTTTCAGTTTGTCCAGATACTACATGGGTTTTCATTTTCCATGGCCCTTTCTGTACTATAGGACAAGTTAAAAGTTAATTTATTTTCAAATTCTGTAATTATTTCTCCACTTTCTGCTGGATGCATCTGCAGTTCAAGAGAAAGTTTATTTTATGTAGTTCAGAAGTCACTTCGTAAATCAGAAGAATTAACTAGGAGCAATACTACATTTAACTCTACTGTCTACATTTGCTGCTAGAATCTAATACAGAAATTTATGGAGTTGGTATTATAGTAGTAAAAATAAAATTTGTAATTTAAAAAAAGTAATCTGCAGTACATTTATATGCTAAATAGCTCTGAATTTGCAGTCAGACTTCTCATCTACCTCAGAATAAATTTGAAGAACCTGCCTTCTAACAAAATTCTGCTGTATGAGTGCAGAAGCATATGAAAGAGAAGTGATTATCTAAGGTTGTGAGAACTGATCTGACTTTCATTTCTAGAATTCTTCCTGAACATTTTCTGCATTGCTTCTGTTATCCCCTGAACTTAATAACTCAACACTGTAAGAGATAATTGAGAAAAACAGTCAGGTAATGAATATAGTCCTTTTACTGTGCATTTCAAATGTGACTCCCTATTGTACTCAGTGGTTCTGCAGTCACAGAATTCTTTGTGGAAGGAATCAGTCCTTCTGCAGAGCTGCCTAGATCATAGAAAAATGCTGAATTTATCTAAAGAAGATTACTATGCATAACTGTTGAACTCTGGGCTAACATCATGGAGGGGAGGAATATCAATGTTTAGGAACTCATCTTACAAGAAACAGTAATAATTCTTCATGAAATAAATACACATTTACAAAATGTATGTGATTTGTACTTTCCAGAGCAAAACTGAGTAAGTGGCTGAACCACAGAAGTTGTACATATACATTTATATTGTTGCATGCCTCAAGTATTTTTCCATTGTATAGGAAATGTTCTGGATGTTGTAGCTTTGAGCAAAATTGTGATTTCCTTGCAATGCAATTGCAATTCTTACAGTTGAATAATTATTGAGACAAATTAAATAGAGTTTTTTTACATACTGAAAAGCACTGGTCATATTTAGAGAATATCACATCTCACAACTGCTTTCTAAGGCCCACCTTTCAGATCTCAAATTTTCTACATTCTTGCCATGAATTTCTTTTCATTTCAGTGAATAAGCTTGAGACTCAGTTATGGTGCCTGTGTTTTATTGTAGATGAAGTAATAATTGGAGAGAACTGTGATTAAAGTTCAGTGAAGGTAAAGAAGAAATTGTAACCTACCAAAAATTGTTCTGACATATTTATTTAATTGCAGTCAAGCAAAATTAACAGTGTTGAATCAGTGCAATGAATATTATGGGGGGAGGAAGAGAATTTAAACTGACAACATTCTTCTTGGTCACACAAAGTGACATTTTTATAGGCTTTAAATATTACATTATTTACTTATTGGTGAATAATAAATTACTGTCAATAGTTTTGTAGGGGATTTATTTTTATTTTGAAAGCAAAGCTTGTTTCTCTAAAACTGAGTGGATTTTTTTTTTACAGTGTTTTGGAATCATAAATTTATAATAGGATTTGCAGAGTTTAAACTCATAGTTTAAAGATTGTGGAGTTCAAAAAAGATAGTTGTTTGCACTGTAACAAAAAAAAAAAGTAGTCTCAGTGGTGTTAATCCACACGTGTGTCATGGAAAAATGTGTGCCTGACATCTTCAACTAGGAATAAAGGAGAATCCTTTATGTGAAATTTTTCTTTTCATAATATCACTTTAGAAGTGTTACTGATACCACTGCATTTTACTCATATTTTTCCTGACCATCTACCAAGTTTTTAATTTCTCAGGCTTTGTAGAAGATTCAAACTATCACCAATGAGTATATAATGCATTTTTTTTTTCTTCAATATTTCTAGTGGTACTTTTTAAACTTGTTTATGCAGGGTACGTGTCTGCTAGTGAATAGTTACAGATTGGCGGTACAATACTGTAAATTGCTTACAAAACCGTGAAGCATTTCTTCTATTTTCCTCGCCATTTCTGGTAAATGGGCTGCCTATATGATTGTTTATAAGTAATGCTAGCATAGTGAGGCTTTTGTGCATTCCACTTTATCTAATAATCTGCTCTTTGTTACTGAGCACAAATGGAAATGGAAATGCTAATTTTAGGAGTATTGTGTGTTGCCCAGTGATTTTGATTTCATGTTTATTTAAATTACAGCAAACAATTCAGCTGGGTTAGCTCATAGAGCATTTCAATTACATCTAAAATAAAATGAAATATAAGAGGGTGGATTGCTTTTTCCATGCTACCTGCTCTTCTTCAGTGTGACTTCTCTATGTCCTGTGATGTTCAAAATTAAGGCATCCTCAGAATTTAGGATTTGAAAGCTTGTTGAACATTTTTACAGTATAATGTAATAATACTTCTGAGTTACAGGACTCTCTATATAGCCTCTTACTAATCAAAATGCAGCAAGGGTACAGCACTTGTAAGAAGCTGTGAAAATAGTCCTGCAAGAAGTTAAAGGTTTTTAGATTTTCTCCTAAATTATTAAGGGGGGTTGCATGTGCTGTTATTTATTTAAGAGTATGTAGCAGTGCTAGTTGTGTCTGTGGCTTTTAGCTACATTGCAAGATGCATTTTGTGTTCAAAGTCAAAAGGAAATACTTTTTGCCACCTTATATTAGTGTATTCTATTTGCATCATTTTTACTGCGTCAAAAGAACAACTGGCAGGCTTTTTTACTTTGTTGTAGAACAGAGCAGCAGTTCTGAGAAACAGCACAGGCTTTTTGCACTTGAATTATTTAGCGCATATTTCTTTAAAGTATAAGTCCAAAAAAAATGTGAAGTGATGAGCGGGAAAATTCAGGTATTCATGGTTTTAGTTGTAGTCAAAGGTGGTTGTTAGCTGTCTATACCTATTTTTTTCTTTTGAAGTACACTTGAAAATACTACTAGAATCATAGGATCATTTAGCTTGGAAAAGACCTTCAAGATCATTGAATCCAACTGTGAAGTCCTTCACTAAACCCTGTACACAAGTGCCACATCTATATATCTTTTGAATATCTCTGTGAATAGTGACTCCACCACTTCCCTGTGCAGCCTGTCCCAATGCCTGACCAACCTTTCCCATGAAGAAATTTTCTCTAATACCCAATCTGAACCTCACCTGATACAACTTGGGACCATTTTCTCTTTTCCTGTCACTTGTTCCCATCCTGTCTGGGAACAGAGCCTGACCCCTACCTGCTTACACCCTCCTGTCAGAGAGTTGTAGAGATCATAAAGTCCCTGCTGAGCCTCCTTTTCTCCAGGCTGAACATCCCCAGCTCCCTCTGCTGCTCCTCATCAGACCTGTGCTCCAGACCCTTCTCCAGCTCTGTTCCCTTCTCTGCTCCAGCCCCTCAGTGTCCTTCCTGAATTGAATTTCCAGAATTTACAGGATTTAAGATGTGGCTTTATCAGTGCCCAGCACAGGGGGACGCTCAGTGCCCTGCTCCTGCCGCCCCACTATTGCTCACACACGGCCAGCATGGCCCAGGCCTTCTTGGCCACCTGGGCACAGCTGGCTCACGTTCAGCTGGCACTGACCAGCACCCCCAGGTGCTTTTCCACCAAGCAGCTTTCCAGCTACTCTGCCCCAGCCTGTAGTGGGTTTGTAACCATGTGTTACTGTTCTTGTTCCTGTGAAATGCTGCAAGGTAGCAATTACTCTTCTGGGAAGAAAAAAAAGAATCAATTTTCAAAAGACTCAGTTTGTCAATACACCTCAAGAACTGGAACATAGCTTTTAACATAATTTAAATTTCCAGGCTTTCTTTTCAAGAAACATTTTTCTCTTCAAATGTCAATGCAATTTATTTTAGATCATTAAATATGCACTTAACTTCTACTTTATTTTATTTTCTGCAAAAATATTAAATCATGCATCTCTATGCATCGAAGAAACACAGTAAAGGACTCCTAAAAGCATCTTGAATTTCAAGACAGAGCAAAGGATTCCCATCTTGTTTTCATGACAAAGACAGCATATCCTAGCTGAGTCTCAGTATGGGATGCAGAAGAACTATCTCTTCCTTTACAGAATAACTTGGAAGTTTTGAAAAAGCTACAGTAGGGAGGGCAATATTTCATCACTGTATTCCCATTGAGAAATTTTACAATATAGAGACAGTCCATGTACTGTACAGATAAATATTTTTTATAATTATTTTTACTGTCTGTCTGTTTTGCATATTTTGATCATATATCATTGCAGGTGAATGACAGAAGGCTTACAAATTGAGAAGAAGAAATACCATCACATGCTATGTTTTAAAGAGTAGATGTAATGGGTGACCAGAAGTTAAGAAAGTTTTAGTACTCATACTTACTAAATTGATTGAATATATAAAAAGGGATATGTAAAGGTATAATCCATTCTATATGCCTGCTATAATGATACTTAATGATACTTAAAAATGTAATCTTATTTCTCTGTTAAAAAAAGTCATAGCAAGGGGTGAGATTGCAAGCCTCGTCACACTTATTAATTATGCTAAATTTTTATTTTTAATTAGAGTAGCTCTTTTGAGACTAAATCTTTTACCATTAGGCTTTTTGAAACCTATGAGATAAAAAGGAAGAGTTTTTTCAGAATATTATTTACATTATTTTAATTAATGATTATAATCTCCATGGTCATTTTTGAAAAAGAGCACTTAATCCCTTAACCAGTTTTCATGATTTGCATTTTGCAAAAACATGTAAGCCCTACAGGATTACTATCTCTGATTTTTTCCAAACCAAATTTATTTTTAGAGAGCTGTATTTTGTTTCTGTTCCAAGTCCCATTTCCTATCATAACACCTGTTTCTCATGCAGAGTGAACTGATTGGTAGAAAAGTAAAGTTTGCTTCCTTTTGCCAAGACGGAACATAGCCCTTGGCAAGGTTACCTTTGAAAACAGCTTTTCATGCAGACATCGTATATAAGCACTGTTGCTGTTGCCAAGATCCTCTGACTAATGAAGGGTCGGAGCAATAGTGTATTCTTTCTTGTTGCTGGTGGCACGTATATGTAGCATTTCTTCTGAGAAAAGGCACTCTAGTGTTTCAAATAGAAGCTAGAAGTTTAACCTTCTAGGAGGAAGGTCGGTGTTAGTTTTTATTGATAGCACGGAGGAAAGTGACTGTGTAGGAATATGAAAGATAAACTCTGTGGCAAGCTGAAACTCTTTAAAATACAGTTTTAAAATGTTTTTAAATAAAAATTATTTCTAAAACTTTCATGTTTGTAAAGGTACTGCTTTAAATCTCAAAGCAGGATTATGCTTAGTGTTCCATATTGATGATTTGGGGAACTGATTCCTAACTAGGAGGGATTAACATATAGACTGAATTTAAAGGTCAGAACTTCAGGTGCTTACTTACAGATTAATTTTTTTTTCTGTTTCCCAGCTAATGGAAAAATGTGTAGCAAAAAAGATCAAGTATTGCTCTTAGTATCAATTGTGTTTAGAAATGCATTAAAATTCCATTTTTTTCAAATGTGCGGAGCAAATAATCTTTTCTGTGACAAAGAATAAATGCCCAGGTATCTTCAGCTCAGATTTTTAAATAAAAGCTTGTGGTAAGACTAACTTTAAATGGATAGGCTGTAATCTACTTAGAAGCCAAAAATTTCTGATGTAAAATTTGAATTAAATATTGTGTCTCACAGCTATAGTAATATAAAGTATATATTCTAGCAACAAGTGAGGAAATTAAAACCAGATGAGGTAAGTTACATTGGGTAGTCTAATAGCTACTCTGTGGGTATCCTCAGATAGCTAATGAAAGGTTTTAACTCTTGGAGATCTTCCTTTATATTGTCATTCTTAAGGAACTATAGTAGTCCATCATATGCATCATTCATTGTGAGGTCTGTAGCGAACAAAGCAGCAGCACTCACAATGATTAAAATTTGCTGCATTTTAAGTTCAACTGAAGTCATCTTTTAGAACTTTGTTTTCCCAGACTGTTAACTAATTTCCAGGAAAAACCTCTATGTCTTGTGTGTCAGGTTACACTGGACCTGTTGCAGGAGACTTCTTTGTCTTCTTTTGTGATAGCACTGTATGTCAGATAGATGATTTTTTTGTTTGTTTTCGTTGTCCCAAGTATGCATGTCTGTACTATGTCTTGATAGAACTTATTTCTATGATAATAACTTTGATTTTTTTTAATAGCAAATATATTTTTTAATTAAACAAATCATCCCTGTCATATATCTTAGCCTTAAATAACAACTATGTATAGATGGAAAGTAAATGCAACCTTTATTTAGGAGCTAGAGGATGCTGTTTTTTGATTCTAGCTTGTTATTTGTTCTTTCAGAGCAAGGAACATCTACTTTCCTGGTTAAAATTTTTTTCTGATTAAAAAAAACTTTTGAAAACTGCTATATAGCAAGATCATAGGCTGTTGTATTTAATTCTTCATTGAACCATGTTCATTGCCTTGAAACTGTTTCTTCTTCATTAACTTACATGTTACATGCCACTGGCTGGTTTGGATTGGGATAGTTAATTGTTTTCACAGCAGCTGCTATGGGGATATGATTTCTGTAGCATTCAATGATTAGAATTTGTGCTGAAGACAATGTTGATATTACAGGGTTGGTATGTTAGCTACTGCTGACAAGTGCTTATGATGAGTCAAGATCTTTTTTGCTTCTCATGTTTGCAGCAAAAATCCAAAACATAGCACCCTGATACTTACTATGAAGAAAATTAACCCTATCACAGCCAAAACCAGCACACAGAGTTAAGTGTGTCTGAAGAAATCTTGAAGCTTTCTTTGTATGCTAGTAATGGTCTTTCTAATTACATTGACTTGGCCTTTGACTAGCAGAATAATTAGCTCATCCTTTCAGGCTTTTTTCAGATAGAATTTACTACATATTTTCAAAACCAGTGCATTTTCTTGCTTTCTCGGTGGTACAATAGACATGATATGCTTGCTTACAGTGAGACATGTATATCCTATTATGTGCATAAAAAATAAAATGTTTAATCTTTAGCTGAGTCTCAGTTTCTTGGCTTTTGATTTTCATTGGATGTTTACTCTTGAGGCAAAAAAAGAGCAACACCATAGAAGCAACACAGTTTCTTGAGCAAAGTCTTTCTTGAGTTCTCCTAAGTTACTTCTGAGTAGTTGTGTGTATTAGACTCATGTCTACAGCGGTGATAAACAAGGTACCACTCATTTTTGTGTAACATAGTGTGTACCACATATTTAATGATTCTCAAACTTTAATGCTATAACCAGTTAAATCTCTACATATATGCAACAATGAATTGTTTCTGTAGTTCCAGTTATTGAATTAGCTATTAAATGCTGTCACCAAATGTTTATGGTGGTAGTTTTATATTTTCTGTATGTTACTCCTGCTGAGTACACTACAGAAGGTTTTCTCAATCTTAAATGCCAACAACTACCTACCAGATATTTCTTCTCAACCCTACATAACAAAAGTAAGTATGTGCAGTCCTGATGAATAGCAGAATGATAAAAATCCTTTGGAAACTGCATATTTTGTTGCTCTGGTACTATGCAGAAATCTTTATGACTTTGTCATTTCCCCTCTAAAAAATTGAGGCATGAACATCTCAGGTTCAAACAGCAACTAGTTTTCCAATGATTTAACAAGCTTTAGAGAGACTGGGAATACAACCACTGAAATCACTCAAATAATAGCTCAGGTGATGAGAAATTCCTTATGTAAGATTGATCCTCAGAAAATCAGTGTTCTTTTTATTTAGAAATCACTTCTGGATGCTCCTTGAGCATTCAAAACTCCTAGCTTTTGCCGTTTCATTACATTATACTAAAGATGTGTGCATGAGCTCATAGTCTCTCAGCTATTCACTTGCTTGTCTAGTGACCTTATTCAACTCTTACACAACTGAAAAACACAAACAGCAGGAAAAAAAGAAGTGATTGGTCAGTTCCTTATTTTACACTTCAAAATACAGAAGCAACAGTTGTAGCACTTTCTTCTTTTATGTATTTTTAAGTTTTCTGAATGCTTGTTTTATATAATACATCTCATAAACAAGGCAGACAGTTAAAGTGAAGCTTGCAATGGTAAGGTAAATTCTGAATTTAGCGCAGAATCATGAAAAAGTCTATGTCACAGGTGTCTGTGGGAATCACCTGATCCTACCCTTGTCTTCATAGGATGACCTTACAAGATTTTGTAGAATGACATGTCTCACTGCCACAGCTTTTCAGGTAGTTTTTCATAGTTTATCATCACAGCACTAAGCTGATCTTCAGCCCACTGCAGTTGTACTTCAGGATTTAAAAAAGTGAAACACATCCTAATGCACTCTGCACAGCACTACTGATGTACTTTATTCTGTTCCTTCTTCAGAATCTGTTGAGAAAAGTCCAGTCATCAGTGTTTTCTTTCTGCAGCTATTTTTAACTTGAATTGATGAAAAAATCTTAGGGACAAACTCAAATAGCTACAGTAGTCAATTAGAAGAGAGCAGCTGAGGCCTCTGGGCTGCAGGAACTTGAGACTTCAGTTTATGAGCAGGCAAGAAAAAGTGTGAAGTTAATGCAAGTAGTGGATATTTTGCACTGGATAGCTGCTTATCAGGGAGTGAAGAGAAGGATGAAATTAGTTTTTTTGAGTAGCAATGATTGTGTGAGACTGTTTTTTTGGCACTGACCTGATCTAGAGAATTTTTCTAAAGGCAGATTTCAAACCATGGGGTTGGAAGGATTAGGGAGCTCAGGTTAATACTCCTGTGGTGAGTCCCTTGCTAAAGAGGTCAGGTGGAATGAAAAATAGGAGTCTCTTAGTTGAGCTGTACTCACTTGTGTCTCTCTCTGCCTGCCTTAACTGCAGTGAGGCTTTCTGTTGGTCTGTTAACCCTGCATGAGAACTTTGCCTACCTGTCATTTTTAACTCGTGATGTGGAATAGCTCTAAAATAATCCTAGATAATAATAATAATAATCTAGATCCTCAGTCAAAATACTCCAGTACATAAAATACTTAAAAGAACATAAATGAAACAGTATTGCCATTTGAATTTCTGTTGTTGAAAAAAGAAAGAATTGCTTACAGTATTTTCTCCACTATTTTATACCTTAGTATATTACTTGCCTCTTGTCTGCCTCACATTTTTCTGTTGAATTCTCTATCTTTTCTCTTCTCCTTCCTTGACCTTATGCAAGAGTAACATCAGTAGTTTAAAAAATGAAAAGCAACACACCAAAAAACACAAAACCACAATCATGGAGGTGCATCTACATGTTCTGTGATTTTCCCAACAAACTGCAGTGGTTATGGAAGTGTTTTACAAACCTTCAAGGTTGCAAAGTGAAGGACGTCTTCAAGTGATGGACGTCAAACTACTGAAACCTCTACAGAAGCAGCATAATGTTCCAAATTCTGTGACATCTTCCAGATTAGGGCAGTGGTCACTATCCAGAGGTTTTTAGAGCCACTTGCATGTAATGCCACAAAGCCACAGAAAATGAGGCTTCAAGTTCATCTCTAGCTGAAACTATTCTATGGTATCTGGTATCTCACCACTGATGAGAAGCAAGATTTTTTCTTGATTTAAAGAGATTTTAATCCATCATCCAGATCTTTCCTTTGTAATTGTTGTGAGTTAACCATGTGGACATAGGTGAACTTTAGTGGAGTCTGAATTAAGGAGGGCATTTAATTCTGATCTTTCCAAATCACATGTTGATAGATTTCCTTAGCAGTAGAATGATATAGCAAACTTTTCCCAGGTTTTCCTGTAACTACTGAGCATCTTTTTTGCATACTTTGTATTGTTCTTTGCCCCTTGCCAGTTTTGTTTTAGTTTGTGCTTGGTCCTTTCTGATTTTATCCCTAAATTCTCAGTCCATTATGAATCAAAGGATTAAAAGAATTTTGAAGATAAGAATGTAGCTAGAAAGGCACAGGCAATATCTTTTGATTAAGAGGGGTAGTCAAAACTGTGCAAAGGATTAATAATTATTAGATGGACCCAACTGAGCTAAGGCAATGTGTTACTTGCTTGATTTAGTTGTGTTTGTAGAAGGAGACAAGAAAGATGAACCATTGTGAAGATGAAGAAGCCATAGCTGCACCTGTGCCCAGAAACCAGCCAGAACCAGGATGGGAAGGGCTAGATCATGGCCAAAGGATTAGAGAGCCTGCCAAGAAGACAGAAGTGAAAAGTTTAAAGTGAGGGAGATGTCTCTGACTTCATCTCAGGAGACCACTGACCTACCGACTCAATTAGAAAGAAGAACTGTGCAGGTGCAGGAGGACTTTGAGCTCATTTGAATATGAAGCGGGGCTAGGCAGAGTTAGGAAATATGTCTAAGTGTAGTAAATGATTATCTGAATATGTAAGATTTTTTAGATAAAAGAGGGCAAGAGCTTCATGGATATTGCACACGTTTTTGGGAGGGTACTCCCTGTGTTGCCCGACATCATAATGAATGTATCACTTTCTAACTTTAATTAGAGTTTTTGTCTGTACAACAATTATGTATACACATTTGATACAGTGTCCATTTATTTTAAATCACTTCTGAGTTTAAGAGCATTAAGAGTTTTTCTTCATCTGCAACAGCTTTTTTGCTATTCGTCCTCATTCTGTTAAAATTTGTTTCACCAGAATTTTGTTTTCTTAATGACTGGAAAATAAGAAGGAAAAAAAGAGAAAGGAGTCAACTAAGTTCAAAACTTGGAATCTAGCAAATTCATAGTGCCTTTGATTTGAACTTTTATTTCAAGATCACTTCAGTTAGTTGACCTCAACTTTATATTCTCAGCCCTCTACTTAAAATGCATCTTAAAAAGCCTCAGTTCCACATGCCTGTTTTGTGAAAAATAGGTGCAAGCAACATTACAAACCCTTTGGGAATTGCCTGTTACCTTCTGCAATTGACTGAAGTATCAGGTCAGCTAATACAAATCATGCTTCTCGTAAAAAGCCTTATTCATGATGTTGTTCTTCAGCAGGTTCTTCCAATGAAATGTGAAGTCCTGGCTCAGTCTTGATTCAGGACTTTGGGTGGCTCCAACTAATAGCCACCCAATAGCTAATTGCACTAATGTTATTAGTTAACTAATGTTAATATTTTTGTGGTTTGTACACTTGCTTTTTTATTTTTCCTTAAAGTTAGATTCTTTTAGAAGTTGAAAATTACTTTTCTGTCTCCTAAGTCAGAAAATTATATTCAGGACAAAAGTAGCCTTCATGTTCACAATCACTACCATAACTTACACCCTTTGAAACCCACTTGAGATAGAGCATAATACTATAATATACTTCATAGAAAATCGTGATCACTGCTGTCTGTGCTGGACACTGGTGAGGCACCACCTCGAATTGTGTGTCCAGTTCTGTGCCAGTCACCACAAGAAGACACTGAGAGGTTGGAACATGTCCAGGGAAGGGCAGCAGAACTGGGAAAGGGTCTGGAGCACAAGTTTGATGAGGAGCAGCTGAGGGAGCTGAGTGGAGAAAAGGAGGCTCAGGGGTGACCTTATCATCTCTACAGTTGCCTGAGAGAAAGGTGTAGCCAGGTGGGGGTCAGGCTCTTCTCCCAGCTAACAAGTGATAGACAAGGGGAAATGGTCTCAAGTTGAGGTAGAGGAGGTTTCGATTGGAATCTGGGTAAAAGTTCTTCATGGGGAAGTTTGGCTGGGCATTGGAAGAGGCTGCGAAGAGCAGTGATGGAGTCACCATCATCTCTGGAGGGATTTAAAAGACATGTATGTGGATGTACCACTTGGGGCATGGATTAGTAGTGGACTTGGCAGTGTTGGGTTAGTGGCTGGCCTTGATCTTGAGGCATGTTTGGCAACCTAAGTGATCCTATGTTCTCTGAAATCAGCAACCAGTAACCTGACTTGGTGTGATGGAGAACCTTAAATAACTAAGAATATGGCATTTTATTCAAGAATGAAGAAAGTTTTTGATGGGGCTGATCTGACTATATGAAATCTATGGAATCTACATGAAATAATTATTGAATAACTGTGCAAGATGGCCCTAATATTATGAAAATACAGCTAGAAAGTTTCTTTGATTCCAGCATTAGTAAAGTATCATAAATTTACATTTCCCTAAGAAAGCCATTATTCATCTTTAACATAGCATGTGTTAATGCATTTTCTTTTCCATGTAGAAGTAAATATAGTAATTACCTCCTAAATAATAAAAGAAGTCATTTTTTCAGTTAAGAGATTGTAGGTAATTGGGTTTTTTCCCTGCAATTGATTCATAGCAAATGTTCTATGCATTTCTCAGCCTATCGTAGTGCACTCAGTGAATATTTTACTAGGGTTCTATGAAAATGAGAAAACTAAAATTCCCATATTAGATTATTTGTATTTAATTGCTTTGAGAAGTAAAATGCTGTTGGATTGTAATTTTAAAATACCTATAAAGAAGAATATTCAGTTTCAATGTTAAAATAACACATTTTGAAAAATGCACTTATTTGCAGGATTTTCTTTTTCTTACACACCCAGATAGCAATCAGTTGTTCTTTAAGTGGAAATTGTTAGTTATTGAAAGGTTTCTGCCATTAGATAATAAAGGATTGTAACAAGTGGGTGTCATTCTACTTGAATTTAGTGGCCCTTATTGTTATGAAAACAATATCATCAGATGTTTTACGTATATCAAAGCATGGAATTAAATTATATATCAAATAAAACCATTATGAGTGTCTTAATCACACAGTAAAACTGATCTATCCAACAAACCAGTCAATATGGCTGAACAATGGTACTGTAAGTGGTTTCTAACTAAGTTATACATGTGTTTCAAACAATAACTCAGTTATAGCATAATATTTTTCTGTGCTGTTATTTAAGATAGTGCAAGTTCCATCTTGTTAAACGTTGTGAAATTAGGAATTAGGGATTACAAAGACTGGATTGTAAAAATTCATTTAATGGAAGATTTCAGCTGTTTTACGGTTCAAAGACACTGTGAAGGATTAAAAATGTTTTTATACATTTAAACACTATATTCTTGTGTAAAAGCAGAAATTTAAAACAATGGTTAGTAGACTGCCAGTGTTTCAACGTATTTCTGCCAGCTTGCTTTCTGAGGCAGCCTTTTTTCTGTTAATGAGAGCATTCCTGCCAGAGGAGTTGATTCCCAGGTAGACAGCTTAGCAGGATCCCTGCTGGGGCAGGAGGGAATGTTACAGAGCTGTACAGCAGTGATCCAGCCTGTGTGGACAAGGCTCATGCTGCTGTGGGTGCAGAATGGGGCTCCATCCTGCAGCAGTCATGGTGCAGCACCCTGGGACCTTCCTGAGCTGCTTGTGGCATAGCAAGAGGACAGTGCCACGGTGTGATTGTCACAGTAACACTGCACTGTCTAGCTTGTGGTCAGGGTGCAAGGAAGGGGCTGTTGGGGGTGGGTGAACTGCTACACTTGTGGCTGGTCAGATTTCCACACTGTACTTGGCAGGATAGTGAGTTTTACCTGGAGATGGAAGTGTGTCATTACTCTTTTCTTTCCCAGAAACATGTTTGCTTACCTTCAGAGCAGATACAGTCTTTTCATACTGCTACTTTACGCTGCTTTTATCTTTATTATTAGCCTTAAAGAGCATGCAGAGGTCAGGTGTTTGACCTGTGGAGCATAAAATTTGAATGATGAATTTGATAGATAGGATTAAATATACAGAACAGCAGGGCATAGAGTGACTCAACTTCAATGTACTGGGTAATTCGAGTCTAATATATGTATGTGCTTGTGAGGAAGCAAAACATGTTTCAACTAGGCTGTAAGAATTTATATTGAGCTTGTAGTGAAGAGCATCAAATTCAGTGAAGTTGGTGAGGAACAGAGGGATCCCAAAGAGCTGCTAGAATAGACAGGGACATTGGTCCTCCAGTCACTTCTAGGTTTACCAGCCTGCCCTTTACCAGGACTTCAAAGCTTCTTCCTGCCCTCTCTTCCTCCACTTTGTAATGAGTTTATCCCAGTAACTTCTGCCTGAGAAACCCACCCGAGTCTTCCTTTTATCCTTCCTTAAAGCTTCAAGGTGTTAATCCTTGCCTTGAAGGGAATTCACACTGAAGGTCTTAACGGCTTGTGGTTTTCATGCAACAGAACTAGCAAGAAACAATTTTAAAAACCCAAACTTTTGAAAGCTATAGTAAACTGGGGGGATAGAGAGCAGGATGACTGTGTTTATTGTTATTATCATAGCTGCACAGTAATAAACATAATTATGGAAGTCCTAATGGGATATTAACTAAGTAGTTTCATTTATTCTGTGTTCAAAAACTCCTTCAGAGACATTGTCTTCAAACTTTTAAATATTCTTACACAGATGAAGAGAAAAATAAATATGAAAATAATTTATTTCTGTGGTTATTAAATTTATAATGGTTGAGGTATGTCTGGAACTTCCCATACCACCATGCCTAAGAGTATCAAACTGATGTATAAGTAAAAAGAAAAACAGAGTAATACCATCTTCTCTGATTGAAGGCAATGTTACCCCAAAGATTGTGCATGTTTTTTAGATACGCACATGATTTACAGTTACATTTGATGTTGAATATGTTTCTGTAAAATGGTAAAATGCTGATTTTTTTCTGTGGTTTCCCTGGGCTTGACTTTTCATCCCCACACCAGAGTTAATGTTAAAAATAATAACATTATAGTTTCTTCTCTTAATTATATATCTGGTGCATCCACTTACCCTTTTAACATGTAAGCTGCAGAATGGTTACCTCTGTCTAAAATATTAACCAGATAAGTCACTTCTAACCCTCTACTAGCAACACAGTGGTCAGTCTCTGTTGATGAAATATAAAATTAAAACCATTACTCAAGACAGAGCTGTAATAACACCATGTATCATTTGACATAAAGTGCTCAAACTTTGTAAAGTGCAGAAGTAATATCCCTCCCTCTTTGGTCTTAACAATTGTGTGCTTTCATAGGCTTTTCAAGAGAACATTTTAGACAGTGGAAGTGCCTGGAAATCAAATCTTTATTAAATATTTATGGGGGAAGACACCTAATGACTTCTAGGGGACCCTATGAAGAGATTCAGTATCCACAGAGTGCACTTATTATTGTTTATTGTGCTATGATGGTTGATACTAAATATTTAAGTGGTGGCAATTTGCTCAAAGCTGTACAAGACCGAAAAAAAAAACCAACCAACATATAATTCCAGCCTTTAAAAACTTTGTCTTAATCAAACAAATGCAGAAAGTACGCTAACTCACTGTGAAACATATCTGGGAAACAGACCTGAGGAGAGCACCTTTTCATATTGCCCCTGCTTTCCCTCTGCCCTCCTCACTTGACATGTCTTGCAGCTGCAGGAGGTGCTGCAGGAGGAAGGTGGTTCCTGCTGGGGAAGGTGTAATCAAAGGCCACTCTTTGCTTCCTCACCTTTACAATAACTGCAAGGACAGCTTTGTGACTTTTTTCATTTCCCCTGTGATACTGTGCTAGAGAAGATTGGAAGGGGCACTGTTACCATCTCCAGAAAGAGGAGGTCCAGATACCCGAAGTCTTCACTGATGTATGTAAGACAGGTGACAAAAGAATTTGGGACTAGAGTTTTAGGTTCACTGGGTGGAAACAGAAGAAATTGGCTGCTTAGCATACAGGTACAGAATTGTCACCCCATACATATAAGAACTACAGGAAAGTCTGGTGGGGAACACCAGAATGAAAGAGATACAAAAAAGACAACGTACCCAATGCTGCTGGTGAAAATATAGGGATGTTATTTTTCAGAGTTATTCATCCATGCTAAGTAGATCCTCATGGTATCCTTAAAAGACAAAAATTATAAAGAGGAGGCTTGTTTAGAAGGACAATACAATACAGGAGGTGGTTCTCTGTAGTGTGTGTGTGTTGAGAGTAGTATATCAAACAATCAACTCAGCATTTTAAGAGTTTCTGTGGTTAGAGACAGGGAGGAGACAAAGCTGAACTGAAACCTCTGACATTAAGTAATGACAAAATTATGCAGAATAAAGTATTGAATAATATTGTGTAGATAGAGACTTCTATTTTTTAAAACAGACTACTATAGGAGAATGTAAAAGGGTACAAAAGGAAGTTTGAGAATCATCAGCAGTTAGTCACCAACAGAGGATATAATAACAGATAGTAAGAAACTGGAATCACCATAAATAAAACTAGAAGAAAGAGAAGGCATCACAAATTTGATCACTGAAATCCCCAAGCCAAGAGGTGTTCAAAACCTTTAGAGAAAAACATGACTGAGCACCAAGTGACCTGAAGGATTTTTTAGGATGCAGAAACAAGAGCCTGTGAGAGCACTTTGAACTAAGCTGGAAACCAAAAATTCTAAATTGGATGCAGGCAGTAGCAGAAAAGGAGGTGGGTATGTGTGCATTAATTCCTTCTCCAAGCTGTGTTCATTCCAAGTTACAGTGAACTTAAACCATTGTGTGTGATAGATCTTTTATGTTAAGTAGGAATTGATCATGGTTTACTAGCACAGTCCTTATCTGTGACTCAGCTACCATGGTGCTGATGGATCTATGTGTGGTGTTTAATGTGTATCTGTCAGTTGGCAAAAGAAAGACATTAACCAAACCAGTAAAATATTTGCAGTTTGGTGCACAGTTACTTTGGTTTTGTCCATTACCTGGTTTCAAAATTCTATTTAAAAATAGAAAGCTTTAACTTCTTAGCATCAATGTGTTCCTGATGCAGTTTATTTGACATCTTCTGATAATTTAATTTAATGAAAAGAATGTTTGCTTCTTCAAAAACAGTTACACTGATTTTTAATATTCCTTTAGTTTGTAATGGAGAACAGTATGCACAGATTTGAACTCTTTTGTAAATTTAAGCAAGGTAAGGTTTTCCAGGTATTTAACACTTTCAAAAATTAATATTTGCACTTCAGTAAAGTTTACAGAAGTATTTTTGCTCTCAGGCATCATTTTGCATAATAAGGAAGGGAAGACAGAAAGCAGTTACTAAGTTTCTAAAGGTTAAATTAGAAGAAATTAGAAATTAATGAAAATTAGAGGATCATAAAAATGCAAACCTGGAAGACCAATAATTTATTTCAAATTCATTCTCTGCTTGAGGCTGTTGAGTGTACTGGGACACCAATACAAAATTATGTCTAACCTTTTATAGCATGTTGCTTCCTAGGAAATCTGTTTCAGTATTCCACTGTTCTGACAGTAAGTTGAGGGAACACAAGGAAAACAGTCTTTATTACAAATCTCTTTTTTTTTTTGCAACGATCATGCAGAACAATGTATCAGTGTCTTTTTTAATATCTTCATCTGACACATAGGGAATCTGTTACATGTTTTCATCTTAGCCTTTGAATCAGATCACCTAAGCTCAATACCTTCAACCTGACATTTAATTGCTGAAGTCTTATCTAGAGCTGATTTTGTCTGTTTTGGAGATGGGTCTCCTGAGCTGTGAGCAGAAGGCAGTGTGAAGAATCTCAGTTGTGCCTTTAGCATCCTAGTTTTCATAATACAGTGCTGAATAAGATTCACTTGTGTCATGCTGTTTGCTCTTGGATAGTCTAAATCAGTAGAAATATTTCACCAGTCTCTGTTCTGTTTTCTTTCATCTGTTTTAAAGTAAATTTTAGAAAACCAGTGTTGTGGAGCAGCACAAGTGTCTAAAAAGCTTGTAAGCAGAAATCTTCAATCACATAGTTGTAAATAATATAGTAAATCTATTAAATATATTCTGCTACTCTGGCTGTCAACCTTTCTGTTTCCATTTTCCTATCAGACTCCCTCCCTTCCTCTTTCTTCACTCTCACTCTCATCACTCTCCTCTGCCTTCAACCTTCTACTGTTTTTCCCTTTCTCTCCCCTCTGCTATTTCTTTCCCCCTTTTGCTACATCCTCAGCAGTACAGCAGTACACCTGGGTTGAGAGAAAGTGGAAGAAAGCTAAAAGAAATTCTGCTAGATTTTAGTATTTGCAGTATGAAATACAAATAGTTCTTACAAATAAATTATCAGGAGAAGCAAAACCAGCTGAAAAACTACTCTTGTTTTTAAAGTATTGCATTTAAATAAAATTAAAAGGTTGAGGCCAGAGCTGGGTTAGAGTGGAAAAATTGAAAAAAACCAATTTGATTGTCCAACTTTGATAAGAACTGAGAGCTCTACTGAGGCAAAGTCATCATGCCCAAAATCATCAGCAGAACAGGCAACATGGTACACTTTCTCATCAGATAACACTGCTTCAGGCTTATCAAAATCAAATTAGCAATCAGCAAGCCAGAATTCAGACACTGTTGGTTGCATCTGTACTTTTAGTTCCTCACCTGATGTTTCTCTTCGGGTGCCAGCTATCAAAGCATGGCAATTTGTAACTAAATGCTGTAGAAGTCTGTATTTATATGACACAGTGCAGTGCTCCAGGTAAGCAAGGGACATCCTGCATTACTGCAGCCTGGCACTGTGGCTAATTGTCCTCCCGAGGAGCCCTGTCTATGTCGGCACAGCACTTCACTGTGCTCTGCAGGGGGAACCTGCACTTAATTTTTATTTTGGGAGTTAGGAGGAGGTATCTAAACATACCAAGGTATTCATGGAGCCCAGAATACATTTAATTTCATTCTTATTGTTTATATTTTCTTAGAAAATTATCAAGATAAAGCTCAAGATCTTTTTTATTTACTGGGAATGTGTGGATGGCTGGTGTGGTGGTGTTCAGATGAGCATTACATTTGGTTAAATCCACAAAACACCATTTTCTAATGTTTTTTAACATGCTTAATATTTTGTGATTTGTATTAGTGATTTATTTCACATGTTCATAGTCAACTGTAAATAGCTTTATTTCTAATGTGAAGGTATATATATATAAATAAAACATTTTAGGTAAATCTGACAAAATAATTGGAGATGTGTGCTTGAATGTGATTGTATATCTACATATCTCTTTAAATACATCTTAACATTTAAACAAAATCTCCACTTCTCCACTGTAAAAAAATACAATTGATAGAATTCATCCCTAATTGTGGAACAAGTAATAAAAATTTGCATAATCCATCAAGATTGTTCTCCCTGCACAGTTACTATATATGAATTTAAAATTATTTAGATTTCTTAGAAAATATGTTTTCTGCAAATATGGAGGGGACAAAACTGCCTTTTAAGCAAAATTTGAACCAAGTGTCTGACTGTTGCATTATTTTTTACCATTAGAAGTACTGTATTCTCTGGGGTGCTCATGGTGTAGGGAGGAAATACACAAAAGAGAAAGTAGTTTTCTGAACAGATATGAAATATGGAATATGAAATAGTTAATGCTTAACATTTTAATGATTTTTGATTGCAAAACCAACTATTTAATTATCTCTGGTCTTTAACAATTATGAGGACACATAGAGTTTCTTGGAGAAAATAATACCAAGAAATAGCAAGTTCCTTTAGTATGTTGTTGAGGCAAGTCAGATTAATTTCTTGTTATTAAAGTTTTTTTTTATTATTGATGTTTCATGTCTTACCACTTCATATTGGCACTGTGGCAGGTTATTACCTTGTGTTCAATTCCTGTTTTTCTGATTTGCAGCCCTGGAAAAGCTGTGGGGAGGCAATTCTTGCTGTGTATTGCTGCCCATAAGTGTTTTTGGTAATCATCAATTTATACACTAAAATAGGTATGGAAAGGATACTTTACTGTTACTTCTGTGGGTATCTAGGATTGTTAGAGGTCAGGTAAATTGATGAAATTAGTAGGTGTGTGTGTGTTTTGTTTCTGTGCTGTTGACAGAAGATTATGCATTCATCTGCAAATCATGTCTGTGGAAGGACAGGGGGCAACTTGGATATGCTTTTGTTTCTCTAAGTCTTGTTCAGGAGATTAATGAGAAAGTGCTCAAGATGCCTAGAAAACTTCCTGTGCATTACTCTGTCTTGTAATGCATGCTTTTCAATATTAAGCATTTCATGAATAAATAAACAAACATGGACTGTGGTGATTTCAGTATGAATGATTTTATTGTGGTTTGAATGAAATAGCGGCACGAGTCAGCAGTAACTACAGAGACTGGGTCTCTGCAAAAGGGAAGCTGGATGTAGAAGCAAGCACAAGGCAAACTGGGACTTAATATTTATTCCTCAGGTATGTTTCTGCAATCATTGATCAGTTCAGACTAATTTCTTTATGCAACCAGTGGTTGCGAAGCTGATAATTGGAACAGCTGTAAACTCTCACTAGACTATAACACTGAACAAATGGAATATTTTATTTTAAAGTAGGGCCTTGGTTTTTGGTTAGCTTTTTTAAAAAATTATTTACACTGTATTTATAGAGTTGTTGGCATTGAAAATAGAAAAAAACTTCTTAATTTGCCTGTTTTAATTTGTTTGCTTGTTTGTTTGGAGTGCCAAGGGGAGTGCCTTTGTGGTGCTGACTACAGCTCCCCTCTGCTTACTTTATCTTGGAGAAGTCTTGGAGTTTTTGAAAAACAAAAATGAGGTGATATAAATAATTACAAAAAAAAAAATAAATTCAACCTTCTTCTGTATTATTTTTTGTATTATTTTGTATTCTTTT
Organism: Parus major; assembly: GCF_001522545.3. Lineage (NCBI taxonomy): Eukaryota > Metazoa > Chordata > Aves > Passeriformes > Paridae > Parus > Parus major. The sequence continues at coordinate 67,125,742 of NC_031799.1, read as the reverse complement.
GTTTATTCTTGATATTTTCTTCATTCTTGTTGTTTCAGTAGCCAGTATTATTTAATTCGTCATCATAATTTGTTCTTTCATGGTTTAGTATTTTTTATTCTCTTAAAATTAAATGCTTTATTGCTGACACAGAGGTTGAGTTTATGAATGAAAAATGTTTTCCGATAGTAATTCTAATAAATCACTTCAGTTAGCGTTCAATAATCAAACACCTGTAATATCCAGGTCTTAAAAAGTAGCTTTATTATTTTAAATAAACAAACAAACAAGCAAACATTAAACTATCCTGCCATATAGATTTGCTTATAATGTCTGTCATTAACTCAAAGAAAACTTCCAGCCCCTACCCAATGACGTGGTCTTAGAACCAATGACTGATAGAATAGAGCTTTATTATTTAATACTTGATCTAAAAAATATTATATTTTTGTATGTTTTCAGTGAATCAGTTATAACATATACATCAAAAATATAGTTATGTTATTAAAATAGTTTTACTGTCAGCTGAAGGTGCTAATCTCGTACCTTTCTATAGGTTCAGTTCTAATATATTCTAATTCTAATTTACATTTTTTTCTATCATATAATCATATGTTTCTATGATTTATATTTATCTTGTCCTTCTTTCAGGATACATTTACAATCATGACAATAGAGGAAAGGGTACATCAAGCAGGAGGGTTTTTTATCCTTCATGCGTTCTTTTATGTCCACACTTTAAAGATGTAATCAGACCAATAAGCAAATTATTGGGCTTTCTACATGAGCATAAATAACATGGATAACATAATTTCATTTTCCTGGGTTTTCAGTGATTGAAAAATGAATTTTTATATTAATTGCTTGATAATCAAGTCATTATTATCAAGTCACTTAAAAAGGAGAAAACTAGGGTGGATATATGGAATTATGCTTTCTATTTTTCGAGCAGTGCAGAAGGTTCAAGAAAGTTAATCTTTTGTCATGATGTAATTGTTTACAGAGCAGCCATTATTTTATTCACCAAAAAGACAGATTCAGGTTTTCATACTATATACTATGTGTTTTGTTGGTTTTTTCCCTTGCACTGGTGAGCAGAGTGTCTGTCTCAGGTAATCCCTTGGATCACAAGAGTTGTGTACCCTGTTTCTATTGATTTTTCTGCTTGATTCTTTATTTATTGATATTTAAGTATCTGTATATTATTAAAAACATTTAAAATTTTGAGTAATCTTCTGACATGGCATAAAACCTTACACAAAGTGAGAGAAAGTGATACCTGCAAATTGCTAGTACATCTATCTTTCTTCCTCAAGTGATCTTTAACTGGTTTTGTGCCTTTCCCCCAGTAACTCACAGCAATATTCAGTGGGGCAGTTTCTGAATGCTGCTGCTATCCCAGCAGTGTATGAAAGATAGATCCAAAGTGTAGGATAGCAGGTTTTCTGCTATTGTGCCAGATATTCATAGAGATGTGTTGCAGCTGTTATTTGGATATGTTCAAAATTTCTTTGTAAAGGTCTTACTAGTCTCCTGACAAACTTTATTCTTCAGACTTTTAAGTTAAGGTGGTTGACAGACCTGCGGTTTTTGTCTGAAGTGTTAAGGATTTCTGAAGGCTGTCCAAGACTCATAAAAGAAGAAAAGAGTTTCTTCTCCTCCTGTAGGATGGCTTTTCTCTGAGTGGTTTTCCATATTCCTTTATGAAAAGAGCCATTGAATTGTTATCTAAGTTCCAGCTAATTTGAGCGTGAGTATATTATAGAGTAACGAGGATGAGCAGTTTGCTTATCCCAGTATGAACCTGGATGAATTGTATATTTGTTTTTCACTTGAGCAGAAAAAACTTCATCATTCATCATGAATCTGAACTAGCAACAGAGTAAATCCATGAGGCCCTAGAGGTCAAATTGTGGAATTCATTTTTATATGTCTGTCAGGAAGACTTGTCAGCAGTTATCTTCCTCAACTTTCTACTCTAACCCATTTTATATCGTGGAATCATAGAACTGAATAGCTTCTTCCAGAGCTTGTATAAGAGGGCAAACAACTGGGTGATAAGGTGACAAGAAAAGAATACAGCAGACTTAGTAGTGTGCTGATCAAAAGCTGAAAAGAGCCACTGTTTTTTTGCATGTTTTTAACTCATTGACATGGCCAAATAGCTAAAAAATAAAAGAATAGCATTCAATATATTTATAGGCTGGGAGCCTTTTAGCCCTGATGGAAGAAAATACTAATCCAGGATACTTCCTTTTCTAGCATTGATTCTTAAACAGATTGAGGTCTCTAGAGGTCTAGGGTCATTTATTTGCAGCACAGATTCTGATTGTGTTTGAAAGTGTTTTATGGTGGTTAATTCTAGTGTGTCTTCAGTGGCCTTCAGTTTTGCCTCATATTCCTGTGTAGATGTTATTATTTTGTATGCTACCAGTGATAATTAGTACACATAGTGCTGGTACATGAAGTACCTGGATATATGTAGTACCTGTCATGGTACCTTGTAGGTTGCTGTACCCTGGGTTTCTAGATGGACAACTTCTAGCTTTACACTTTCTGAGCTGGCTGTGGCTGGGGGCATTGTTGTCCTTTCTGGTAATGAAAAGTTAAAAAATATTTGGAATCAAACTAAACAAAGCCACTTTAGAAAGAAAAAAAGAAAACAGAGATGAAGATATGCATAGGACATAAGCCCCTAATCATATGTCAAAGGATCTTTGCATCAGAGTATGCAAATGTAAATAACAATTGAGTGTGGGAGTAAAAGTGAGAGTTCTGTCCATTCTTTCTGTGATGTTGAAAAAAAAATTAGAAAATTAGAACCGAAACACTTGCATAATAGGTAGATGAAAGGAGAAATCTATTTCCTGCTCAAAATCTGTGACAAAATACTGCTGCAAATATTTTTTACAAGATGTCAGGAGTAATTTTTAGTTTTCTAGGAGTGTTTTGACTAGAGTAAAATGTCTTATTTGAAACACAAAGCTTAATATAGGTGTAAATGCTCAACAACTCTGATAGAAATTATATGAAAGTAAACATTTGTAGATGGATACCCCACTTTCTTCAGTTAATGCTTTTCCCTGTACCCTCAACTGTTTGAAACTTACACTGTGTCTATGGGTTTACCATAGATACATGTTTACTTGTTCCAACTGAAAACAAGATGTTTTCAATATCATCTTCAGGCAAAATGGATCTCTTAGAATAATGGATTTCTCCAAGAGTCCTTGATTTCTATATAGGCCTTCCTCTAATGGAAGCAAATCCCATTCTCAAATACAGTTTGAGACAGTACTTATATGAAGGTTTATTATTCTTCTTTCCACTGGTAAAGAGCATTCCTGACTTCTGACAATAGCCACTGTACTGTTATATAAAAAGGTATTTTTATGATATCAGAAATTCATGAAAAGTGGCTCAAGAGTGTTCCTCTATGTGGCATTGCAAGCTGAATTATCTTTAATTTTCTTTTTCTTAAATTGCTACTATCATGGGGTTTTCTATTTAGTTCAACTGGCAAATAAGTACACTGTTAGAAATATTCATATTTTTTTACATAAGACAACATATTTTATTTTAGTTATAAAAACCAGACAGCTGGAGCATCTGCTTTCAATACACTTAAAAGGAATTGCATTGATGTTTTTGTTGCAGAAAGAGCAAAGAGTATGTATTTTTCCTGCATGAAATAAATTAACTGATGTTAAGAGGCTGTGATTTTTTTAAAAAAGCCATATGTAGAAGGCAAATAATATTTGCCATATTTATTTCTGCAGTAGACTATTAGTGGCTACAACACGTCTTAATGTATGATACACAATGTGCTGAGGTTCATTTGGAATCTTGTTTTTCACTGACATTTGCTGATGATTTTAAAGGGTGCTTATCCTTCCATATAAGGGCTATTTGTATGGAGCAGGCAACCTCTAATTCATGGCTTGAAGCCCTTTGATCTTCTACAGATAGAGGCCTCTATCATTTATTCTGAGCTTCCCACCTATTCTGGAAAGCTGGACTGATTTTCTTCTGTGTCCTGCATTCCTGTTGGGTGTTTTTAGATTTGAATTTCAGCTGCTTTCCTGAATACTGAACACTGCTACGGTTTTCTGAAACACGAGTGTCTGCATGAAAGCCTTGAGTAAGTGTAGACATCTTTCTGGAGGACTAGGAGGAAATCTTACTTTTGAACTGAACGATGGTAAAAACCCACTCAGGGTGCTGTTATGCAACAGTTTTCTGCAATTTTCTAAGTTTCAAACTGCGATGTAAAGTCTGTCTGCCTGCTCCTCACTAGATAAATACCAAAGGAAGGCAACTTCATATAAAATTCTTCAGATAAATTTAGTTCTGCATCTCATTTGTGCACATTTGGAGTTATTTTGGCTCCTGGTCACATTTGACAAATTCTTCCATTTGACTGTTTAGCAACTTATATTTTCAATAAAGAATTCAATATTTAATGACCATACATTGTCATACATATTTATCTGGCCTTTATTCCTAGAGATGCTTGGGAAGCTATCTGTTTGCAAATCTAGTCATATGCACAAACGTAGATGTTAACGTTAATACTCAGCTCAAAGTGTTATCCACAAACATGAACTGCTTCTGTATTGAGAACTTCATAGTCTCGGGGTTTTTTTATTTTCAAGGTACCTAACTTGTAACAATTTCTTTATGAGAACTGTAAATCCATTTTCATTATCCCCTAAAGGCAAATTTATTTTTTTTTCTCACTGGAATCATGTATAGTGGGTTTGGGTTGCTTTATGTGTTACATTTTTTTAAAATTTATCTTTGCGCTTAGTATGACAAGCTGAGAGAATCATGAGCAGCTATTTTTTGCCCTATATAAGGTCTTTAAAATAACCCTGAAATCTTTTATAAAGCCTCACAGTATGTTTGGGAAATACATGCATTAAACACATAATTGCAGGGGAAAATCTACATTTGACAATACTTTCATGCAATTGCATTTTTCTAGCAGTCATAAGATCCAGTATAACCACCTGGTTGTTGACTGGTAGATTCAGCACATAGCTTAAAAGACTCAGTTTTAGATTTGATTTTTAATAGTGCTGCTTCCAAAGGCATTCTTTTAAACTTTTTTTTTCAAGTGTTTTTTCCTATGTAAAACTTTATCTAGATAATTTATTTTTATATTAGGAAATGCACTTTTCCATGGTGTGTTAGTCATTTTCTTTTGGTTTGGGTTTTTTGGTGAGGTTTTTGTTTTGTTTTGTTGTTTTTTGTTTGGTGATTTTTTTTTTGTTGGTTTTTTGGTGATTTTTTTCTGTCACTTGATGAATGTATTACATGGTTTTATTTTCCTGGGTCTGCAGTTTTGGAAGCTATTCATGGGTTATATCTCTCCTCATATTTTCTTTTCTATGAAAGAGCAAAAAAAATTAATTGTTTGCATCTTTATTTTTTTTCCTTTTGGATGCCAATATCTGAATGTGTATTTGTAAGGAATTACAAAGTATGGTAATAAGTTCTTAATTGGATTATTGTGACTGTCTTCAAAGACCACTGCAGAAGTATTTGAGAAGCCTTATGAACAGCTTATTAAGAATCTTTATATGCCTTTGACTCTAACTTGAGTACTTGTAAAGATTATTGGCCACTTCTGTCTTCCTTGAACTTGTTGGGTTGAGAGGCCTATGAGGAGTTACTTGAGTGGAGTTTTACGGGTTTGTAATTTTGTCATTTTGTATGAGGCATAAACAAAATTTAGAACCATGTTATATGTAAACCGGGGAGTATATTCATATTAGTTGTTCTTCTAATTCTCCATTACGCTAAGAGGAAAAGCATACTTTAAAAGTTCTTGGATGTTTGCAAAACATTGTTTTTTTCCTCCATGAGTTTGATACCTGGAGAATTTCTTGATAAATACCTTAATTCTTTACATCTGCCTAGCTTTTCCTTTTGTTGGTAGTTGTAAATACAAATTCTTATTTCATTACTCTTTCTAATAAATCCGCCTGGTAAAAAAAGTTTTCCAAATTGTGTAGGAAATCAAAAACTTCCACAGTGTGAACATAACCTGAAAATTATTTTTCCACTATGTTTCCGCTATTTTCACCCTCAGTAACCTTCAAACTCTTACTTTGTCATTTACATGTTAAACAAAATTAGTCTGGATGAGTACAACTGAAAATTATTTTAAGTGTAAGTTGACTTAGTGGACCCTGGAGGGGAAGGAAGATGATGGTTAAGAAGGCAAAAAGAGAAGAGACATGTTCCTCTTCCAGTTTTCAGTCAGCTGGAGCTCCTACCTGCCAACCCTTCCAAACCATCTCAGGCTACAGCCACCTTTGTAGGGATTTAATTGCCTTTCTTGCTGTCAGGGGATATGCTGCAGCACACAGTGATTATCTAAGACAACTAGAGGAAATTGATGCAGACACTGAGTTACATCTCAAGAGCTCTTCCTGTACTGCAGCCCAAGGCTCCTTTTAAACCTTGCCTCATTGTTTTTATGTAAAAAACACCCCAAACCCAAAACCAACAAAACAGAAAACCGAGTATGCTTCTCAGATGTTTTCACAAGCAGTGTCATAAGCATATATTTAGTATAGGAACCTATGGTGGTAAAACTGCATAACTCAGTAAAATAAAAATGGACCCTACAGAAGCGGGATTTTCAGTGCATTTTGATACTTGTAACTGAAATAAGAATGTTAAAGGTAATCTCTTAGTAATAGGACATGTTTTCATCTACAGTCATGAATCAGTTGTGAACATTTAGATTATATAATCATTTTGTAGTAGTATAGGTTTATCTTTATTTCTAGGCTTAAAATTATTCTAACTACTCTTGGTTTTAAATTTGCTGCAATGTAACCCACAGACCTGTAAAGCCATTTGACAGAGATCTTTCTGGAGGAGAGGGGTGCTGTGTAAGTAGGCAGTACTATATTTAATAAGTATGTGCAAGATAGTGTGTGTCAAGCCATCCTGAAATCTCTATGCCACAACTCAGTCTTATTTTTGAAGTAAGGAGCCCAGAGGGTGGCAGTGAAGGCAAAGTTATCCAGCTTTGTCCAAGCATTTCTCACAAAGACAAGCCATGCTGAAGAGTAGAGACATTTTAGAAATCATCAGGTTACCAGTGGTAAAAAGAAACTGGCTAAGGGGAAAAGGGAAAAATTTTTTTAGTGTCCAGTTTAGAGGGACAAGAAAGGCACACAAGAAACCAAGATCTGAGATTACTGTTGTATTTTTTGCAGGGACAGACAGTGTTTTCATAATTTCTTATATTAAAGAGAGTGAGAGTGGTTCAGAATAATCTGTTGGGAGTTGGTGGTAATTATAGCTGATGCCAACTGGTAGGCAAGAAATATGGCTGTTTCATGATTTGCTCACTGACAGAGCTCTTAAATGACAGAAAGGTTTTCAAATCTGGATTCAACTGAAGAGTTACGTGTGTTTCAGTTAAATCTGTCTCACTTGCAAGTGCCTACTTAGCATGATCTCACTTTCTTGAATCATGCTGAAAATTGTGGATTATTACACATAATATTACAATAACAAAGATTTATGGATTATTTTAAGATGCCTTTTGTGTTGCATCCATTTCACTGAAATGCTGTTCTTGTAATTTCTCAATTGGCAACTTTTGTTTAGATCCAAAATAAAATTCGTTAAAATCCACTTTAATAGAGGGGCTACCTTTTTTTAAACACTGACTGTCAAGTAACTGATATTAGCTAATTATCTAAACTTGAAATCAAGGTGAGCTGTGTATAGAAAATTCAGACTGCCTCTAATCATTGTAATGTCCTATAGAATGTCTGAGTCTGGATGACTGAAAGGCGTGTATGCTTGAAATGGATTACTGCTGATGAATATTGAGGAGTAGTCAAAAAAAAATTTCTTGTCAACTTTTTATGTCTATCCCTGACATAAAACACAATATCATATTCACAATTGTGGGGGTTCTTCTTACGAGAAATGTAGCCTTTTTTTTATGGACTGGCTTACAAATGTCTAATTTATGTACACAAGGTGGCAGTACTTTGTTTGTGGGTAATAGTAAGGGGTGAAATTGGATATTGTAAAACATTTTCCTCTATGAAATATATCTGCACACATTATTTTACTGTTTTTCTATTATTATAACTTACAATTTATATTATTTTTATAATATAAAAACATGGGAAAAACCTACATGAACATAACTATAAATATACACAGATACTGTGTATCATGATGGGTATATCTCCATCTATGTTATTATTTAGTAATAATGCATTAACTATTATAATAATATCAATATTAACTAATGTGCTAATTAATATTAATGCATTAAAATATTTTAAAATACATTTCTGAAGTTCTAATATTTCTACCTTAAAATATGTACAATACATACAATAACCTTTGCCTGAAAAACTTACTAAAGAAGATAATAAAGACAGCAAACTGATGAAACAGTATCATTTTAGTCTAAATTGATGTTTGCTTATTATTTGCTCAGTAATCTATGGGTCAGAGCTTCTGGCACTGCAGTGATCATAGCTGACTCTGTGATGTTATCAGAAATACCTAAATCTTTAAGAAAATGTGTTAACCCTCATCTAGAGGACATTCAAATGAAATGTAAATACTCAATTCAAGAATCTTTCTCTTGTATGTTGCAGAGACAGTGGACTTATAACAGTAGTATACATTGGAAAGGAATCTTTTTTAGCAAAGACTCATAATTTGCAATGCAAAATGTAACTGGGAGCCAAGAAAAACACAATAGATGAATTTCATTAGGAAACAGTCACATTTTGCACTATTTGCAATTTTGGAAGGTTCAGAAAATTTTAGTTTTTGAGATTCAGATATGTAAGCAACATATTTTTAAGAAACAAATACTTCGAAAACTTCTTCACAAGATGTAGGTAAAAAATTAATTTGGTGGTGGCTGAAATACAGATTAAAATTATGGATACAAATGTGTTATCTGCTTTTGTACCTCTGATGGTTTCCATCTTGTCAGACCACACTGGGCTCCTGCTGAACTGAGGAATTATTGATTGGTGCCAGGTGTTAATTGATTAATGTAATCACAGGAAAGGATGTCATGTTGGTTTTCTGTGATCTGCTAGTTCTACTTACTGATCCACCTAGCATAGAAACATTATTTTACACTGATTTATTCTCACTGCTGTCCCAAACTTCATCACAGAGAGGGTAAATTTTATTTAGTAGATTAGAGGGAATGGACTTAGTTTGAAGATGCTCAGACCTTATTTCATCATGATGAACAAAATCATATCTTGAGATGCCTAGGGTGCAGTGAATAATTGAACCAGAGCCACACAAACAAGTCAAACAGGAAATGGGAATCACATTAAAGCCAATGGAGAAAAATTTGAGGTGTATGAGCTCTGCTTACTGATACTTCCTTTGGTCTTACTATGACAGATACAAGCTGAACTAATGACTTCATCATTTTCTAAAAACGAAGCAGTAGAGATACCAAGCAGAAGTTTAGTAACATGAATAATTCATCCAGATAGCAGGAGGAAATAATAAGTAAACTCTTCTAAATCCAGGATTAAACCCAAAGTTGCTAAAATAAAAAAAGGCATTAGGATTCCACTTACTAATGAAGTGCTGTAACTGAAAACTTCATGCAATTGTGTAACAACTGGCTAAAAGGGGAATATGAAGAGTCTTGTTCTGCTTTTTGGGGCACAATTCAGTAGTTGTTTGTTTTAGAGGTAACTGATACTTATCTTCAGGCAGTTAAATAATGTTAATTCGTTCCATTCATGGCTCCAGGCAAAAGATTTGGCTGCCTTATCACTTATATGTTTCCTGCTATGTCCAAGATGAATGTTAAGTGAAACACATCTCCATAAATAAATTAGGATGCTAGCTGTTACAGGAAATATTTAAAGATTTTGTCAACACTTTGAAGTAACCAGTAGTAGAGGTAAATAATACTGTCAATGAGCTCCTTTGAAGGCCTAGTAATGTTTGAGGCCATTACCCAAAGAATGTGGAGTTACAGTTTTCAAACTACTTGCCATGGCAAATAATTTTGGATTTATGATTTGTGGAGAAATGTTTTTGGCTTTGTTTTTTTTCCATGGGATAGGTCATTCTTTCTCAACCAGAGTCATTCTATGTACTCATGCTGAAAGTATTAGACAAAATATGAAACTGGAGCAACAGATAAAAACTTACCTTTCAATCTGATATGAATGCATTCCTTGCACTTTGTGAATCACTTTGGCTGACTATTTACCTCCTAATGGAATTCCAATCTTGCAATTAGAAAACAAATTTTCAGTCCTCCTGTGCATGTTGGGAACTAAAGACAAATAGGAACTCAAATTGACCCCCCCACTGTTTCTATCAAGCATACACACTAGTTACTTTGCTTTTCCCCTGACTTCCCTGGTGAGTGGGGAAATGTGCCTGTGTTACTTTTATACAGAAATGACTTCTTGCACAGAGGGGCTGACAATTCCGACTCTGTCTGACCTGGTTTAAGTGACTGCCAAATTTTAGAGCTAAGATTAATAGGATAACACTGTCTTTTTTCTTTGGAAAGCTTTAACTATCAGCACAGTTTAGTACTTTTATGCAATAAAATGTTACTATGGGAAAGAAGGGAAAGGTACCTCTGGAGTTAGGTGATTTCATAATTTTTTATAGGTATTTTATTAATAATGGTTTGCTAGAAAATCTATGAAATGATGATTATGTATAATGATTTACGAATACATGAAGGAATTCTTGCCTGAACTCTTCAGAGAGGGGCAAAAATACAACACATGGAAATTACCTCAGGTTTTTTAATTTAATTAACTGTATAGTTTCTCATAGTTTAGACAGTTACATTTTTGTGGATATGTAACTGAATCAGTTTAAGAAATCATTTGATGTGGTTGTTGCACAGCAGAACATAATAGTCACTGTCATAGCTGAGATGCCATGAAGGAATCAGATGACTATTTCTGTTCTGTTTCAGTGTGAAATTAGTTGAGGCTTGCTGGGAAGATATTGAAACTTAGGCTGTCAAGCTTCAAGATATTCCCATCAATGAACTGAGCACTCAGCTAGATAATACTGTACCATTGGATTTGTTAAACACTTCTGAAAAATTTGGAAGTAAAAGATACAAAATTCATACAATTTCAGTCAAAGTCCTTCTACTTGTTCTTAAGTGGGGTTTTTTTCTGGTTTTTTGGGTGGCAATTTATTACTTTTTAACAACTTGATAGCATTTGGGGTAGCCAGTGAGACAACACTGAGATTTAAGTGCAGGCAAGTAACAATGAATCATGTTTCTTTTACAAAACTAAAAGCTAAAAGCTATGCTATGATACAACAACTGAATAATTACTAGCCATCTGAATTCCTAACAAAATCAGAACCATATCAACAAGATTCAGGAGGCCCTAAGACAGGAGAGAATGAAAAAAGTTTTGTCACTTACTTTCTGAATGTGCTTATAATTGCTCAGTTATGAAATTTCCAGCTATTGAAAACTGCTGTTTTCTCACTTCAGTTTGAAAGTATACAATAGATCCTAATATTCCTTCTAGACAGATTATTTTCCAGTAATATTGCATGAAAAGTTACCCTGTTAAGTACTTTCAGAATTGAATAACATTAGGTGAAGCTTGTGCATTATTAGGTGGTATTAAAACCTGCATTTAGAGACTGTAATTGGCAATCTATTAAGATCATGATACAGAGAAAGACATAATGCTCTTCCAGCTTCCAATAAACATATTTGCTAGTATATTCTCTGAGTTAAAAGGAGGCAATTTTCTTCATACAAATCATACAGAGCATCATCAAGCTTGTTTTCTGTTGCTTTCTCTAAGCAGTGTACCAGTAACAGAAGTGCTAGACAGACTGCCACATGGAAAGAAATTAATTATCATTTCATGAAGAGCTTCTGAAATTTTCCTTTAAGCTGGTTTGTTGGTTGGTTGGTTGGTTGGTTGGTTTGTTTGTTTGTTTTTAAAGACACTGCTATTTCAGTGCATTCTTTTCAAGTTAAGTTCTAAGAACCTTTGCATTCTTATCAAGATTTAGGCAGTACTTCATGGCAAATCAAGAGTTTTTAATCTTAGCAGGCATAGAGTTTTTTTCCTATGCTAAGATTTGTATGCTAAAATATTTCCAGTAAGGTATTATGTATGAAGTGTTCCAAATTTCTCATTCAAGTTTTGCTGTGATGCTACCCTTTGGCTGAGACACACGAACTACAGAACTCAGTTATTGCTCACATTCTGTAATCTCTCTTCTTTAAAGCATTTGTCAAAAAATGCATTGAGCTTGATTTTTTCTTTCATCAGTTTTGCAAACTTCAGCAGAATTAAATGAATGCAACAGATCTACCAACTTGCTCTAATTCTTAAAGTATAAAGAGAATGGACCCCAAATCAATTCCAAAGATACATGAATTATGATGAGTACTGGATTTTATTTTTTTCCTCTTTGATTATCTTGGCTCTTCTTCTGCTCTATCATTGCTTTATATAAGCAGAAATTCACTACAAACTTGAATGCCCTTCAGCAGTAGAGGAGAAATATGAGATGTGATGATAAAACTATTCTGCAGAGAGCTTCCTGATTTCCTGTAAAAGACTTCACTTCTTCTACTGTCTAATGGAAGAAATTACATGTGCAAACCTTGTTCATTACATATAAATTTAGATCATAACTCTTAGCAATACTGCTGTTCCCATAAATAGGACTGAGAATATTTATCAAACTTTTATAGCGACTTGATGTTTTCACAGAACTGAGCCTTTACAATATTTAAATAATCTGTTTGCAACTCAGTAAAAAAATAAACTTATGGAATATGTTTACATTTTGGAAAGGAGAAACTGAGGCAGGAGTTTTGCTGTTCTCTTAAAGTTAGCAGGAGAGACCCTTGAAGAATTCCATGCTCAGTCCCCATGACCCATTGGCCATTATCTACAGTTATAATTTCAAGACAAGGCAGTCTTTAAAGCTGTACATTAATGAATAGTTGGTTGCGGTTAGGGGTTCTTTTTTTAATTAGAAAAAAAGTCAGAGATACAAAGGAGTTTGAGAGGGTAAATCTCAGTAGATGAATATCAGCTGCCTATGTGCAAAGCTCAGTGAAGCATATGTCAGCCCCTGTGGTATGAAAATAAAGCAGTGAGTGTGGTGAAATATTCTCTCATATGTGTTTTCTTCTCGTTGAGATCAAGAAGTACAGAGCTGTATAAACACAGTATTTTATTTTCAAAACATCAGGTGAAGTTTTTTCATTTTTATGAAACTATTTTAAAGTTTATCCAAGCGTTCTAAAAGCACACTTCAAAGAACGTTTATGGGAAGTTAGAGCATGGAGGTATAGTTGCCATTTCTTACTTTTGCTATTAAACTTGGAAGCTTTTTTTTTTGGAAAAAAAGAGGCTATTTTTACTCTTACTTTATACTAAGTCTTAATGGAATAGCACAAGACTACTTACAAAAAAAGAAAATCTGTCAAAATTGAGGCCACTGTAACTCCAGGAAACACCTTGAGGCCTGAAGCATGTAAATGTAATCTCTAAAACATGAGGAAGACTAAAATCCACCCATGCTCAAAGTCCAGTCTCCCCATGCATGAAATGGTGCAACTGAGCTGGTGTATGCCCTTGTGTGATTTGTACTGGGAGGTAGAATTATAGCAATACTTCAAGGTTTTCTTCTTTGGACTGTCTCTTCTCCTTTGCACTTCTCTGAATTTGCAGCATATGTGGTAGTCTGTCTCTGTGAACTTCATTCCATGTGCACCATCATTACTAAATGATTTCAACTAAAGATTCAGCCATAACACACATTGGGAGTCTGGATGTTACCCCACCCTCTCTGTGCTCTGCTGTGACAGTAGGACCTCAAGGATCTTGTTTGAATTCACAAGGATTTGCTCATTGGTATAGAAATAAAACCTACAATCTGCAAACCCCCTATCTTGTCTGTAGCTACTGTGAAGTCATTACTTCTAAATATGCACATTTAACAGATAACATTATGGTAGTTCCTTTGCACTTGTCTTAGGAAAAGCCACAATGACATTCACTGTCTAAGGAATATCTATGTATAATGTTCTTCTACGCCAGTACACTAATCATAAAATCATAGAATGGTTTGGGTTGGAAGTGACCTTAAAGATCATTTCATTCCAATGTCTCTGCCATGGACAGAAATACTTTTCACTAGACCAGTTTTCTCAGAGCTCCATCCAATTAGACCCTGAAGACTTCTGGGGATGGGGCATCCACAGGTCCGCTGGTCAACTTCTTCCAGTGCCTCACCACTCTCACAGTAAAGAATTTCTTCCTAATACCTAAACTAAGCCTACTTTCTGTCAGTTGGAAGACTTGTCCCCTTGTCCTAACTCTCTCTGTATGGCCATGTAAATAGTTCCTTCCCTTCTTTCTTACAAGGTTCCTTCAAGTACTGGAAAGCTGCAGTACTGGAAAGCTGCAGTTAGATCACCCTAAAGCCTTCTCTTCTCCAGGCTGAACAATCCCTTTTCTCTCAGCCTTTCCCCATAGGAGAGGAGCTCCCTCCCTCTGATCACCTTGGTGTCCTTCCTCTGCACTCTCTCCAGCAGCTCCACATCCTTCCTGTGCTGGGACCCCAGGGCTGGAGGCAGCCCTGCAGGTGGGGTCTCACCAGAGCGGGGCAGAGGGGCAGAATCCCCTCCCTCCCCTGCTGCCCACGGGGCTCTGGATGCAGCCCAGGACACACTTGGCTCTCTGGGCTGGGAGTGCCCATGGCTGGCTCATGTCCAGCTCTCACCCCCAGCACCCCCAAGTCCTTCTGGGCAGGGCTGCTCTGGATCTGTTCATGCCCAGCCTGGGCTGGCACCAGGGATTGCCCCGACCCAGGTGCAGCACCAGCACCTGGCCTTGTTAAACCTCATGAGATTTCCATGGGCAACTGCTTGAGCTTGTCCAGGTCCCTTAGAAGTGTCAACTGCACCACTCAGCTTGATGTCATCTGCAGATTTGCTGATGGTGCACTCAATCCCTTTGTATGTTTCATGAATGAAGATATAAAATAACACTGATTCCAGTACGGACCCCTGAAAGACATCGCTTCTCACTGATGGCCATTGACCATTGTAGCAGAGTAATCCAACAGTACCATAACAGGAATACAAATATTTTGCCAATATTTTAGTGGGAAGGCACTACTGGAACAGTTCAGGGGGAAAGCTATTATTTATTTTTATAATACAAAGTAATATTTGTTAAGGAATATGCATGGGCGTGGTAGTGGTGGTAGTGAACACTTCCTTGGTTTTTTTCATGACAGTAGACAGGTTGCAACAATAGATGTAGGAAGCTATAGCCGAAGTGCTGTATCAGATAGGCCTTTTCATTTAAGTCTGAATTCTAAAATATTCTAGAGTTCTTAAAAAGTAAGATATACCATTTAATTGTTTTCCATGCTTAAGCATGATTATCTGTGGCAAATCAGATTTATGAGGGATTCAGGGTAAGATTATTTTTCTTAGCTGTTTATTTCTGTAAAATCCATTATGGTATCTAGTTCCTCCAAGCCAGAAAGGAACTGCAGGCCACTTGGAATGCTACTACATGTAAAACTCAGATTAAACAATTTTCTAAATTTCTTCTTTCTTGGTTTAATTGCTTGCTGGATTTACGTTCAGTTGTGGTAACAGAAGGCATTTCATTTTAGATAAGACTAGTAATAAATATTTGCAAATAGATATTTATTGCTGAAAGACGGGGCATAATATCTTAAGCAAAGAGCTGGTTCATTTGTCTATGTAGCTCTCTGGTTAGAGCTTGCATGCACCTGACTAGCTCAGAGCAAAGGAGACATTGTGGGACTTGGCTGCCCTCACCTTAGTTATTTATAAATCCCAGCATGAAAAAAAATATTACTGTTTTCCTGTGCTGTAAGTGGCAAAACTGTTTGGCAAACCTAATTTTAAATTACATTGATTTTTCTAAGGAATACCTCCCTGCTAATCACAACTTAATGACTACTCTAAGATAATTGCTGTTAACTTGTATAACTAGTGACACTTTGCATATTGGCTCCAGACAAAAAGTACTTTTCAAATACAGCTTGTGCTTTTGATTCCAAGTCTTACCCTGTTTTGCTGTCTCTGTGGTTAATACTGTTTCTTTTAGATGCAGTTGTCTTAAAATTAAAAATAATTTTAAAACATATATTTTGAATGTGATTCAAAAATGGCAGCAACAGCTGTGTACAAGGGTAACTGAAAAACAAGTAAAATCATACTTCTTATTAGTATAAATTATTAGAAAACAAATATATTGTTCATAATGCAAATAAAATGATCAATGAAAGAGAATCCTGAATCGAGAATATTTCTTCAGAGTATTAAGTTCAGCATTTATTATTATGAGGTTTTTACAAGGGTTTATAGATCTGTCAGTAAAATGTTAGAATTGTCACTATTTTAGCCTTTAAATTATTCTTTCCTAGTGCAGTGGGCCTCAGATTACATCGGTTTCTTAACACCATATGTGCTTCTCTGGTCACAGGTTTGGTTTTGTTACAGGAGAGATTTGGTTATTGCATTACTGCCTGCCATTGAAATATTTAAGTAATCAAAACCAATAGCTCTGAGTGTTATTTCATGTGCAGCTAATTTTTTCTGCCTGAATTTAACGCTTGAAATGCTAATTTTTGAGGAGCACTATATATTTCTTCATGAGAGGTTTATGGGTTCCATGTCATATTTAGTGCTCTTGTGTTTTCCAAGTTCCCTTTTGCTTCCCAGTAGTGCTGTTGGTTGTGATTTGAGGGATAGGGAGGTGTTCACTTGACTGCTTAGAGACAAATACAGTCAAATACCAGAGAAGACTTGCAAGGAGTCTGATGTTAAATTTGAACCTTACAAGGTGGTATGTTAATGTTTTGGGGGTTTTATATCTCTTCGCTTGGTGAAGCTCACTCACTCCCTCAAATTGTCGACTCGTAACCAGTACATGGCGACTCCAATTAGCTCTGCTCGGGGCTGAAGAGTCTCAGACTGTAACAAGGTCTCCCAGGACCACTTACAACACAAATACTGTACTCATATTTTCTCATTAGTTCCTTTCAGTTGCCACAAATTCGATTTTCCAATGTTTTCAGATTTACATCAGAAATAGAATAGCTCTGTGTTTGTATACACACACACACACGTATGTATAAAATACATAGACACACACATACACATATACATATATATATATATAAATAACATTATTTTTCATAACTTAAGGATCTGTGTTACCTTTTCTTACGGGTAGAAGGTTGAAGTTTACTTCATTTACCTTAAGCTTTCATTCAGGTCAGAAAATGTAGGGATCAATTGGCTAAGAGAAGAAAAATTACAGCGTTCCAGATGACTTATTTTTTCTAGTTTGTTAGAGTTTTATTATTTTTAAGCTCTAGTTTTGGGAAGTCATAAACCTTGACTCTGAGAAATCATTGCACATATGTATATGCGTGAAGTTATCAAGAATATGGGCCTAAATTTGAAGTTGCCAGTAGACATATCTGAAACACTGTTTCAAATGCAGTTTTGTGAGTTTTGAAGAGACATTACCATAAAATACCAAAAAAGAGAGAGCTCTTTGTAGACCTAAGTAATTTTTCACGTCTACAGACCAGGTGGGAAGAGCAGTAGACACAAGTAGGTGTCACTGGATAAATTTCGGTAGTTTCTGCAACCCAGATGGAAAGTTTTCTCCTGACAGCAATTGCTGAAAGTTGAGCAACATTATAGCTATGTTGTTTTCACCCTGAGATTCTTTTAATTTTTGAAGTAGAAAGACATCTTAAGAAATCATAAACATAAGAGGTAATCTTAAGTTTATTAGTCTCTGAATGTCATGAAATTTTGTGATGTTTTCAGTGTTCATATGTTCATCCCAGTATTCAGTTATCTTACATTTCCAGTTATCTTACAGACCTCCATGGTTTTGTAACTCTATTTTGAATTAACAGTATGTAGGTCTATTTTTAGTTATATTCCTGATTTCATGATATTGTTTGATTGGCTGGTTGATGTCAAACCAGTTTGGGCTTTATGCCTTTCTCTTGCTCCTAACTGCACTGTAAATTTCACAGTATGTGATACTAATTTCTTACTTTTAGAATCAAATGCAATAAAACTGAATTGCCTAACAGTCTATTGGAGAACGGCACTCATAAAATATTGAGTAGATCTAGGGAAAGCTTGGTATAAGAATTTCTTGGATAATGTTTTCAGGTTTAATAAATACACAGTGTCTTCCTAAAATTTTTCATGTTCTCTGTTTTGATATTTTAATGTGCTATATATTTCTAAGTGGTACTCATTTGCAAAGAAGAAAGTGAAAAGATTTTAACTTTGATCAGCTGTGATACAGACGTGTATATTAGCAAAGCTTTAACTATAGTTTTATTTCTTTATTCCTTCACTCATTTTTCATAATAAGTTATTTTGAGTGTAAAAATATTTTTTCTTTCTGGAAGGTTGTTTATTTTTTAATACATTTAGTACAGCTGATAAAAGCCTTTTCAGTAACATTGGTTCAAGAGATTTAAGAAATTGTCTCAGCCTGGGCACAGAGCTGTTGCCACCATGTCCATGTTAGTCCCTAACAGAGAGGAGATAGTCCCCAAGTCCTATGTGACTCAGTTTTCTGGTGTGCTTACTTCTGAAATTTGCCACAGCTTTAAATAATCATTTTTCTTCCATTTATTTACCAGTGTGATGCTGGGGTAGTTTTTTGGGGTTTTTTTTGTTGTTTTTTTTTTAAGGTTAGCCTTCTTTGTTGTCTAATTCAGCAACATCATAAATATAAATACTTCCAAAGATAGATATGACAATAATCTGACATCATTTTGATTGATTATTGCAACAGAATTAAGATGATCCTTGCTTTCTAGAAAAGGTTAATTCGATTTTTTTTCTTTTAACCTTTTTCTTTGCTGTCATGTTTAACAACGATTAAAAGGTAAATGCAATAAATACACAACTACTCTTATTTTTTCTTATGTTGTAAAGAAGTCAGTTGTTACAAGCAATTATGTATTGTGTGATCATCTGCAGAGCAGAGGGAAATGGGGCCATATGAAGTGTTTCTCCTGTCTCTGCAGGTTGATTTACATGAGGATGATCTATAGAAAGGGTAATAGAAATGAAAACTGGAATTAGATTGACTTATGCAAGGTATAGAAATCACACAAAAGCACATAAATTCAATTCAGTATTTTAGCTCTATATATTTGGTTTTTTCTCCAAACTAGATGCGCTATTACCTCATTCTTTTAGATGTTAGATGATTTTCCTCTTTTCAAAAAACAGAAAGAAATGAGGCACTCAAAGCACCATTTTTCAAATCTTTTTTCTTTTTATATTTGGGTTTTTTTCCTTCCCTGTTTAATTAATATAGATGAAGACTCTGAAGAGGTCTGTTTTCCTAGAAGGAGAAAGTGAAGACTATTCCATTTAGACTCCAAGATGTCCCTGAGAACAGGACTGGAGTCACTCAAGCCACTTCAATAAACTTTCACCCTTAGAGTTGGCACTACCTGGAAGGATTAAAGGACACATTTATAAGGGCTACACAGTCAAGTGCTTTTGCATTTGTGTAGATATTACAGCTTTGACCCTGACTGATTGAAAAGGTGTGCAACTGAAGTTGTAGAGAAAATTAGTTAGTCTTTTATGTCATCTTGACTGCCTTGTGATAGTAGTTTTAGACACTGATTCCTATACTTCATTTTTGTTAGATTAGTTGCCTCTCAGTGAGTAAAAATTAGCAAAAGTAATTTGTAATCCTTTAGAATCATTACATACAATTTTCAAAATACTCTTTTAGGTTCAGAAAGTTTATCCAAGGGTAAAAAGTGTTTCATAATATGATTGTTCTGCTAAATGATATATATGATAATAAAAGCGTCTTTTAACCTCAGTATCTGTTGACTCTTCAATTATATCTTATTTGATGAAATGCCTAATAAAAATAGAAGTAATAAATTATATTATAATGATTTTACTTTTATTCATATTACCAATAACAGCAATAAAATCTCATTATTAGGAAGTATTTTTCTGGAATACATAATAAAAATATTTTCTCATGGCATAGTAATCTTAATAATCCAGTTAAAAAAGATGAGTATGTTCTTCAAAATCATGTCTGATAGAAGCAGAAGAAATGTTCTGTGTATATAGAGTGTGTTTAGTGCTCTAAATTTTACCTTATTTTAGGAAAATGTGTAGTTCTGAGATCACCTTATATTAAAAAAGCATAGTTCTGGTGTAAATGTTCATTTCTTTTCTTTGTGTATTCATGAGGTAAGCTAACCTTTACCTAATGTTAAGAATTGGAAAAAAATTCTAAATATCAGGCTCTCACAGTTTTCCAGGATTTAATATTTAAAACTGTGTTAAAGGGACTGTGATTAAGGTACTCTGTCAGAGGTGTGCTGTTTATTAGTAGTAGTGAATTTTCATTGTACATTTTAGAAAGATGCAGGGAGAGGACAGATAGGTATGAAGGGCTATTGTTCAGTTACTGCTGTATTGTGAGTGGTAAGAATAAGGTGGTTGCTTTTAAAATCAAAAATTGCCAGCATGAACAGTTAAATCAGATTAGGACATAATCTATTGGAGGTGGTAAATGGAAGAAAAAGGTCTCTGAGGATTTAGGTGTATCTTTCAAAAGCATGACAAATTCAGCAATACTTATTTTCTTAGAAATTGGCAAGTAATTTAATTTTGTGTACTGTTCAAGGGTTGATTTAAGTGTCAGAATAAGTGACTGGGTAATTGACCTGAAAATTAAAGTTGAATATATTGGATCAGAAGAAATTCTTAAAACTCATCCAATAAAATACACTTTAAAAAATGTATCTATGTAGAAAATAGCACAATAGTCATGCTAGTTGATCTAATGATCAACTGAACTACATTAATAGGATTGAAAATGTATTTTATGATATTGTGATTTCTGAGTGATAACAATGCAGTTGGAAACATAGCATTGTAATACAGACTTGGTCACAAGTACATAATAGGCTTCTATTTAATTTTATTAATTAATTCATATTAATTTTCTTGGTTACAAAAGTCAAGCAGCAAGAATAACATAAAACCCTCTATGTTTCTTTGCATATTCATCACAGTTATGATAAGGTAAATGAATGAGCTGTTTTCTCATCTATACAAGCTTCTCCAGCAATGTGTTGGAACACCATGGTCGTGTAACATTTCATGACCTGATGAATGCTGACCCATGCAGTAATCACTGAAGAAACACAAACATGAATTGAAAATTACATTTTCTTGTATTTTGTCCTCATTACAGTGCATTTATAGTTCTTTCCTAGAAGAAAGCTGTCAAAGCTTAAAATTAGCAACAGAAACTTTCCAAAGTAATAAAGAAATGGAAATTCACATTCGTGTAATTTTCCCAAGTGCTCGTCTGTATACATTTTAAACAACTCACATATTCAGAGACTTAGGGGAATATCCATATAAAAGCATTCAATTTAAAATAATATTTTTCTGTAGTGTAAACATATAGCCATATTCATTTACAGTGAAATATATGGAGCCTTTTGCAAAATGAAGAAACTGAGATACAGTACATTTTACCTGTGGCTTGTACTCTGGATATTAAAAGTGATTTACTGTCTCACAACAGTAATTTTACTTTATCTTCCAGATGTGTGGAGGTGATTGCCAGAGAAGGACGGAACCTGAAAGAACTGTATTTAGTATCCTGTAAGATCACAGACTATGGTATGTAATGTACCTATATCTTTAGTTTTTGTGAAGATTGAACCGGAGTTCACAGAGATTGTTAGTGAAAGTGTTGGAAATGTAGAGATAAAAATTTTCAAAACCTTCATCCACAACAATAGGAAATTTATAAAAATTGTTTGACTTGCTTAAAAGTATCTGTTGTTGGAAGTATGAAAATCAGTGAATATATTTGCTGCAAAATATCCTTATGGAACTGGCAATTACTGGGCAGACTGGGTGGGGTCCCCTTTGAATAGTCCTGGAGACCAGGAGAACCTTGGAGAGAAAATCAAAAAATATATATGTGTTTCTAGATGCCGTAAAAGCATAATTAAGCCAGTAAGAATGTGAATTGATCACCTCTTGTAGGCCATAAAATTTGAATGAGGTTGATGATCCTTTAAAAATACTGATAAGGTAAAATAAAGAGGAGCATCTTAGGAATTAAGTGTCCTCTCTGATAGGCACATGGAAAGACAGATTTTTTATTTAAAATAGGAAAACTTTTACTGCTTGTTTGGAAAGGCTTCTTTGTTTTTTTTGAAAAGAATACTGACCTTAAATAAGACACTTACCTGTGCCATAAGGCAAAAATGCTCAGATGTCTGTCTCCCACTTAGAAGCATAACTTTCAGTAGGATTTACAAACTGTATATTTGATATGTTAATTTCAGACTTGCTGATTATTTTGTTTCTCATTCACTATTTTTTTAAAACTTTATACTCCCTAGATTTTAATAAAGAATTAATGTGTCAAAGTGATAAATTACCATTTCACTGGTCACAAACCCATTCTTCCATTTTCCTTTTCAAATTCTGCACTTCATTGGGGTTTGCATTGTGCACTCAAGGGTACGTTGTTCTGCAGAGTTCATCTCACCTTATGTCCACAGTATTGGAACTTGAGGCATCCATGTCTCTGTTGCAGCTCAGAGCTTGGAGCATGGCAGAGGAGAGGGAACACGGGCCTTTACTGCCCTCTCCTCTGGTCTGCTGATGCTTGTACTTCCATGGGTAGAACAAATGTTGTCAGAGTTGAAAATGGATTTTCTCAGCTGGACACCACTTGTCCAAGATGAATTTCTGAATTTGTGAAACGTCTTGTGAAAATTCAGGGAGGGAAATAGTCTGTAGAACACAAGGTGATAATAATGAAGGTGCTTCTTGTCACTGCTGGAGGGCGAGACTTGTCCCTTCTGCTTGTGTACTATGGATCTACGGGCCCTACACTTGTCACTTCTGACTCTGACAACCCATGTGGAAAGAGTTATCATGTGTTGCAGCAGCCCTCTCATTGGAGGGCAGAAATGAGCTGAGACACAGACTTCTTGTTTATCACAGTATGAAAAGAGTCCTGGTTTATTCCTCTTTACAATTCAGTTATCATGACTCCAACTATTCACTGACTCTGGCTGCAGCAAGCTCCCACTGTAGGTTTCCCTTGCAGCCTCTGGATAGGGGTTATTTCCTGCTAGACTGTGGCTGTGCAAACTCTGAATACAGGCTTTTACCTAGCTGGACTCTGACTGCAGGTTCCAACAACAGGTTCTAACTGCAGACCCAGACTGACCTCACAGCAGTGATTCTCTCACCTGTTTTGCCCAGTCCTTCTGGATCATTTGTTCAGTATCATCTTCCTCAGGCTTATTCCCCTTCCTCCAGGTCTTCCCTCAAGGCCCTCCCCTGACAAGCCAACCCACCTCTTTTATCACACTTATCTTTACTGGAAATAGCTGTGACTTATCAGGGGCGAGGTTGCCTGTAATCCCTTCTACAATCATAGGCACAACAGAATCCAAGTCTTGATCAATAATTTCTCAAACTGATTTCACCCTTCATTCACTGCAGTTAGTCAGAGTAAAACATGATTTTCCCCTAAAGTAGGGAAACAACTGAAAGGCTGAAGCAAAGAAATGTAGCATAGTGAAAACCTTGCTTATGAAAGAATAAAGAGAGAGAAAAGGAAGTGTCCATAGATAGATGGAAGGCAGGAAGCATATTTCAGAGAATGAAAGAGCGGAGAATAAATGTAGCATTTGGCTGATTAGCTCTATCCAATCTCAGCTTCTCTTCTGTATAGTAAGGCCCATCTGTCACTATCGTGTTGTAATCTGCAGTCACTTAGGATCATAGCACTCAGTTACTGGGACTTCGGGAATATTTCCTGTTCATAGTGTTTCTACTACACTCTACTATTTGCTTAAAAATTCATCTATTTTTGCCTTTAAGGATCCAGTAAAATAGCTGAGATACTGATCGATTTTTGATATGTTATGAATAAGGTGTAGTGATTAGCTCATGCAAATAAGGAGGACCTATTAAGTATGGTGGTTTTTAAGTATGGCAAAAGGTTTATAGTTCTTTTGACACGTACTCTTGTTCCAGTTTGGTTTTGACCCCTTCTCTGTTCTCCCCTCAATGCTTCCCTTCCCCTTTTGTGGTCACTGCCTGGCAGCTCTGGCTGACAGGGCTGTCAAAACACCTTGGGGGAGACATACGCTTACCCCTGTAAGAGGCAGCAGGGAGTGTGGGATGCTGGCTGCTGGGAGGCTGGCAGGGAAATACCTCACCCACAGTCAGGGTTCCAGAGAGGATCCACCAGTGGAGGGCATGAGGACTGACTGACAGACCTTGGGATGAGCCAAATGTACTAACATTGGCCAAACCATGTGGGAGGAGCTGGGTGGACAAATTAGGACTGATCATGAATCTTAGTGGCACTGATGCAACCCTGAGTCTGTAAAAGGCAGAGGCACCACTTTGTGGGCAAGCCTCTGGGGAACAGAAAGATTCCTACTATGCTCCTGGCACTGACCCCTCCCTTTTTCTTTGTACCTTTAATGGGTTCTAATTAAACTTTATTTACTCATTACCACCTGGGGTCTGAGTAGTTTATAACAGATACATCATTGACTAATTGATTAGTGTTACAATCTTCAGCATGTCTCAGCAAGCCAACCTGACAAATTCTGCTTTTAATATCTGAGCTGAAAATGCAAAACAAACTGTAACAAAGTAAATTTATAAGCATAATTTATGGTTTCTAAGGAAGTCAAGATTTTGCTTTAGATTAAAAATGGGATAGCAAATGAATGTTTATTAGGTTAACAAGACTGTTTCAGGATTGAGCCAGGCATTACCCTTTTCACATTTATTGTCTGGCAATTCAGTTGAAGACTTTCTCTCATTTGCATTTGTTGCTGGTAAGTTAGAAAGCAAGCCCCTTAGAGTGCTGGGACCTCTGTTTGTTGTTCAACCTCCTTTATCAAAGAATCTGTCTCCTCATGGGGAGAAGAGCAGCTGCTATTCCTCAGAGGCTTTTGAAGCCCCCATGTCCTCAGTAGAGGAAATCAGCTGAGGAACATGTGCCTGACTTACTGGGAAATTTGTAGGTGGTGTCCCATGGTCTTATAAAGATTTAGCAGCTTCACACACGCAGTTGTTCTGGCTCCACCAGGGAGTATCTGAGGCTCTGTGAGGCTGTGACTGACTGGGAGCACACAGTTCTGTGCAGCTGTGCTCTGTTTTCGATAATCCTGAGGGTAAAGCATGGAGTTGTCCTTGCTTTGACAATTAAAATCTTCATGCCAGGTTTACACAGATGCAGGATTTTGAAAGCCCTCTTTGAAACTGTTCAGTGGCAGGTTTTTTATGCTAGGAAAGTGCAGATTTTTGATGTCCGGGACAAGATCATAATTGCTTAGTAACTCAACTGGGAAAAAAAAAAGTAATATTGATAATTTCCAGCAAAATTTTTAATCATTTGATACATTAATTTATCAATAATAACTTCAGTAAATAAAGAAAATAATTACAGAAAAAGCTGCTATTGTTATTCTTCAATTAACTCAGTAAGGTATGTATATGTGAGGTAATTTCATGTCTTCTAAAGAAGGCTGTGAAGTGCGATTCTTGTCATTTTATTAATTTCCTTTTTTTCTTTTTCTAATTTCTGCATAGGGTAGATAGTATGCAAAGCTACCAGGCATAAATGTTTTTAATGTAATTAGTATTTTTAAAGTGAATTAAAATACTAGTGTTTATTTTGGAAACCTAAAAAATTAAATGAAAACCCCTACACTCTAATAATGTAGCCATAGGCTGCATTCCTTTCTCTGACATTTTTCTGACCAGAAAAGTATTCTTTGTAGTATAGAGACAGATTAGGATTCAGAAGAATTGAAGAATGGAATGAAGATTTAGGAATTGAAGAATGTATACGTACTGAGAGCTGTTAACGGATGCAGGAAAAAAAGCATTCTGTATTTCAGGTTACATTAAAAAATGTAATTTTGTATTTTTGTATATGAAAAATGTGTTTTGTTTACTTGTGAAAGAAGTTATATCCTTTTTTTAGGTCTAGCATAATTTTCTCAAGATGTATTTTCGATCAGTGATGTCTGTTACAGGGTAACATGCTAGGATGTTGACAATGAATTTAAAAGTTACTTTATACCTAACACATTGTTAAAATGTTAAATAATCACTAGAATGCATCTAGACTAACAGGACAGACTGAATTAGTATAACCTTTGAGACAAACACCTGTTTGCCCAAGAGCACAGACAGAGTGAAGTTAAAGCTAAACATTAGTTCTTCATAGCATTTTCTCCCTTTTGTTCGGCAATCATGAATTAAGCACGGATTGTCAGTATTATCCTTGAATTTCCTGCCTTTTGTTGATTTGTGTCACAACCTTAACTTTACTTAAACATAGTGGGTTTTGTATTTAAGCTTTTCCTAAGAACTGGTAAGGAAGCGGGACTTTCTCAGCTGTGGGGAGACTGTGTGTCAAATGAATTAGGTTGATGTGAAGATGCAGAGCGGTGAGCTAGGGCAGCAAGCACACACAGAATTGTGTAACTGTCTCTTCAATTTTATGCTCTAGTTCTGGGTTTTATTGATATCCTTAGTGCTGGGAATTTATTTTAAGTAAATTATTACTTATCAAGTTTGTAATAGTGCAGTGCTATGCACTCTGAAACACAAAAGTGAGATTTTGTGTTCAAAGATAAAAAGATTTGATGAAACCGGCCTGTGAAACAGGAGTAGATGTTTTAAGGGTTTGATCTTGCAGTAATGTTAAGTGTATATTTACTAAGAATTACTTTACAACCACATTCTTTGCAGTAAGGAAAGATAAAAGTCTAATGCTTTACTTCACTTTAGAAAAGTAGTCAGAGCAGTGTTTCATCTACAGGTGCAGAAAATAATTTCAAGGCAAGCTTTAAATTTTAGGCTTCCACTAGCAGAAGGGGGAGGGGAACACAGGGGAGAGGAAAAAGCAAACCCAAACCACCACCACCCTAGAAAATAAATCCCTAAAGTAATCACCTTTGAAAAATGTTTGAAGGAAGTGTTCAAATCCAGAACTTTGTACAGCTGTGCCTTGCAAAATCACTGAAGACCTTCCTGAAAAAACAAAGTGCCCAAATAGTCATTACTAGGAGTGCGGCTAGCAGAGTGCACGGAATAAATTTATCTCACAACGTTGCCTGTCAAGTAATCTGCAGAAGATGACAGTTGTCTTCATAGTTGTCTTGTAGAATTTCCATTACCTAGTAGTTCTGGATTTTGCGTAAGTTAAAAGTCTTTTTCCAGCTGTAAAGTAATTGCACAAAGCTTTTCAGAAGTGCTTGGCACAAGGAGCTGAGATGAACTGTGGTCTTTCGCTGAAGCCTTTAAGATTCTGAGTATTGAAAAAGAGCTCTCTAGATAGGTAGCTTTTTTCTTTTCTAAAATGGGTACTATTCCTTTTTCATATTGCCGGTTTTCAACATTTGATGATGGATTTAGTGTCTCTGAGGATACATGGGGGCTTTTTGAAGGTTTTTCTTCTGCTGAGGGTGTTTACTGAAGCAAAAAAATGAGTTTCAACAAACTATAATGGAATTATATAGTTTTTATATTAATATGTTATAGATAGGACATAGTTGTAACAAGTAGAAGTCTGGAGGAATAAGATAGCATTTATACTGAATCAAGTCCAATTGTCACAAGAAAAAACATAACTGTAACTTGTGCTTATTTCTCATAACTGGATTATGGATTCTTTTCTCAGAAGCGAGATACTGCTAACAATATTAAAATAGTTTCCCATTATATTATTAAATTCTAATGCTTAAGTATTTAAACATTACGCTTTCTATTTTAAAATAGAATATTTTAATTATCAAGGGTTCAAGTTGTCCTACTGAGAGTTTCTTGTGTTTTCTCTCCAATAATCTGCATTTGTCGTATAAATCATAAAGAATAAGCATACTGTGGGTATTTTCACAAAAAAGAATGTTCAATGTCTGCTTCTCAGTTGGATTAGGAAATCTCTCTAAGGCTTGATTTCACTAAAAATTTTCTTAATATTAGCTTTTTTAAATCTATTTTTAAAACACCGTATCTTCTGTACAATATAACTCAGAAAGCAAATACATTTTTGAGGGGATAAGAGCAACATTTATGGATAGACAGAATGGAACAGGTGGTAAATACATTTCTGAGTTCTAACGTATTTCATCCTCACCCATTGCTGGTTTGCAATCTCCTCCTTAATTTATATAATTTAAATAAATACAACTTTCATTTTGTCTTCCAAAATTATTTTGAATTGTTGCCACATTGAGTTCCAAGTTTCTCTTCTTCTCTGAATAAATCTTTCCCCTATTAGGTTTTCCTATCCTGTGTGTGTTTCTTTCTCTTTTCTCTTTTTATGACGCAGAGGGCAAGCAGTGATCACACTGACAGCCATGTTTATGCTTATAGGTAAATGTACAGATAATCTTCTAAGGACCAAGGCTTCTCTTACCTTCTTTACTGGTGTTGTGTGTGTTTTATATATATATGTTTGTGCTTCTATAAAATCATGGTATTATAGTACATATATTACATACTACATTATAGTAGTATCTAACTACTATATATATATACACCTATATATTGCTTTCTTATAAACTTTTTCCTCTTCCTTTTCACAAAAACATTTGCTCTCTGGTTTTTGGTCTGTTAGTTATTCAGAAACCTGAATTCACTGAAGTAAGTCAGCCAGATTGTTGATATTTAGTGCCAAATGTTGAGGTTCTTTGCTTGGTTTTAGTATTTGTTTTCTGTGCATAGATTGGAACTTCAACTCCAGTACACCGTAAGAATTAAATTACCTGAAGTGTAAGTAGGTGGCAAGCAATCTGTATGTATTAATGATACTTCCTTTCACAAACTCTAGCAGCTAGTAAAGGGTTTTTGTTTGCTTTTGGAGTTAAAATGTTCACTCTTTCTGAATTCTGAAGCAAATATTTCCATATAAACCCTGGTAATTATGAGAATCAGTGAAAACTAATTCTAGCAATAGAGTTGAGTTTCAGAGTTTTATGTAGTTTAACAAACCAGCAGTACACATTATAGCTTACTGCCTCTTCCTTCATTATAATGACATTACTGTTTATGTTGAAGTGTGCAGGGACAAGTTGGAGTCTTTTCATATATTTTAAAACCTCTGAAAATTTCCCTTCAGCTGGGAAGAAAAATGACAGTGTAAAGCTTTTGTAAGGACATTTTCAAAACTTGTCTGATTTATATTTATTATTGTTGTTTTAGTTTGGAGTAGTTGCTCACATAATCTTGCAGGTACTGACACCTAATTTTGTTTGCATAAGGGATCCAGTTGACATTGAAACCAAGAGACTTGTTAATGTGAGGAAAGGTAGCTGTGTACTGATGTATTTGGGAATGGAACCCGATCAGAGGACACCTTTTTTCAGTTCAGTTAGGAGCTTTTAGGAATGTTCAGGAGTGAATAGAAAACTTTAGTCACTTGTCTGTGGAAATGATTAATAAGGAAAAGTCAAATTAAAACTTTATCAAAAGTAATCCCTGAAGCCAAAAAGAGCCCTTGAACAATCTTGTCAGCACCGTATATAATTCATAACTATCAAAACTCCAAATTTTCTTTTTGTGTAAGTTTTATCAGTATTCCCAAAGTCACAAAAATGGCATGCAGTTTTCTTTAGAAGTTGATTTGAGATACCACTGTGCATCTTCAAGACCCATACAGTGAAATAAATTACTGCAATAGCATATTTCTCAAATAACAGACAGTTGCAAATCCTTTGTCCTATGGTACATAATAAAGGATTTTCTCTATGAGCAATGAGATGAGACAAACTTTCAAACTATTTTTTGTCATACTGGAGGGTAGGTTGTCTCCCTTAACCTGTACCCTTAAAAATAATGAAGTATAATAGCCAGCTGGAGGAAGCTGGATGTAGATACACTTTTGAATCATCAAGATGAACAGAGCATAAGCCTATGATTTGTACAGAGTTTGTTCCCAGTTGCTTGGTCTGAATGTGGAAAACAGAGATGTGTTGTACTTCAGGTTTGATTTGTCTTGTAGAGAGATCCACAGGTACTGCTATTTTGATTTAAGCTTTTCTGTGGGAAACATAGTGCTTTACGTTGTTGTTTCAGCTCTTTGGTGAGAAATTTGGCAGCAATTTATCAGTCATAATAGAAAGTTTAATTTTGTGCTGTTTTATCACTAGTGAGAAGTGCTTAAGATAATCTTCAGGAAAAATCAATCTCATTTCTGAGTTCCAAGACAGGTATTTTTGTTACAACAAAAATTGAAATTGCCACAACCTCTGTATGTATTACCAGAAATACATTTTCAGGTTCTTGGTTTATTTACTGTGTTAGGAAACTTTGATGTAATACCAAACTTCCATTTAACTCAAGATCTGGATCTGATTCTCTTGTGTTAGCTGTATTTTCTTTTTTTGTGTGACCTAAAAAAGTAACATATACCTGTATTCCCCAGCTGCCCATGTTAATCCCTGTATTAAAACCAGTGTCCTGAGTGCCTCCCCAGTGAGCCACCACACAGCATAAGTAATAGATCTAAACCCTTGTCTTCAGAGCTCAACACTGATTTAAAATACAAATAAATGATTACATGTAAATTGTGCAATTATGATCATGTTATGAACATTATAAATATTACGAACAACACTGGTTTTTTGTTGGTTTGTTTTTTTTTTTTAATTTTGATTTCTCCCATCCTAAGGCTACTGACAAAATGAATTGTTATTTTATACTTTCATTTCAAATGGTACCTGTTATGTTACACTGCAAGGAAGAATTGCAATTCTAACAGAACATTTGATTTACAGTCAGAGGTAGATATACTTAACAGAAACAATTGTGAAACTTTATTTAGCATGAGTTTATTTCTCTCTTGGATAGAATAATTTAATTTAAATGTTTGAAACATTCAATATAATGTAATATAATATTATTAGTACAATTAATGTAATGTAATATGTTCTGATAAACACCAGTTACAACTCACATTAACACACTGTTGCTATAATCCAGTTTTATATTTAGTTCATTGTACTTCTTAATTTTTTTTAAATTTGCCCCTGAAGCACATTATTTATTCAATAGCTATTAACAGTATACTTTCAAAAATCCATACGTTTGCTACATTTAAAATTATTGAAAAATAAACCTGGTATAAGTTTCAGAGGGGATTATTTAACATTCTTTCTCATAATTCTAAATTTTAAAGCAGCGTTTGTGTTTTTCTTAAGTGAGAGAAATGGAACTCAAAAAGAAGAAACAAAAAAAAGAACTTGCTGAGTCTTTTTCCATTTAATTGGTTGTGATACAAAAGTCTTGTTGATATATGTAATTGTACAAGTAAAGAGTTGCACCATATTTTAAAGTGACTGATAGTTTGCAGTTGCAATTTATTTCTACTAAATTCTAGGAGCCAATTTTATGATCCCCCTTTTTACTGCATTATAAAACATATTTTACAAATGACATTTTGAAGTTTGTGTGTTTCTACAGTGTTGTCTAAATAAAAGGGACTGTTTTCTTAAGCTGGTATCGAAAAGGGAGAAGCTCATTTCTTAAACATAAAAACTGTTGTTGAAACTTAGTAAGTAATACAGTTGTTTCATCATAATTGCTCAAACGAAGTTAAATCTTTAACATTCATAAAAACATTCATTTCTTTTGTTGGAGGAATTTCCTTTCTATATTCTGTTTTGTATTTCTCATGGTTTGTTGTTGAATTCAAGTAATACTCAAATTACTCAAGAAAAATCTAATTTTGACCATAACGTATCTGCCTGCCTTAAAAAATTCAAATAAAGTTATTTGTACCAGTAGTGCAGTTATTTTGAATGCCTAAATTTAAAAAAAAAAAATATTCTTGTAATGATTTCTGTAGTCTTCTGCAGTAAGATTGTGTTAAGGGAATGAATACCTAGAAATTAGTTTTTTCTTTAAATGGATAAAAAAACAGTGATTAAAATATTGATGTAGCTGACTAGAATAAAAAGGAAACTAGGTTGCTAATATCACAGCGATAAGATAAATACTGGTTTAAAGCTTTTTTTTAATTAAAAAATTGGAATGCTTAATTAAAATAGTTTGGTGCTTAAATGTTTTTAGCAATTGGAAGGAGAACATTCAAACAAATTCTAACTTTACAACACATGTGCCTTTTGACATATTACTGAGGTTTCACTATGAGTGTACATTAATAGATCTGTTATGTGTAAGTTTTGGATTTGCCAAATACTTAAATATCAAATAGTAGTAGGGACTGAATAATTTTTAATTCGTGTTAGTTTGAAACATGAATTACAGCTCAACAGCAAAATACATAACAAAAAAATTAGAAACATGGCTTTTTATCAACTTGTCTAAGAACAGAGGATGCATCCAAAAAACATTTTAATTTATTTAGTGAAATGTATCAAGTGGTACTTCCTCTCTGCATTCCTGTAATTGTGATTCTGGGCTAACTTTTGATTTTTACATCTGTAGTGAATTATACAAAGAAGTTCATGCTGTCTTTGTAAATTGTAAACTCTTCACTGCATAGAACAGAGTGTAGAAACTGCTCTGTTACTAATGGAGGGAACGTGATTCACTTCATAAATAATCAAGTAATCATTGTGCTTTCAAAAAATTAATTGACAAAAAACTTTTGTTATGGTCAACTTCAAATATTTTAAGAGTTTTCTATAAAAAACTAGTCTCAAAGTAGCTTTTAAGTTATGTATTTTAGTTTCTCATAAGTCAAGTGGGATCATTTTAGCTTTTGAAATGTCAAGTATCTTTCCAGAACACTCAGACAGCAAGATTGCTTTATTTGCAGTTCTCTTTAGCTTGATGCCATCATCCCTTACTTTTAGCTATACATACTGAACCATATTTCTTCTAATTACAAGATGCCTGATACAGAAGAGTAGGAAAGTATGTCCAAAAATGTAATATGCAAGGATGTTAGCACAGAAGAAAATAAAATATATATGGCTAAAGAGAGTTTTTGAATAGTGTAAGAAAACAATTCTAATATAACTGAAATTCTAAAAAACATGCAGCTTGAGATACTCTGTTCATTTTTGCATATTTTGTAATAGGTAAGTGAAATATATTCCATGATGTCACCTGTTTAGATGCTTCTAAAAACAGTACAAATGCGGGAGTGTTTAAATGTTATTATCTAGGCATAATGATCCAGAGTACAAACTACAAAAGGTGGGGAGAGAGGGTGTGTCCAGGTCAATGTTTTCAATGTTTTTTTGAGGTTTTTTTAAATTTTTAATAGAATGTATGATGTATATGATACAGCTCCATAGAGTTGGGAGCTCTAGGAACATGGTACTTTTGCTATGTATGCATATTAGAGTAAAGATTAAATGGAAAATAATTTTTTCATGCTACCAAATTTTGAATGCACTGAAATTATAGGTTGCATTTTGTGTAAATAATTTTAATTTGAAGATATGGTAAAAGCATCTCTCTCTGCTTTGGTTATGAAATCAAGTATGTTCCTTGATTCAGTCTTTAGGTCTATATCACTAACAATTGTCTAGTGTCAAATTTATGTTTAAAAATGTGTGTTCTCTCAAATAGCTAATTAATGCATCTTTTTGTATGAGTATGTGAATTAATGCATCTAAAACAGAAGTATTTTCTCAATTTAATTTTAAAAAATTACTGTACTGAAGTTTAGTGAGCAACCAGTAAACAAAAAATATCAAGTATGAAATCATCATTATTTTTTGTTTGTAAGGGTTTCACAAAGGTCTGGGTCTCGTATTAGAGCATTAGGCATAGTATTAATGTGGTATAATCAATGAATCACAGAAATTTTGATTGAAGGAGACCTGTGTTGAGTCACTCAGTCCAGCCAGACACCCTGGGTAGGAATGTCACCAGCCCTTGATCAGGTCCACTCTGGCTCTCTGTGGCTCTGTCTGGATATTCCTTAAGCACCTCCAGGGACAGAGGATCCACCATGTCTCTGGATATTTTATCAGTGCTTCATTTACACTGCTAAAGACTTTTGGATTTTCCCTCTAATGCCCAGCATAAATCTCACATGCTACACTGTGGTTATTGATCTTGTTACATCTTTTGGTGAGCTGTGAGTCAGCTTTGATTCTGTCCTTTTCATAACCACCAGTACAATTCAGATCTTACCACAATGTGGTGTTTATGGGAAGAAGAAAAGTGTGTTGTTTTTGCATGTGAAACAAACCTGAAACTTTAAAAAAAAAAAAAAAGATAATTAACAAGTGTTAACAAATAAGAATAACATTCTATTTCTTGGTTAATCAACCAATGGCTCCTCCTATTTGGAGCTTTTTATGCTGCTTATTAATCACACTGAACTTTTCCTTAGGCCATAAGCACTTGTTTCACCATTACATTTTAACATATTATTTAGAGGAAAAAAACAAATGCCTTGTGAATTAATTGTATTTGTTTTCTTTTTGCAGTTAACGTTTAAATGTCATTAAAAATCAGTGACAGTGTTATGTTGCCTACAGCTTTGTTTTAAACCAATGAGGGATACTGGGGAAAAAAGTAAAACCTCTTTCTGGCTATTTGGATATTGCTGCATTTTCATGTTGGTAAAACAGGATTTCTTTAACTTTTAACCTACCAGTTTTGCTGTTACCATCTCTGTTATGAAAAGTGAAATCAAGGACACCATAGTGTTTGACTTTGGCTGCCTGGTAAAAGGACATATAGAATAATTAACTATAACCAGTTGCTGGTCTGGTGCACCAAATCCCCAGTTACGAGTTGTAATTGTCCCAGTTGTCCCAAATTGTACATACCCTATGCTCCTCTAACTTTTCATCTGAATCTCTGCTATTTCCCTAAAAGCATAGGTTTGTGCCTTTTTTTTCCAATGAAGTGGAAAATATCAGTAGAATATAACCTTTATGGT
The DNA here is from genome assembly GCF_001522545.3 of Parus major. NCBI lineage: Eukaryota > Metazoa > Chordata > Aves > Passeriformes > Paridae > Parus > Parus major. The sequence continues at coordinate 67,090,727 of NC_031799.1, read as the reverse complement.
TAGTCTGTACTTGGCTCTTTTTCATTTCTTCCACCACCATAAAACTTTGTTATCTGACTTGATGTACCAGTTTTTCTTGATAGATGCTAAAGAGGGACAGAAGTACTCTAAGTGATTGGAAGCTATTTTCAGACCCTTGGGGAGTTGTGTTCATAACTAGTGATGTCCAAAAGTGGCCCTGTATACCTACATTGTAGACTTGGACAGAGGAAAATAGAACTGCTGACTGGAAAATTATATCCTTCAGGGTTTTGGATAGGCCAGGCAGAATGATGACACTGTAAATAAAAAGGTATTTGAAGATATGTTTTTTAGGGAAAAAGAGCTCAGTAAATTATTCAAAATTTCACTGCCTGTTCTTTGATTTGTGCATTTTAGTTACATCCCATTCATCAGTCAGAATTACGGGGGTGGGTGTGTTTTGTGTTGGGTTTGGTGACACTGCAGCCTCTTTGAGGCCATGTACTGTAATGACTCATTGGAGGACTTTGTTCTTTCTGTACCCACATGGGACTGTTCCTGTATATGCCAAGAAAGTGGAAAAGCATGTGGATGTGGAATTTTAATGAAAAAGACCCACTTTATTTTGGGGATAATTTTGGCAGCTATGAAGCACTACCTACTTCATCAAAATCTTGAAGTATCTGTTTTTCACCTGTAAATCCCTGAAGTGGTGCTTGTGTATGTCACTGAAAGAAAACATAACACCCACTAATTTCATTTTGACTGCCTAGATGGTCTCTTTTGTTTCTTTTTTTATAGTTTAAGGGCATATCAGTTCTTATTTTTCTTATTTAGATGTAGTTCAACAATTCTGTGTAAACAGAACTTGTTTTCTCTGCCATGTTGTGTTCTTGTCATATAATTAAAGGAGTAGGATTAAGAAACCATTCTAATCAAATGTAACTGCTAAGAAAAAAAGAAGGAAGGAAGAAATCTATTTTGTCCTTTAATCAATAAATATACAAGTGCACTTTAAAACTAATAGAAACTGCAAACTGAAAGAAACCCAATTCATTGAGGTCACTATTCCCTCTGCAATCCATATTTTCTTATAAGCTATGATTTATGGCCAGTGAGGTTTTGCACAGGTTTGGTAAAAGAGACTGAAGATACAATGGCTTTCTGTAGATGTTTGTGTATATATACACAATGCCTTTTTTGTGATCTTATGTAGAGGGGTTGGCCACCAGCCATGTGTTTGCACATATATTTGGTTATCAAGGCCTGCACATGCAGGTACAAATATGCACCCAGAAAAAACACCTTGGATTATGTTTGTTTCTTGTATAGTCATAATTGAAATACTGCCTTTAGAGTACAGACATAGCACACATCTTACAAGGGTGTCTTTAAGGGAAAGGAAAAAGGTAAGATAGCAGTTTAAATAATTTTTTTACATATTTGACTTCTAATGCAGCTGAGCATTTCCTAAGTCAGGTACACTACTAGTAAATTTCACTTGCATTCCTGTTATTTTTTAATCAAAATAAAAAGGTCAACAATATAGTCTTTCTAGTAAAACAAAAGTACAATTTGATTACTTTCTGCTAATGTATAATACCATTTAATTTGATTTCAGGAAGAGGGAGGTCTCTAATAGAAAGGAAATTGACTGTATAAATTAGGTGTACCCTCTTACATTTACCTCTGTTCATGCAATTACAAATATTGTTGCTAGTACCAAACAAAGAAATAGCAACACTTGTATTGTAAACAATATTGAGCACATATATATGAAATGTGCAAGCAAAAAACATTTTTCAAATGCACAAAGTGCCTGAATCTCCTCACTGAGATATCTACCCAAAATGTAGTATTGTAATAAATAAATAAAAATTGAAGGTAAATCTGAAAACTGTGTGGTCTAAAGACACAGTCTATCACACAAGAGCTGAGTTTCCCTGTTCATTGAGATGTATTAATTATATGGATTTTATTGAAAGATTGCTTCAGATAAAACACAGACACTGTGGAATACTTTTTTAGCTTGTGTACACAAAGCTCTTCCTTTCAGTGGGTGAAATTACTTGTGCACACATCTCTGCTCCATTCCTCACGTGAGGTGCTTATGATTCTCTAATCATCACAGTCGCAATTCTGTGTATTGTCACTCATCTGATTACCAAAGAATCCAGTACTAGAGATTTTGAAGCACCTTGCAGTTTGCAGATAAAAAGTCCATAATCTTGAATCAGGATTTAACAAAGAAGCATTTGTGTAGTTCCTATGGGAAGTGGCTTAGAACTGCACACACAAGTTAAGCTTATTACTATATTTGATAATGGAGCTACTGATAGGTCTTTTGTTGAATGAGAGTTGGTGCACATCAGATTGTGAAGAATGGAAAGCCTTGTTGGGTTGTAGGGTTGTATTTTTTTATTTTTTTTTTTGCTGACATACACTTTAAATCTTGAAGATCTGATGATATCACATAGAGAATAAAAGCAGCTTTAGATGTATGGGAATAAAAGCAAAAGAATTCAAAATAAAACCAGTCAGTCACAGCAATAACATGTGCAGCTATGGTTTAGGGAAGAAATCCTTGGATTTTTTGCTGTCAGCTGGAACCTTGATCAGTTTAGGAACTCAGAAAATGTTCTCTCTCTTCTTTTTGTAGTTTTAATTGATTATGTAAAACATTTTCAGATTCTGCAATGCTGAATACAGAGTTTATAGTGCCTTTCAACTCTCTTGATAGTCTTGAGCTAACCTTGATCTGTTTTGGATACAGAAACCTAAACTGTTATATTCCAGAAGCTTGGGGAAAAAAAAAGAAAAATTCTGTTTAACTCTGGCTGTTGCAAATTTTGGATACCTATTCTGAAATAAGTCACTTTGTATGAGGAATGCTACTGTAGATGCCTTCTTACCTACACCTAGCCTCTTTTCACTTTCCTGTTTTTATAAGTGCGTTGTGGGTATTTTCAATCTCTTTCAAAGTTGATAGGCAAACCACTTTTTCTCACAGAGCCCAAGCAAGACAGCAAATTCGCCTAATAATAGGTGGGATGGCCTTTGGGAATAAAGGAGAAGAGGGATCCATGGGTTTGATTGCTCCAGCAGTTTGGCTGGCCCACATGGAGTTAGGGTGTAGTTTCATCAAGAGGAATGTGGGCTGTAACATGGGTAGATGGGAAATTCTGAGGTCAGACACTCAAAAAAATTGTAGAGTAGGGGATCCCTGGGGTAGAAAGTACTCATGGATTAAAGCATAGACAGTTTTATCTCAGGAAAGGAGAAACAGCAGGTATGGATTTTAGAGTGGAAGGACTATAATGCTGTGAGCTGGGAGAGGGTCTTTGGAAGGGTTAGGGGTTGCCCAGGCCACCCCTTTGCTTAGGGAAAAGAATACACACACCAGGCATGTAGCCTTACCCTTCTTGTTCCCTGTGCAGGAATGTTCATTCCCAACCCATTCCACTTCTCTCTTCCTACCAGTAATGTTGTATGAAAGAATGCTTTTGTAAATACACCTTCTTGCCTCCAAATTTAAATGTTTAAATGAAATTATTTCTATAATGATTAAATTGTTTCTGTTCCAGATGGAGACTGAGTACTAGAAAATGGCATCGGTTTGTGACAATACATCATATATTCCAAAGCTTTTCTTTTTGTTACGTGCTTTAGGTGATCAGTGTTTCTAGTCAGTTAGGAGAAAGGTTCCAGAGTCAGATCTATGTTAAGAATCCCTGGAATCTCTTACAAATACTGCCAGGATGTAAAACATCACGATGTGATAGGATATTGGAGTCAGAAATTTACAAAAGTCAGGAACTTTTCATTGATATTTTTCATTCTTCGTGGCTATTGTAAGCTCAAACATTTACATTCACATTGTCTTTAGCTTTGCTAAATCACTTGCCCTTTAGATTTGCTCAGTATTGTGGCCAATCCTGCTTAATTTCTTTATCAGTGATCTTGACAAAGGGATTAAATGCCCTCTAAATCAGATTATTGATGTGTGGGAGGGCAGGAAGGCTCTGCAGAGGGATCCAGACAGGCTGGATCTGTGGTCTAAGGCCAGTGGTCTGAGGTTCTACATGGTCAAGGGTAAGGACCTCCCGTGGGTCACAACAACCCCTGCAGTGCTACAGGCTGGGGCAGAGTGGCTGAAAAGCTGCCTGCAGGAAAAGCACCTGGGGGTGCTGGTCAGTGCCAGCTGAACGTGAGCCAGCTGGGCCCAGGTGGCCAAGAAGGCCTGGGCCATGCTGGCCGTGTGTGAGCAATAGTGAGGCGGCAGGAGCAGGGCACTGAGTGTCCCCCTGTGCTGGGCACTGATAAAGCCACACCTTAAATCCTGTGTCAGGTTCTGGCAATTAAATTCAATTCAGGAAGGACATTGAGGGGCTGGAACATGTCCAGAGAAGGGAACAGAGCTGGAGAGAGGCTCTAGAGCACAAGTCTAATGCAGAGCTGCCAAGGGAGCTGGGGATGTTTAGCCTTGAGAAAGAGGGTGGGATGGAGTTAACCTCTCTCTAAAATAGAAATGTTATAACCGGGGAGGGTCAGGTCCTTCTCTGTGGTAACAAGTGACAGGACAACACAGGAGGTTGAGGTTCCATCCTAGGAAGAATTTCTTCAGCAGAAGTTTTTAAATTGTCAAGCACTGTAATAGGCTGCCCAGGGCAGTGGTAGTATGAATAGATGTGAAAAAGTGGCACACACGGACATAAGTTAGTGGTGGACCTGACACTGATGGGTTAATGTTTGGACTTTCCAAATGTTTCCAAATGATTCTGTAATCTTAATAGGTAATTTTGTGTATCCAGATAGGAAGAATTTCTAGTGTCTATATTCTGAGATCAGGAGCTTTAATAAAACATCCATTTCTATTTTCTATTTACAATGGCATTACAAACATCAGCTTTACAACAACATTGTTGCTTAGCAAGTGCACAGAAGAGTAAGAATTCCTGCTTTTCTTCATTGGTTTTGTTGTTGTTGTTTTCACATTACAGAGTCTAGCATATCTGTAGTTTGCCGTTGTTACCTGTGTATTTGCAGGAAATTGTCTAAGCTTTTGTAGATTAAATCCTTCTGTTCTACAGATATTCCCTGTGCTCTCACTTTTAATTTATTCTGAAGAAAAATAAATCCTTATTCAAAATTGACTTCTTTATGATGGGAAAGAAACTTTTTTTTAAAACTAAGTTGTTCTTTCCAGCTCCAAAGACATGTTTAATTTAGCTCGCAGTATTTGGTATTCATATTTACCTTTTCCAAGTGCCTGTTTTCCACCTTATTTCTCAGAGTAAGAACAAGCAAAATATTTCAGCTGTGGTAAAGAGGACTGAATGCATCTGAAGTTGGGGCTTGCTTTTGTTTACAAACAGCAAAAAAATAAAAGGTGATGAGTTCTAGCTTAAATATTTACATTTGAATTTAGTGACTACAAAATCAGTAATCTGATTAAAAGTAGATGCAGTACTTACAGGTTCTGTACAAACTCTTGGGCACCCAACTTTTAAGCAGATTTTGGAAATATTGTATGTGTCAAATAGTGTTTAAAAACTATTTTTGTGAGCTTATTAGGAGTAACGGTTGTCTATTTAAAAGTGGAATTAGCTAACAGACATTTTAAGACACTTCTGTCTATCCAAATAGCATTTGAGTACCAAGAGACCAATATTGATTGACAAAATATTTGTTGCTATGTCTAGAATCTTTGGCACCAATTCATTGTTGTTACTGGAGAAAACATAGGCTAAAATTACATAAAACTAAGTTAGCTGGGAAAAATAACTGCATTTGTGGTAGAGGTACATAATGTACTTGGAGCTATTTTATATAATTATGAAAGTATGGATTGTTCTTATATAGTGTAAGTAGTCAAGAGTGACATTTTAAAGGAGAAATGTAGATTAAAAATAAAAAATGGATATAAAATCATGTGATCCAGAAAGCTCACAAATTGATCTGTTACTCTAGTACTTAAAATAGACAACATAAAACTCCTTTCTAATCTGATTCATGAACAAAGGAAAACTTTTTGTATAGGAAGATGGGAAATATTAGGAAAAATATTAGGAAAAGCTCTTCATTGAAGGGACCCTGAGAAATAATTCCCTGGCTATCAAGGTCCAGGAGATAGCTTTTCTGTCCTCTAGGGAGAGGTAAGCCTCAGACTGTCTGGCAGCAAATAAACAGGGAAAATTATGCACAAAATACATGTCTACTTTAGATTTCAAACTAGGCAAGTTGACCTGCAGAGTCACCACTTCAGAAAGAAAAATGGACACAGCCTAATGTAAGAAGCTTTGCAAATGCATTAGTCAGAGAGAAGTCACCAGGAAAGGACTGAAAAATAGGAACAGCAGAGAGAGGGATTTCTTTTTTCTGCTTTGTAGAAATTAGCTTCCTGAAGTTTTGGGTTTGGATATTATAGATGGCTAGAATAATTTGGACCTTATCAAATCCCTCTTAGCCAGCAAAATAAGTAAGCGTAGGACATGTGATAAAAAGAAGCAGACAGTTTTCATGAGAAAGACCATGGTATTTTGTACATGAAAAACTCTGCTTTCATAGTTGCAGACATTGGCTTCACTATGCAAGCACAAAGCCAGTCATTCATGCTGCCTAAGTGTTTCACTGTTGTCTTGAAAACTGACATCTGATATTTCATGCAAAGTTCTGCATTAATTATCAGTCTAAGACACCTCCTTTTTGCATCTCTTTGGCTTCCTGCAAACTCGTAAAAAAATCAATGATGAAATGAGTTCTTGTGATATTTACACTTGAAAGGTAAGATTGCTTTAAGTGATGGGATTTGAAGAACCTGAGAATTCATCTTCAGATCTTTATATCTTCTTCTGTATTGCAGTGGTAGTACAGTTTTGAAGTGTGCCTTGAAGTGAACGCTGCCTTGGAATAAAAATCCAAGCCTGCCTGCCATGATTTCATGGTTGTCTCTGTAAAGTAAAACGTTTTTCTGTTTCTAGACTTTTATTCCTGCACTGAGTATTTTTCAGTCAGGTTGTTGTTTCTGCCCACTATTGCCGCGTGTTTGATTCCTGCATAGCCTCTCTTCATGTAGGTAATGCCATTTCTTAGATTGCTCATTTATTGCCTCTGGTAGGAAAGACAAATTATGCATATTTTGAGATGCAGAATAATTGTCTACTAAAAAGAGTTTATGAAAGATAAAATTAATTTTGCTCTCTCTGTTGAGAGTGATTTTTGGCTTTTTATACCAGAGTAGGTCAGAAGTGTGTGATCAAGTCCTATGGAGAAGTAAGAGCAGAAACTGAGAGAAAAGTTTTGAAAAAGAAAGAAGTATTTCAAGAAAGATGGAGTAGGGAAGGAAAGAAGAGGAGGTTTAGAATATATTATATGATTGAAAAAATTAAATTGTGCTGCAACATCTGGATTTGATAGATGGACTACTTGGGGAATAAGGAATTGTCTGGATGGTTGCACTTAAAGGGTTGTGGTCAATGGCTGTTATGTCCAGATGGAGACCTGGTGGTCATCAGGGGTTGGTGTTGGGACTGGCCCTGTTAAACACCTTGTCAGTGACATGGGCAGAGGGATCAGAGCACCCTCAGAAAGTTTGCTGATGACACCAATGGACGTGGTACAGGGAGGGGATGTCACCCAGAGGGACCTTGACAGGTCTGAGAGAGACCTGTGTAGATCTCATGAAGTTCCACAGGGCCAAGTGAATGGTCCTGCACCTGGGTAGGGGCAATTCCAAGTAGAACATAAACACAGGATGGGCAGAGAATGGATTGAGAGCAGCTCTGGGAAGAAGGACTTGGGGTGTTGGCAGATGAGGAATTCAACATGAATGGACAGCTGGGCTCACAACCCTTTTGGGCTGCATCCAAAGCCCCGTGGGCAGCAGGGGAGGGAGGGGATTCTGCCCCTCTGCCCCGCTCTGGTGAGACCCCACCTGCAGGGCTGCCTCCATCTCTGAGAACCCCAAACTGAGAAGGAGGGGGGAGCAAGTCTAGAAGAAGCCATGAAGATAGTCAGTCAGAACACCTCTCCTGTGGAGACAGCTGAGAGTGCTGGGATTATTCAGCCTTACAGAATCCTTTCATTACCTTAAGGAAGGTTGCAGTAGAGCAACAGAGGCAGTTCTGGAAGGGCATTAGTGATAGAACAAGGAGTAATGGTTTTAAACTGAGAAGAGTGGGTTTAAGATTACAATTGGGAAAAAAATTCTTTGCTGGAAGAGTGGTGAGGGCCTGAGAGTTTGGCCAGAGAACCTGTGGCTTCGTCATCCTTGGAAATGTTCAGGGACAGCTTTGGGGGGGCTTTGAGATATCTGGTCTAGTGGAAGGTGTTCCTGTCCATGGGAGCAGGGTGTGAGTGATTGGGGTGTGAGCAGGGGTGTGATCCCCTCCAACCCAAGGCATTCTGTGATTCTATGATGTACCTTACTTTCCTGCTTTTGAATTGTCTTTTCATTCACGTTACCTGCTAAGAAAAGCAGATTCCAAAATTGACTGCTGTCACTTTTCATTTTATTCTACTTCTCTCTGGCAGAAAGAAAGAGGATAAAATTTTGGTGTTTGAGGTTATTTATATATCTTGTAACTTACATAATGTCCTCTGGTGTTACTAGTACTTTCCATGAGTTATTCAAGGAGCTTTAAATACTTTATGTTCCCTATGTGTGGGACAAGACTGGTTATGCATACTTGGAGATGCAGCATAATTGTCTACTCAAGGAGTTAATGAAGTATAAAGTACAATTACTAAATTCATACTCTCAATTATTTTGCTATAGCTTTCCTGGGCAGGCAAATCAGAAGAATTGTAGAGCTATCTTGCTCCTTCTGGATCAATACTATATCATGGACCATATGGAAAGAAACAGTCTGACCTTTGTATGTAATGAAACAGTTTAATATCATCTCTTAGTTGTAGCATATAATGACTCTTCTGTAGGTTGGAATTTTAGTGGTTTTTAAAGGAATGCTTCTGGTTTATGTTTCTATTTTACATGAGGACTGGAAGAGAGGATACAAAAGGATACACTTAGTTGAGTATGAAGCATTTTTCTATTTATATTGTTTAATTTCAATTGACTAAAAGAACTTTTTTATGCATTATTTTATCATTGATTAAAAAAATCTTTTGCTATCAGCTTTCACAGCATATGCTAGGGTAAAGTCTAAACAAAGCTTTAAAATGAAATTGTGACTTAACTGGTCAGCAGTGTTTCAATTTCATAATTTCCAATATCTCATATACAGGGAATAGAGATGTATTAAATAGAAAAATGGGATGATGATTTTATCAAACAAGCAGTCCAGTAATTGTGATGAGGTACTTCAATGAATTGAACCATTTTCCAGACATACAGAGATTCTTCAGCAGGTTTCTTACCTTATGATTTAGAGAGGTATAAAAGTGTTTGTTGAACTAGCAAGGAGAAAGACCAATTTCTAGTATTGCAAGAAACATTTTTCTTATAAATGAATGATCTATACTGAGGTGGCTATTTATCTAGCATTGAAGAAAACAAGCTGTTTTCAGGATTTTTTAGCAGTCGAAAAAAAATATTAAAGCTAAATGTCTTCATGCACTGTGTTCACAAACCAGCATTAACAGTCCTACTTTTGTTTGCTGCAGACAGAGTTCAGGAGTGTCCCTGTTCAGGAAAATAGTGAAGCAGCAGCTGCTATGAAAAGAGATAGGTTTAAATGCAGTTTAACTACTATCTGAAATTAATGCTTGCACGTGCTACATGCAAGAATATTACTAATTTAAGTGTGGTGCTTCTTTATTTATTGGTGGTGTTTATTAATTGCTATAAAATAAATATAGCTGAAAAAGTTATGTTCAAAGCTCCAGATGATTTGTCTCCTCATGACTTTTCTTCATTTTTTAAATGCTGTTATTGCAAAATGCAGCTAGAACACTGGGCAGGTAATAGAAACATTTACTTCTTGGGTCAGAAAACAAAAAAATGTGGTGTGTGGAGTAGAGCAATTACTGATGTGTATGTTTTCAAATAATGATGTAATCCAAGGTACAAGGAGATGGAGTTAGTAAGCAAAGATAAAAACAGAGATGCCTGTGCTGAACTCAGTAAAAGACATACTAGTTTTGTATTAGATTTTATTTCATTGAATATTTTTGATGTATGACAGGTTGGGTTTGGAGGATAATTTCAACAAGTGATAGAGTTTTCAATGCAGATCTTACCAAATATTCTCTATAAATCTGCTATTTTATTGTGGCAGTCATAACTGGACTACGCCTTTGCAAAGATGTCAAGGTAAAAACATCCCTTACAAATAATGTCTCACAATATTGTTAGACTAAAAATATGTATGGACTAGGTAATCCTGTCCCCTCTTACCCATGCAGCCATGCACACTGTATGCAGTCACCCTATGGCTTGCTTTCTGCAGCATGCTAATATATTTTTTTACAGCTCTGTCCTTGAATATTATGTCCTAGTTCACATGCACAACTACATATATACTTATCTCTACCCATGCATGCCTATGCAAGCTAAAATTCTCCTTTTTTTCTGTATGTACAATCTTTCACCAAGACAACCAGCCCATACCACTGATCATTTCCTTTTTTTCTGATTGTGTCCCATGCGGATCATCTATTTAAGTTGCTATATTCCTCCATTTGAGAGATAGTTTTTATTTTCTCCTGTAGGATGTATTGGAAAATATTGAAATAATTGTTGTGAATACTATCTATATTGGTTTCTTGCTGTGGGTAAAGATTAGGAGAATATGCTAAAAGAACTAGGAAGCAAGAGAAATTCTTAAATAAGCAACTTATGAGCAAGCAAGTACAATGCACAAGTTAACAGTACACAAGTAGCTGCTTTGCACCAGAAATTACTGTAAAAGCTTATCTAGGGGGTTCTATAAGGAACATCCTGTCTGTTCTGATTCTAGTAGATTTTGCATATAGTAAATTTGCACATTTATATACATGTTTATACATTGTGTATACGTTTGACCAGCTTTACCAGTGACTTTGCATGTACTGCTATTACTGCTGTCAGTGCTATAGGTTTTAATTATATGAACTGTCCATACTTATCCTGAATGCATTTCATTTTGCTGGGGTTTTCTTTTATGGAAATAGAAGTGATGTGCACATAAAGTGTAGGGTTTATAATAATACTTTGGAAGCTGTAGCAATAACTTTTCACTTTAACCTTGCTAGCAGTCTACTTTTTTGAAATGAAGAAATTATGTATAATACCAATTGATTGTCTATAAACCTGAAAAAGTTTATGGTATGTCAGTAAAAGATAACACATTAAATAGTGCTGTTTACCACATCAGTGTGCTATTGGTCATGTGAAAAGGAAAAAAACTCCAGAGACCAACTGTGATGTTTGCTAGGACAGTCTGAAACTTATCAAGAAATGACATGACTTCAGAGCAGTTAGACCGTTCTCCAAGGTAACCCAAGAATAGCTTCACCGTCTGTACCTCATGTACTGGATTTTTATTTTTCTCTTGAGACAGCTGGCAATGTGCCATTACAGCCGGATGCCAAAAGCAAATGGCTCATCGTTCCTAAACACCCTTACAGATCAGCTACAGAGGTGTGTAGCAATCTTTTAAAAACAGAAATCTGATCACAAGACTGAAGCGTCTTTTTTTCAATTAGTTTGGTCACTGAAGTTTATCAGTCATCTTCATGGTATCACAAGAATTTGTGATAAACCTGTTTCACATCGATAGACCTAGTTTCCTGTGAAACTGGGGTGCAATAGTTGTTGGGGTTTTTTTAGTCATTTCATTTTTTACACTTTTGATTTAAAAATTGTCCATGTAGTTAACAAGAAACCTGACATTTGCAAAACTGCTTGAGAAGGAATTGGTTTTACCCCTGCTGTAATGACACAGTGAGTTATAATATTCTTCATGTTAATTTGTTCTGGTTCCATAATAAAGTTAATTTGTTCTACTTCCATGGTTGATTATCTTTCTAGGATGAAGGAGGAAGGGCAGTATAGTGAGAGAGAAGTTGCAACTTTTCATGTTCTGGTTTGAACCCTCTATGTGTTAAGTACTGTCATTTATTGTCTCACAAAAAAACTAGCAGCAGTTGTATAATCTTCAATATATCACAACTGAATATTTAAGATTAATTTGCCAGTGCTTACCTCATATCTGTTTTGGTTGGGAGTGTTTCTGTGACATAGCAGTCTGGAATGGTTATGGACCTAATGTGAAGCAGATATGTTACTCTGGGTTTTTAGTATGTTAGTGTCCTGGTACTCTTTTCCAGCATCTTGTTCTGTAAAAACTAACTCTGCTTTTAATGAGGATGCAGTATTTTCATATGATTCTGAGTGTAACCTGTTTTGCAAGGGACATGTGCTAACTAGGCCAGCTGGGCCAGAAGTGTGAACATGACCTTTCTATTGTGTATTAATTAACCAAGATTTGAGTTTCAAACAGAGACGTAATCCCATGATATATAAATGCCAGAATTCAAGACAAATTCTTGTGTCCTAAGGCTACGTCTGTGACAGTGAACTGTAGCAGTGGATCTTTTGTTTGGATTGTTTCTGTTTGTTTCCCCCTTGATTGTTTCTCACTAAAATTTAATGTTACAAGTTATTGGAATTTTTTGTAATTTTTTCATTTTCTTTCCCATGAATACACTTACAACTGAGATAAATATGTATGGTCCCAGCTATTGTAAAGAATGTGTATATCCCAAAATGTTAAAAATTGCAGGTTATTTAGCATATCTGATTAAACTCAATTTCTACAGAATCTGGCTTTAGGTGTGGAACCTCAGTTTAGCTTCAGTCCTGTATTTGAGTCCATTAATCTCCTTACATCAAAAAGAGGGAGAAAATTGTTATGCAAGGAAGATAGAAAGATGTTTAGTGAATCTAAAGAATGTCAGCATTAAGATAGAGGTTCTTCTTCAAAAATACATGTTCCTGTAAGGATTTGTGCCTGACAGCTTAATGATTAGGTCAGGAGCTAGTAGTTCTTCTAAGTTTTAAAATTCATCCTTCTCACATTAATGCTGCTTGTTACTCTATCTCATGATATTCTAGGTGCTTGTTATGTAAAAGTTAACATTCACAAATTACACATCTAATAATTTATGCCTGATGCAGGTAGAAAGTGAAGACATTTTATAATGGAAATATGACAGAACTTTAACTGGAAAGGCTGTGCAGGGCATTAGTACAATTCATCACCTGTTCTGTACATTTAGGCTGTTTTCTAGAAATCCATTAAATATGATAGGAAGATAGATTGTGGTCTATTTCTGAATGACATTATCATCAGTACACATGGTAATTAAGATCAACTTACACAGAAGTGTTTTCTGCAGGGTCCATCAGTTGTCTAGCGATTTGAAATAAACTGAGATGGGTGAACCTAGCGATATCAAAAGACCTGGTTGTAGAAATGCATATTGCATACAGCAAATATTTCTCTGAACTTCAAATTTCTGTTAAAACGTTTATCATTTCATTAGAACAATAGCAATATTTCTGATGCTTAAATGTGAACTGAGGGGCTTTGTAAAATCAAACATACTTTTACAAAAGCATCAAGAAAAAGGTTGGTGTTTAACTAATGATACCTCAACTGTGATATCTTTTTATTATTGTCTCTCAAGTGGACACCAAATGGCATGAAATACAATGTTGTCATCATATTCTGCTTTCTTTAGTGTAGCTTGACAAACATGCAGTATAGCATATGTTGCACTGCAGCATGGCTGAGCAATGACTCTGCAATTGTTTTGCATTAAAGTAAATCCACATAAATTTGTGCATTTAACATGTTAGCTGGTTTCTTTTTTCCATAACCGTTAGTGTCTTGCATAAATTCAGGTATTAAAGGCATTAAGAATTATTTAACCACATAGACAAAATAAGTGTGAAGCTAAATTTGTGTGTATTGTGTATGTGCTCTGTAATCATCAAAAGATGAAAATGTTGCTTTGTGTTGTATTTTATTCACATTCTTCACAATTTTTAAATAGACAGATTGGTTAAGGTTCTTTTGTTTTAAAAGAAAATCCAGCAGCTGAGAAGTGTAGTCTCCTGTAATATTCTTTCTGGCACATGTCATTGGAAAATAAACGAGCATGGTATCATGCCCTGAAGTGTTATTAACACTATTTTAAACCTGAAAGAGAAGCTTCAAGTAATACGTTCCTTTGTAACCTGTAGTTTGAATACAGCAGACATTTGTCATTAGACTGGTTCAGTTTTTGTTACTTCCAGCAAGTCCCTATCCTGAACTAGGACCTGGAGACAGAGCAGCATAAATTTGTCACCATCCTACTTTTAGAGGGACATGCAGTGAGTGCGGAGGATCAGGTACTACCATGTGGTTCTGGGCTTAGGAAGTGTGGCCAAGAAGCATCAATGTGTTTGCATCCAAAACCCTTCAAGACAAGATTTTTATTCCTCCTAGGTAGAGATTCAGCTGTTCACAGCTTAGTAGCCAGATAAGTATGTAAAAACCCTATGAGAGAGTTAAAGATGTGGGACAAGCCTATTTGTGTAACTGGTCATTCTCTTGTTAAACAAGATTGTATTCTCTATCATCATTTATCATTCATTTAAACAGGTATACAACTTATCAAAAATATAGCTCATTTTTTAATGTTTTTAAGTTAGAATACGACACATCATATTTTCTAAGTTTTTATACCTGTGATTTGTATTAGGCACCATTTGCCTAGAAATTAGGAATGCAATTTAAATGTACAAAAGCAACATTTCACTTTTGGTGCTGTTGGTTAAATTAAACTGCTGTGAATGCATGGAATGCATAGAAGTGCTTATCAAAACAGGGATCACACTAACAGTCCAAACACACTGAAATTTTTTAATCACCAGCTAGGGCAACATTCACAGTTCACTGCCTACCCATTGCCACAGGTACTAAAAGATGAATGAATACCAAATAGTAGGATTTAAAACATGGCAAAACAGATCTTAAACTCTTATTTACTTTCTAAAATATTTTCTATTGGTTTTGAGTAAGTACAGGAAGGAATGTGCAATATGAGGAAAGGGTAAGGTTTCTTTATTCCCTCGTGTTTCCATCAGATTTTCATTTTGTAAATGTTAATAAGGTGGTGCATGACATTTCTTAGCTATTCAAGAGTGGCAGTGCATTTATTTTTATCTGTGGAGGGTTTTTTTCCTGAGGAAGTTGTTAAGTAAAAAGTAGAAGTGCATTTGTGAAACATGTCTGTGCTGTACATGCCAGAACATTACAACATAGTTATAGATGCTTAAGATACAGTACCTTCCCTTTTCTTTCTGTCAGAAATACATACTCTGGTGTTTGTTGGGGAACTCTTCATTCTTTCTCTCTAAATATGTTTAAATACCGCTTTTTTATGTAATTTTTCTTACGCTTTTAAAGTAAATATATGGTAAACATCCTTCTGTATTTTACATTGAAATACTTCTGAAAAAATACCAGTCAGTGTTAGGGAGTGCTCACCCTGAGAATATTGCTTGCTAAACCCGTTGTCCATGTAGGTAGGATAGGTGACTGATTACAGCCAGACTTTTAATTAAGGAATCAAAGATGGTTTTCACAGATAAAAACCTCATCTCAAAACTACTTCCTAGGTTCCTTATGGGGCTGTAGCTTGCCTAATCATCAGTTTTGGGATATGCAAAAGTTGGCAGACTTCAGTGTGCATCCCACTTGGCAATTCAGAAAGATCTGACTTCTAAGGCTTAAAAAAATGTGACTTTTGACATTTAAAGTGCAGTATTACAATTGCAATATTTTGGCAAGTCCTGGTGCAGTGCAAGAACAGACTATTGAAGGTCCTCATAACCCACATTACTTGTGTTTGGTTCTTGGCATTCACATATTACTCATTTATTAAATAGAAATTCAATATTATGATATTTTCTGCACAGTATGTGGCTTTTTCTACCATTTTTCAAGATCCTAGTAGTATTACAGTATTTTCTACACTATGCAGATATTACAGCATTAAGCATTTCACAGTATTTGGTCAGTTATTTCTAATCTAATGAGTTAGTACCTATCAGCTTTGTGACCAAAGTGGGATTGAGCTGGTGTAACAGGGCTATAGTAATATAATAACAGAGCTTCTTACAGGGCACCCCTCTGTAGGGCCCAGCAGGGACCTTATCTCACTGTGCACTGCAGAGCCTTGTTACAGATTTTGCTGAATACTGCTGGTGTTTTCACTCTTCTTCTGAGGTCTTGGCTACCAAGATCTATTTGAGATGACTTAGATCTGCTTGCACTGCCATTTAGCTAGAAAAAGAAGTGCCCTTCCTTACAATTTTTGTTGTGTTAGATTTTGGTAAAGGCTCCAGAGTAAATGCTAATTATCAATTCAATTTAATGCACTAGATTTCATAATACCAATTTACAGTCATTTTATTTTTAGTCATTTATACCAAGATTATGAAGATTTTGTACCATCTTTCTCATAAAGAGATCTGCCGAACTGGAGAACATTTCAGATTCTTTTGTCACATGGCAGTACGTATTTGGAATCCATTTTGACTATAGTCAGCAAGAGGACTGGAAAATAGTGAAGAATGGTGTTGTTAGCAGGCAAAAATGTTTGTGGCTGGTTACCAACCTTGCAAGTCAGCATGTCAGTAGAGTTAACTAATCTTGAAAGGAATATTTCCGAGAGATGTTTTGCAAAGTGCTAATAATATTGGGGAAAGAGAGAGCTTCTTTCTTCTTCTCATATTTGTGAGGAATTTCTAATGCTACAATTTGTCCATAGTCTCAGTGTCTGCCATTTATAAGTTTGCTAAAAGGTGCTAAAAAGACAAAAAGGTGAGGGCATGGCAAGGAGTGGAAACTAATGGGATGGAGTGCACTGCTGGCAACCTCCTCATTACTATCAAAGCATTTGATTTTTTAAAGCAGTGATATAATGTATGTGTCATTAGTAGTGACGCACCTTTAGCTTCTAAACTGAATGTGTGCCATTTAGGTTTATTTCTAATGCTTGTTACTAGAGTTAATAGGTAAATGTTATTTTAAAAGATGCCCCTAAAATTTAATTAGTATCTCAAAACTGTTTTAATCATGTTTATAAATGCTAAAATGTTATGAATCAAACAATTGAATGAATCATTCCATCATTGTATAATTAAGACTGACTAAAAGTAAAATTACATTTTAATGGCCTCTTCTTTTGCCATTGAGGCCAATGGCAAGAGTCCCATTGACGTCAGAAAGTGCAGGATTAGGCCTTAATATGATCTGCCATTTTTTGTGAGCAACCTCAGTATAACTTTGCCTTTTGTTTTTAGGGACAAATGTTTAGCTGACTGTTCAGTCATTTGTTCAGAGTTTGTAGATGGAAAAAATGTTTCTGAACTAACATAAATATTTTTCTCAAAATCTAGCAGATTTTTCTAGGTTGTTTTTTCACCCCTGAAAACAGATCATTAAAATATTGATCCTGTTGCTGGAGGTTTGTATGTTTAACTACATTACTAAAACAATAACTTTTGTAGTCTGTGTAGGATTATTTAGTGTTACCTACTTCTGATTCTGTTCAGTGGCACTCACCAGTGTGACACTTAATGTCATTTCAAAGCAACAGCTACTTTGGGCTCAGCTAGTTGTTGATACAAGTTTTTGTATTGCCACAACTGAAATCTAAGTGGTATAACAAGTTGATAACTACAGCAGGGTGAAATTTTCCTCAAGGACATCAAGAATAACAGGTCAAAGACTGTTATAAACTGAGAAGAGTAATGCAGCTGCTGTTGAGGTTCACAATCCTCCTGACCTTTAACACATGCTCTGACTATGAGTTTAATTATGACTTAATTGATATTTTTTCAACTCCTGGCACAGAAAAGACAAAAGTATTTTTTATTAATTAATGAGGTTAGGGAAAACATATAAAAATTTTGTTAGATGCTCTGTTGTTGTTGTACATCAGTTCCTCTAGGTATTTGTATGAAAACCAGAAGAAGCTTCTGCCTTATATCCCAAAGCTGGATTTCTCAGTCCTTTCTAAAAAATAACCATTATTTGTCACAGCTAGCTAAACACATTCTTAGTGTGTAGGCATTTTATAGAAATCAGATTCCACTAGGGAGAAATGAGAATAATCATACATTGAATATTGTATGTATGGTAGTGTTCAAGTTATTATTGGAGAGTTTAAGAAGTTCTGGTTTGAATTCCTGGTCTGAGTCAGGTGGACTTCAAAGTTGTGTTTTCTGTATTGAGGTGATTCCTTGAATTATATAGTTAAGAGAGACAAGAAGAAGAAACAACAGAAACCACCAGTTGCTTTTCTAATGGCTTGATGCATACAAAAAACCAACAAAAATCACGGACATGTTCACAAATGCTTTAGTATGTCTGGAACTGTTTTATTCAAAAAGGTGTTCTATTTTTCAGAAAGTCTGTCTCATATCTAAACAGAAGTGTTTATTTCTTACAAATCTTTTAATCTAAATATTGCAGCTATAGCACGGTTAAGGTGTGGTTAAGTATCTTCATCAAAATACTACTTTGCATTAACTGGAACTAAAAAAAAAGGAAAGAGGGGTGCTTTTGTTTTCTTTTCTCAAGTTCTGTGTCTGTGAGAGATTCCTTAAAATGAAACAAGAAGTAGTACTGGGACATTTTTCTATGAAGTATAATATTAGTACATAAAATAGTTCATATGTTTGTGTTGATGAGTTTACATTTGAGATCAAAATGTGTTACAAATAGCTCTTTTTTTCAGAGTTTAGTAATGCAGCCAGTAAACTCATAGCAATAAGAAGTATAGCTTATAAAGAGTGGTCAAGACAACTGGAATAAGAATTATTTTTGTTCAGTTCATTATTCAGTGTGCCTCTTATAATAAACTTAAAAAAAACCCCAAGACATAAATTGAAAATCATCTTTTCCAGTTCAGAATGAAAAAGACAAGAAGTTTGAAGGAGCAGATCAATGTAATTGTAATTAATTATTATTATGTATTATTTTCTCTGTTTCAGTGTAATCAAAGTTTTAACATTACTGGTGAAGGTACCCGTAAAAGCTCTTAAAACCTAGGTAATTTGTTTCATCTGATTAACACATTTTACATATTGTGCATTTAATAATGAGTAAAGTACCTAGGCCAATAATAAACCAGTACAATATGGACAAAAGAGAACACTGATTTAAGGTCATTGTGTCAAACGTAGCAAAATACTGTTTATAGCATGTCAGGAATGGCTTTACAATTAGCACTAATTACTGAGAAAAAAGTCAAAACATCAGCTTTGAGGAAGGACACTTTTCAGTGCAAGATCAAAGCCATGTCTCTACAGAATAGCAAAGCTGTTTAATTGCACTGAAGTGCTAATTGGATTTTGAGGTGCTTTCATGTGTTTCCCCCAATTAGCCAGTCATCCCTGACCAAATCCACCTAAGAAGAGATTATGAGTATTAAAACTCTTGTCTGCATGGTTGCAACTGAGGTTACCTGTGTAAAAGCAGTAGTGCCTTATTTTTATGTAAATTGAGGTCTTTCAGGTCATATTACTAGGCTTGCAGGGATGAATAAGTAAGGAGCAAAGCAGCCCCACACTGTGTGGTAAACAATTACTTAGATATTCTGTTGTCTTTATATCAGAGCAAGAAAACAGAAAAGCTACAGCTAAACCTCTTTTTTTGTTACTTAGTTCATCAGTACACAGTGTTTAAAGAGAGCTTTTGATGCCTGAGGAAAGACTTGTCTTCAGAGGCTTTATCTGTGCTCTTCATTTCTGTTAATTAGAAAGAATAATTTACTTTTAATGTTTTTTTAGGTAAAATCTGCAGTTTTTTCCTAACTTTTTAAATAATTTAATTTGTGGTTTTCATATTTGTAGAAATTACTGCAATGATTTTTTCACTACCCTTATTTATGAGTTTAATTAACATCCTACACATTTATAAAAGCACAAAAAGTTAAGATAGTGGTGACAGTTGATAAAACCCTTACAGTTTCAGAAAAAGCTATTATTTGTCAGTAGTTGAACTATGTCAAACACTCATAAACCATGGTCTCCTGGGGCAAAATGCAGATGCATTATTTTCCTAACAAGATTTTTTCTGCATTTTTAAGAGTCTTACATCTTCCCCCTCAAAATGCTTAGACAACTTGCTGTTATCTGGTCACTCTGGTGGGATCCTGAGGAGGCAGATACTTTTCATCCTGATAGAAGAGAGACATAGAGCAGAGTTGCCTACATAGGAATGTAGTGAAACCCTACAAGAATGTCTTCATGCGTCCTTCAAGAATCCCGAGGTCCCATCAGAAATTGCTCACAAAAGTTGTATTGAGATTTTCCCTGATAGTAGAAAAGGACTTGTGTAAAGGAGACTCCACCCAGATGGACAAGCTCCTGTCATCATTGTGGTGGTAGGATTCATCCCAGGGCCAGTCTTCAAGTTACCCAAGCTGAATTCTGAGCATTGACACTCTAGAGTCCTGCTCTTGTAGTCACAGTGTTGTGACTAATTCTGTCTACTTCCCTGTGTCCCACAGAGACCCTGGATGAGTCCACTGGTTTTGTACTTCCTTAGAATGAGTTTTTCTCATCAGTTAATGAATCATAGCAGACCTGGACCCTTTGTGTTTGCACTGGAGTAACTATGGGAAAATAAGGTGAGGAGATCAGTAATCTGGAGCTTCCTTTAGATGAAGGAAGGAACTTGGGTGCAAACCAACTGGGGGCATGCAACGTCCCTGTACAGAAGGGACTGAAGATCCATGGAATCTGAAGAGTGAGTAGGAACCTTCATGATTCTGTGACATGTCGATAAGAGGAAAATATTTGAGTTTGGTGACAAGTGTCCTGGTTCCTTCACTGCATTTTGCAGTGCAACTTAAAACACTTCAAGCATGTAATTTATGTCAAACATGCACTGATAGACTATCATATGAATGCACAGTTTTTCTCTCCAAATATGATATTTATTATTGCCATTGGTTACATGGTGAACTTTAGGGTTTACTATTATTCTGATAGTTCTTTGGAAGTGAAGAACTCAGTGAAGCAAACATCCTTGACATCTCCTCATGCTGTACACTTGACATTTTATTGTGATTAAGGTCTTCCACACCAGGGTCCCATTATTTAAGAGGCAACTAAAGCAGCAGGTCTGTCATGCTGATTTCAAGATACTTTTTTTTTCTTTCACAGCATTGCAATAAAAAAGATTTTTGATTAGTCATTTGAATATTTGCTTGACTTTAAGGGAACATATAGTTCCTTTGAAACCATTTGCTTGAATTGAGTCTGAATTTCAGAAATATTTATTGCTTTTAGAAATTGTTAACTTTGCCTTGTAGGTCCTAGCTTCTTTGGCTCTTGACTGTGAGAAGACATTCAACAAAGAACATCACTGGAGTTACTGTGTAGGACTTGTAGGACAGAATGCATACTTGCTCATGAAGCATTCTTTAGTTACAGTTTATTTTTATTGTGCTCAGACAAAAAGCTATGATGCTAATTAAAAGTGAGAATTTCAGATCCTTAAGTACATAATTTGCTTACCAGACCAATCGGCCAATAAATCTTGCATCTGAGAATAACTAGGATCATATGCTTCACAAGAATATAAAAAGGAAATAATGTGTCTGTAGAGGAAGACTAATTCTAATCCCAGCCTGCTACCAGGCAGGCTATAGCATTTTCTAACATGTTACATGATGAAGTAAATGCTATACTGTAATGCTAACATAGTTGTTTACACAAGAATATAAAATTTTGTGTTATTTATACATTTTATATTTATAATGAAATTTAAATAATGTCACTAATTACTCTTTTGAAAGTGCTTAACAAAGTGTCTAGAGTAGGCACTGTAGCTATGTAAATGGTACTGTTACTAAATTTACCATTTCATTACTGTTTTATCACCCTACAGTTTCTGCTACCTTACATTGACAGGAAGCTCTGTTAGAATTACAGTCTTAGTTTTAGTACGCTGTCCATTCCTAACTGTAGCAGTTCAATCTGTGTTTTTTCCTAATGCAATCTAAAATTCTTTCAGCTTTGAGACAAAATATGCTCCAAATATATGCATATCTGGATCTGACAGTATGAACTGTACCCATGCCACATGCTGTATGGATATTTTTATCCTTTTTAAAGGACTTACACAAAGATCAAGTATCATGAAAACAGTAATTAGACTATATGCTTTCAAGAAAGAGCTTGTCCTGTGTTGCTATTATTTACTGTTGAATTGTTCCTCTTTTAATAAACAGGTCCTATATTGACTCAGCTGTTGGCCATTTCTCAGTTGAGACTGGCAACAATTAAGGACCTGATTTAGTGAGTTAAATTTATTTGTTAAATAACTTAGATGCAGAATTGAAAAGTCTCAGCATTAAAAAGAGAGAATTTCAAGTAGAGCTGGGACACTAGACGTACATTTTGTATTTAATGCTTATTCTCTCTTTCACATGTAAAGAATTAGTGTTTTGTTATTCCGGAATACATGCTCTGCACCACAGCTTTTATGTCTACTAATGTATTGGAGTTTATTCACTGTTAGTTCCTGGGTTCAGTCAGAACCTGTGTCCTTGTATGACCTTGGTCACTGGCATTTTCATCCTTCTTTGGTGTTCAAAAACATATTTTTAAAGGAAACTTGAAAAGCACCAGCTTAACAGGAGCTGTAGTGTTTGGGAAAAAATCTTTCTAAAGTCTATGAAAAAAAGTTAGGTCTATTTGCATTAAAAAACTGAAGTATTCCACTCCTTTATGCTTTTCTCTTTCTCAAATGATCCGGTTTTTCACAGTGTCTGTGTGAACATCATTACCATATTGCTCTCAACACTTCAGATCCTGCCAGGGTCTGAGCACAGAGACACACAATGGAGGATAAGGGTGCTTTGCAACTTGTAGGAATAGCCTTTGTTTGAAAGGCCCTGAGGATGAGCATCTACTTTTTTGTTTTAAGTTTCATGAGGTCACGATCCTTTTCAATTTTCAGCTCTTCATCCATTTGCTAAAGGACTGGAAGTGATTGGAAGGCCAGGCCATTGTAAGCATTCCTTACACAGTTTTTCTTATTCTGAAGAAATTAAAGTTGGCTATCACCTTTTTGACATACATACACACACACACACAGAGATATACATACATACATACATGTGTGTGTTTACATAAAAATAAGTATATTTACTATATTTTGAATCTGAATGTATCATAAAGTCGTCAAATGGTTCAGATTGGAAGGGACCTTGAAGACCACCCTCTCACCATGGCACACTTTTCACTTGACCAGGTTGTTTAGAACCCATCCAACCTAGCCTTGAACACTGCCAGGGGTGACACATCCATGGCTTCTCTGGCCAACCTGTACCAGGGTCTCACCACCCTCGCCACTATCCTAGAATTTTATCTTCAGAAAATTAAGCTCACTTTCAATGAAAGTTACAGATGATACTCTATCACTGAGGCAAATTTTTTGTTTAAAATAATAAATTACAGTTTTCTGACAAGTTGGAGCATTTTTCATGGAGAAGAGCTGTTGGTGACACTTTCTAAAGTGCTGCAACATTTTACTAATTTAAAAAAGTCTGCCTCAGATCGATTGCGACCTTATCAATAGGATGGTCTCATTCATCTCCTACGCCAGCTGCTGTCGCGTCGCACACTAATGTCTTTCAGCTGCAGTTACTCCTTTTAGGAGATTCAACACTGTGTTATGCTTTCAAATTCTTTAGAGGAGGTGAGGCACTGTTGGTGGCTTGCTTCAAGACAGTGCTTTTCACTATGGTATTCCTCAATTGTATCATATGAAAATGTAACTTACTAAATCATAAATTATTTGACAGTGTTTTCTTAAGGATGGGTGAGAAAAATATGAATATAAAATAGGAAAAAAAATTCTACCTTTTTTCTATTCAATAAGTAATACTATCAATAATGTACTACAAATAGTTTTATAGTTGTAGGGGATAATGTGTCCCATAGTTGTGACTGTTTGGCATTCTTCATTAGGTACCTGTTTTGAATTCCTCTGCAAGTTACACACACCTTTGGGATTAATTTCTCCATGGGGAGATATATGTTTCAGTTTAATCTTCTGAAAAATATTTGTTCAAGCAGTTCAGCAGTTTTAAGAATTAAATTAGGTTGTTTTGTCCACATGAACCACTAATGAAATAATTTCATTGAGTAGCTGTCATGACTTTGAAATGACATGGAGCTTCAAGTCAGGGTCATACTAGTGAAATTGCTCTCCTGGTAAAAATTCATCCATATGTGCCTAAATTGTAAAAACATATGCTCATATATTCAGAGAATACCTGTCAGAGGTTGGCAGCACTTGTTCTGTAGTAGGTATGAAGTATCCTTTCACAGTTCTCCATCTGTATTGTCTGGAAAAGGGGCATGGGCCTTTAGGGACTCTCAGCTGGTATTGGCAATTAGGAAATAACCAACCCTTTGTCCAGTGGGGGAAGGCAGCAAAGAAAATACTTCCTCTGCACCATGCATTCCTCCATCCAGCGCACTGGATCCTGGCAAGCCAAAATGAAGGAGATTGTTAGGAATGAGGAGTAATGATCAGAGACATTCAAAGTGGGCATCAAGGAAGAAGGCGTGCAGACAAATGCTGGGAGAAAAGCAGAAAATTGTTCCTGGAAACAGAGGAGGATAAAATCAAAGTGAAGAGTAGGTGTTAGGGCTATAAAGAAGAAGGCAACAGTTTGAAAAGTTTAAAGGAAAAAAAGGGCAGAAAATGTTTGGAAATAAGAATCAGGAGTTGGTCAGTGAAATAGGGGAAAAACATGAAGTAGAAACATCAAGAAAAGGGTGGAGGGGTGGGGATGAGTGGGTTTATGCTCACTAGAGCATATTCCTCCAGAATCCAGAGATTTTTTTTTATCAGCTTAGTCTCAAGGAGGAGAAACAGGTTGTTTCAGGTTTGTACGAGAATCATTGATGGTAGTTGTGGATTTTTAAAATTTTATAGTGTACATTGCACGATAGATTTTAACTATCTGTTTCATAATGCTTTCCATTCTCTCCTTTGAACAGGACAAATTGTGTACTGGGGACACATTAGGGCTGCAGTGAGGCTGTTGTCTGTAGTACATCTGCTTCTTTTATTGCAGAAGTTGGAAAATATGTAGTGGATGAATTGGAGACTGTAGGAAAAAAGCATAGTGTCATGCTAAGACAGCTGAGTGCTCTGCCAGAGAGCTGAATTGCTGCATGCCTCTGCCAGAGGCTTCCTGTGTGGTGCTGGGCAAGGAATCTAGATTTTTACAGGCCCCTCTGGGTCCCAGTGTATTGACCTACTGTATTTAGGGTGCATAGGTGAAGTCAGGATGCTCTCATGAGGTACACTGAAAACTTCTGTTGCCAGGCACATATGCATTATTTGATAGTTTCAACCCTCTGGCCATTTCTGGTTTTAATCTGCATCTCCTTTCCTATGTGTAAAATTTGATGATAATACAATTCAGTCTAGCTCACAGAATAGGTATGGACATACTGTCAGATCATAATTTTTGCAAAGAACAAAGACACAGTAGCTGTGTCATCATATCCCTAGGTTGTAAGCATAAAAGCATATTGTGTGCAAAAATAACAGTACATTTTGAAGTTGTAAGAAATGTTAAATTGATTCTCATTCAGTGGCAAGCAATCTATTCTTCACATTCAGTGTGACAGGCATTTTTTAAGTGTGCTTAATTACCATTCTGTCATCATCACATGGAGGTATGAAGGATGAAATTAAGCAGCTAAACTAAGAACTAAGTACTAGTTTTTCCTAACTTTTGTGTGTTTGGATTTACAGTGTTCTATGTCACTGTGTTTGCTTGCACATTTTCATCTGTTCTGACCCTCCTACAAACATACTTACCTTTTAGGTTTTCAATTAATTTCAGATAAGTCTCAAATGTTTTCAGTTTCAATAAATTTCACTAAAACAATCTTCTGGCTAAAAAGTAGAAACAACAGTAGTTGCCCTAATCATCAATATATCCAAAATGCTGTATGTCAATTTTTATTAGATATTCAAAGATCCAGGTAAAAATAGCTACTATGAATGCTCTAATTGTTAAAATGAATGCTTTATTGGATGTCAGAGTAGCTCAACCTCAGAAAGGATTTTTCTTCTGGTTGAGTTTCTTACTCATTGGTGGCTTTTCCTGTCTATGTTGGTTCTTTTCATACATAAAATATTAGAGATTTTTCTGTAAAGTCTTAGCATAATGCAATTTAAAAATCAGCAACAACATAAATCCTTTGGAAACCAGATTTCATTAATTCATAAGATTGTAGATGGTTCTTCGGTTTTATTTTCTTTATTCTTTTCCCGTTTAATTAATGTGATTTTAAAATAATTTGGGAAGTATTATGAAACTTCTGTGGTAACAGGCTATGCCCATGCAGGAGCTCATGGTTCTGTAGTGCATTGAGCGACCTAATGCCAGTAGATCATGCACATCCCCACTGCAGTGTAGGGTTCCTGAGGACAGAGTCTGAGCCCACCACCAAACTCTGTCCAGTCTCTCACCATGTCTGACAGTGCATTCTGTGCCTTTTTCCTTCTAAAACCTGTACTGCTGACGAGGTTTCTGTTTCCATGCTCTCTAGAGAGCTGCATAGGAGTGTGTTTGTCAGAGTGTAAGAACAGAATACACAAACTTGCAATGTCTGAAAGCATTTATTTTTGCTTATTGAAACAGTTTATTGAATTTGTTGCTCTCTGTGTAAGATATGCCTTCACTACCTGTGGTAATGTTAGCGCAGTGTTGCTGCCCACATTCACACTGAGCTGCACAAGAGCAGTCTTCAATCTGCCGTGTTACTGCACTGTTTATTGCAGCACCACGAGTGACTGTAAAATCTCTGGCAGCAAACTGGGCAATCCGCTTACACTAGGCATTGTTTAAAAACTGAACAAAAGAGTCCCTGTTCTCCTTACTCTTCAGAGCTTGAGCTTCATGTATAAAACTGGAGGCCAGGGGTAAATAAAATGAAACTGGAAAATACCCAATGAGGCGATCGTGGCCGGCATGACTGACAGCAGTCTCAGCATGCCAGTGACATGACACTGATGGTTGTTTTTGAGAATCTGTGATACTTACCATATTTAAACTCATAAAAGTTACTGGAGTCTGGAGGATAAGACATTTTAAGAGAAGTCTGAAATTTTTATTCCATGGCTCGCATGAAGTTTCTTTAGGCTGGTGCATATTTAAAGTTATTTGAGAATGGTTTCTCCCAAGTAGCTGTTCTTGAGGGATTTTGTGTATGATACAGAATATGTTCTACTAGTTGGTTTATTGTTTTATAAATTATTATTTCAGAGTTCTGAAAGTTTCCTGTGTGTTATTTAAATTGTGTCCCCCTTTACAGATTTCTGCCACTCCTGCTGTTGACTGGGACTTTTCAGCATGTTTAGTTTAGACATACTTTTATTCTTTTCTTTCTTTTTTTTTTTTCTTAACACTGGAAAAAAAGATATGCTAATCCTTATCCTTTCATATATTTAAATCATCCAGTTGGAATCTATCTTAAAATTTTATCTGCTTCTGGTAAAAATAATCTGTTTGGTTTCGGTGGACAGTGGAGATACTGAAGAGAAATAAACAACTTCACAACTCTTCCCTGTAATAAAACTTTAATTATTGATATTTCAGATACTCTTTTAAATCTGAGTGTGCTTGAATGTATGGAAAGATACACTGGATACAAGGAATCCTTCTTATGTTAAATCTTTCTTACAGGAGTGTTGGAAAAAAAAAGATCAGTATAAGGAAGATAATGGCATTTTTTGATTCTCAAAGAACATGAAAGAAATACAGTGCCTGGGAAGGTGGAAAGATATAAAGATGATACCCTCAGCCTCATTATTAGAGTAGATACTGTGTGAGATTGAAAGCAAAATAAGATAAAATTGATCAGTGAATCTCAAAATTAAACAGAAACATGAATTGGCATAGATTATTTTTATGACAGAAAAATAATTGACATAAATATATGATAGAGTCTGGGTAATTTTCTGGAATATCCTGTCAATACACAGAATAAGAACAATGCACACTTGCATAGTTTAGCCAATTTTAATCTTGATTTATTTTTTTTTAATTTTAGAATTATGTAAACGCTTAAAAATAGTGGAGGTGCCTTGTAAAATTCCTTATTTATTTACTTCCATATGAACATAGTGCCATCACTGTTGCTGATCAGCATCATTGAAAATAGACGTGGCAGCCATAGCAAAAGTGGAAAAGTGCTGGACATGGAAAACAGGATGGAGAAAAGTGAGTGGGAATTCTCCAACACATTGCTCTGAGCCAGCAGTAAAGTTTATTTTATGCCAGTGACCTCTGACTTGAAGCAGGGATTGTCTGGTAAGACAGTATCATCTGTGTGCTGCTTGAGGCAAGGCAGAGGTCCTGATGACTTCCTCTGCTCTTAAATATGACCTCAGAGCCAGTCAGTTATACAAGTGTGTATATTTGCTGTAAATAGAAAAGGCAGCAGATTTGAAACTCAAATCATTATGATTCAAACATTGCCTGTATGAATTTATGACATCTGGAATTACAGCATGCCTTTATGTACATGTGATGATTGTCACACATTATGACTCATGAATCACTACTGCATGAAATATGGCTTACAGTTGCTCATTACTAAAATTCTAATAATTTTCCAAATGTTGTATGTATTACATGTGTACAATACAGCATTATTTTTAAATTATAAAAGATCCTTGTCACAATCCTCATAGGTTAAATATCTCAAATTTGAGGAAAAAAATTTGTTAAATGAAAAAGGCCCAGTGTAGTGTCTGAGGACAGTGCCAAGAAAATTCTTGAATGAACTAACTGCAAAACTGGCAAACAGGATTTGTACATCTGGGAAATTCTAAGCATCTTGGATCAATTATATTTCTAGCATCATGGAAATGAAGGTGAAGGACATACATACATACATAAATGAGTCAATGTATGTGTCTGTGGAGATATATATCTATGTATCTATATTTATATCTGTATATCTCATATATACACAAAGTTCCCAAAGGAATAGTTTTGTATTGGATAATGTGTTCATTTCTATTGAGGAAATATTTAACAGTATCTCAGAATTAGGGAAGGGCAACTTTATGACAATCATCATTAAACTGTCTTAGAGCCCTGTGCAATTTTATGCTAACAAATAGCTTCAGCCATATAAGAATAAGAGATTAATTTATGATATATATATGTCTTTTTACAAACATGGTATATTCTGGAAGATGATTGAGATTTGTGTTCACACTGATCTCCAAAATTATGCTTTTTTAAATTTTTTACCAAACTTTCAATTACTTCAATTACTTCATGCCAAAGAGAGTTACCTACAACCCCATGTGCAAAGATGCAAAATGGATCTCTTGATGTGGTGTAGGTACAGCCCTGTTGTGAGTGGTAGAAAGTTGTGTCACAGTTGATGGGATCACAGAACAGCATTAGATAATGATGGTATGTTTTTCTTTATGTATACCTGGGGTTTTTTTCTGGCTCAAGAGACCATTTAGTTGGAAAGACAAGGAAGAATTAACCCATTCATCTGCATTTTGCTGTTATGTGAACATCAGAAGGATAAAAAGCACTTAACTTGAATACTGAAACCATTTTAAGATAGAAAAATACCTATTTCTGTGTACTTTACTACAGAGTCATTGTTTAGTCTGGGCTAAAAAGACCAAGATATTTAAAAATGGGAATATATCCTGTGCAAGCTGATATTTTATGAGACATCAAAGAATACCACTCTTTTGTGCTTGAATTCAAAGATACTGAGAAGAAGCTTTCAGATTAGTTATGTTTTTCTCTTCTTTAATATTTCTATGTTATACTACGTGGATTTTTCAGAGGAACAATACTAATGAATCATGGTTTCCTCTGGATTTGCATTTGTGTGCTGAGCTCAGGTTGAGCCCCTGATGTCACACTGCAATTGTTTCCTTCATGTGAGCATTGATGGGTCCTCAGAAGAGAGTTCTCTAAAACCTCATGAGAAATTGGCAACTTTGAGACTCCTCCTCTGCTGCACTTGACTGGAATCAAACAACAGGTCATATTGTAATGGAGGAATAGGCTTTTCAGGTTTTGTTGGTTAGTGGAGGTCAGGAGAAGGGAAATGTGGGCACACTGACACAGGCAGGAATTGAATGTGCTTTGTTTACCCTTGTGTTCTCTTGGGGCACCAGGTCAAAGACCCAGTGCTGGTTGTTGGCAGGACTGGTGCTGGTCCTGCTGCCCCAACTGACCGTGCTGACTGTAAGTGTAAGTGTACTATACAAAATGATGAAGCCTGGAATTTGCCACAGAAAATTTCCTGCAGTGACATGATTAATATGGAAATTAGTGTGTCATGGCAGTCTTTATATGCCGTAATCTGTTCTTTTCTTCTAGTAAATTAATTCTGTAGTCAGCTCTGCAAGTCAATTTACTTCTAGTTTTCAAAGATCCCATTTTGGCATTTACATTGTTACACAGCTATTAAGGAGAAAGAACAACAATAAGAATTGAAAGCGCTGAAACTTTTTTTATTTTAATTCAGGATTGAAATATTCAGGAACAGTGCAGGTTAATATGTTCAATTTGTTTTGGATGTTGGACTGTAAGAATATAAAACAGATGGCAGAAAAGGCTGTTACTAGCTGGGATACTCCATAATTTCTCTCTTAGTAAATTCCAAGTTTTTTCTCAGCTAATTATTTTTATTTCTGAAATAAGTATTTCAGTTGCATATCAGGAGACATGTGGTGCAAACTGATCTCAGGCTATAAGCAAATTCAAAATCAGAGGTTAACACAGTTGTACATGATTTTCTTTATGGCTATATTTTATAGATAAAAATAGGTTTTTAATCCTATTTTAGTAAAATAATGAGTTACTGTAAATGAGATTGGTAGTAATATTTTACCATTTATCTTTTCTGGTTCTCAAAACAAATAAAGCAGATGTCTGAAATCATAACATATTGTGTTAATATACTTATGGGTTTTGCTGTGCAGTGATGAATTAGTGTATATAAACACACATGAATGTGGGAACTATAACTCAAATTAAATTCATCATCTGCTGCTGGCATAAACAAAGGGCATAAGAAGAGAAATAAAATCACGTTTGATATAGTGTTGGGTTATATAAATTTCATTTCTATATTTAGAGTTTAATTTTGCAGATTTCTTGCTATAATAGTCCCACTGAAGTATTTTCATTATGTAGAAAGATGCATATATATACAGTGATAAGAAGTGACTGAAGTTTGTGTAGTTATTTAGATGTAGAACCTCTGCATGTGTGTTAATTATGTTTACAATCACAACATTAATTGGAAACTTGTATTTCTTTTTGAGGAGAGTGGATAAAAGTGTAGAGGGAGACATCGGTTCCAAAGCAAAGTTATCTTGTCCCTTAATACCCTGCACTTTTATTGCCATTTTCACCTTGTGTGACCACTAGAAAGGAAAGAGCATATAGTATCTGGTAGGTAGATAGCTCTCTGTTCAGGAGGATTGGTATTTTAGCCTGATGTATTTTACTTGGATCAACAGCAGTATAAATCAACCGAAGAATAACTAGCTGACTTTTTTTAATCCACATTTTGATAGAGATTTTTTTTTTTTTAGTAATGCATAATAATTAGTTTATAAGGTTTGTGTAATTTTAAGTAAATGTGCAATTGCAAAAACTGAGATTACTGAGATGAAGCATTTTATGAGTTGCACACTAAATAACCTTCAGATAAACAGATTTTCTTTGTTGTCTGTGGGAACAATTAAAGCAAGAAATAGTGATATAATACTGAAACAGCACAAAAAATGCAATTGTTTATCAATAAAAAATTCATGCTGTGAAAATGTTTTTGCAAATGGCAATAAAAATTTCTGATTAGACTCTTTCACTGGACAATTTTAATTTTTGTTTTTAATTCAAAACAAATGAATCAGAGTTTTTAGAAAGATCTCACAAAGTCAATACCAGGCAAATTATTTTCTTGATGAGAATCTGTGATACTTACCATACCTAGACTAGCAAAAGTTACTAGAGACTGGATGATAAGAAATTTTAACAGAAGTCTGACATTTTTTTTACACATTAGGTTTGGGTTTGGTTACCTGTTATAGTTTGAGACACAGCAAATAAAATATGGCATGAAAAAGACCATGAGCTTATTTTACTTTTCCACAAGGACATACATTTTCTTCAATCACATGGAATTCCTTTGCAATTGGATTTTGAGATGAGAGGTTGAGTCTTAGGGGCTCAGAAGTAGCTCATCTCCATGACATCTGTTTCCTCAGGAATTTTCTAAGTTAATGCTCTCTGCCATTAGTAGCCTGCACATGATCTTTTTCTATATCCAGTGTGTCTCCATTTCTAGAAAGAGAGGGAGCTATACAGAGGTAGGAGAGAGTAAGATAACATGCAGATTTTATTCAGTAGCATTCAGTCGAGTACAATTGTATTGTATTGTATTCATTGTGTTTATTTTGCCAGTCTGTGTATGAGGGTTCCCTAGCCAAAATGTGAGCCTGCTCTTGTGGCCAACACTCCTGAGTGCTGTAAGCAGACAGATAGGAACGGGAGAGAGAGTGAAGTGGATGGAGAAGACAGTCCTCATCCATCCTGGTCCTGGACAATACAGTTTTTCAGTTTTTCCTGGCTTGAGCCTGGCCTAAGAGGCAAGATAGATGTTCAGAGTCCTCCAGTACTCCAGAGCAATGCTGTGGCTGCACCAAGATGAAAAGTACTGAATTGCCTTCAGTGGACCAAAGTCAAGACTGAATATTCTTTTATCTGCTTTGTATTACATTAATAAATGCACACCTTTGTTCCTAGGAATAGAGGGAAAAAGTGTGCATAGTCAACACTGAAGTCAAGAAATATTTATAGTTTTTTAAAAATCATTGCTGAAAACAGTGGAAGCATTTCCAATTGTTGCACTGTAGTGCAATATAACCTTAATTATTGTCATGCTACTTAACGCCCACAGGTATTTCAAATGCACAGTGAGAACAACAGTAAAAATACAAGCAAGTCTTCAAATTATGCAGGTTTAAAAGTGAAACATATGGCTATTTCCTAGAAGATATGTTACTAGTAACGTAGCATATGGGTGTCCATATGGAAAGGATTGCACTGCCAGTACTGTAGAGATTAAACTAATATATCACTACTAAGGAGATAGAAAAATGTGTCTAAGTCACTTGCTGATTATTAGTGTTGGTAATGCAATTTTTTTGTTTTGTTTATTTTTTTAAAGCTGCAGGGTAGACAGGTTGATTATTTGTAAAGGCATAGCTTATAAAATTGTAAAACATAGCCATAGAGTATTTGAATAAATTCATAAGCCATATCTAATCCAACTTACTGCATTTCTATAGCACTGTACTTACTATACTCTGCATGAAAAACCAGATCTGTTTACATTCATTAAAATAAAGTGATTCATGCTACAGCTACTCAGTTATTCTCCAGAGCTATGTTTCTTAAGCCACTCATGAAGTTCTTTCATTTATTCTCTTCTTTCACTGAGGAATCCAGTGGGACATTTTTCTACTCCCCCATTTTCATACCTGGCAAATAACCAATCCTCTGACAAAATATTTATTTCCTTCTCAGTTCAGACTCAGATTGCACTTGTTTTCTTGCTATTTTCTGTTGGTGACATCTGAAGAAGACAGGTTTTCCTCTATGTGGACTTAGGCCATTAGGAGAAAAAATCCAGGCTGCTCTGACACTGCACTCTGCCAGGAACATGAGCGCTTCCCAGCAGCATCTGGTCCATCTTTGAGTTTAAAAATTCCTCAATGCTTAAATCTGTATTATTGTTGTTACGCTATATTTGATCCATCACAGACTAAGTGCTTCAGAAAGACATGGTGGTCAGGTGCAATACATTCTTACTCATGCCTAGGATGAACATTCCTTAGCATAAACACTTCACTCAGCGATTAGTTGGAAGCTGGGCTGATTTAGAGATTATTCATGTTCATGCCTACCTTTATTATAAGCAACCAGGGATGTTAGTGATGGTGGTAAAAAATCAACTTTGCTGGCTAAACTTTGTGACAGTTTCATCAAAGATCTGTATTAGATATTTTTATTAGCCTTTTTAAGGTTTTCAGTAATGGAAGTAATTTTAAAGTAAAGCCATTTTGGGAAAAAACATTCATAGGATCCAAGGTTTGAAGGTATTCTTGAAGGTGAGGTGAGTAAAAAGTGTCATGTTCCAGTCTGATGGTGTTAGTTTGTGCCCAGTACAGAACACCTAAGTGCCAAGCATTGGATAGCGTGTGTTTCTTTTTTTTTAAAGCTGTGTAAATGGATTATGTATTCATCAGAGATGTGTGTCTGCAGCAGCCTCCTAGACAATACCTACATGTAACAATTAAAACAGTTAACGTTTTTGTGGCATGCTAGCAAAACACCAGTCATACAAAAACATGCTCTCCATGCTTGTCCTGTTCATACAAAGTCTACACTAAGTTTAATGATAGTGTGAAATATAGCAATATTTATAATAAAGCAGAAACTTGCTT
The DNA here is from genome assembly GCF_001522545.3 of Parus major. Taxonomy (NCBI): domain Eukaryota; kingdom Metazoa; phylum Chordata; class Aves; order Passeriformes; family Paridae; genus Parus; species Parus major. The sequence goes on along the minus strand of NC_031799.1, from coordinate 67,056,210 downwards.
TCTAAAAGAGGGTAAAAATATGCTAAGCAGACTTTGAAGTTATTAAATCTCTCTAAGTGACAATAATTTAAGATTTAGCATTAAAATAATTATATGAAAGAATCTAAAGTTACAATTCTCTTTTGCTCCTTTTATAAAAACCCTATCTTGGGTGTTTAAACCTCCAAGCTTTTTATTGCATATTGATTCAGATGCCATCACAAGTGCCATAATTTACTATGCGGATTTTGCTAATTTTAAACAAAATTAATCATACTCACAAAAATTATACTTTAAAGTATGGCATTGTTATGTTATGGTCATTTCCATATCTTACAACTATATGTGAATAACAGCAATTTTAATGGAAAATAGATATGTAATTGTTCAATTTGCTAATAGTTCAATTGCCATTGTATTTAATCAGATGATGTGGGGTTCACCTCACCTTGTGCCAGGCTCAAGTCATCTGTACCTCTTCAGCTGGTGAGGAGTAAGACCTGTGGTCTACAAGGATGATTCATCTTTTTCAGACATCTCCAGAAGAACCTTTCTGCTGAGCTGACTACAGAACTTACTTAGATGAACAGCAAATATGAGGCTCCTCATTTTACATGGCTAAAATGAGATGAGATTAATACATCCTTAACTTAATTCTAAATGTTATTAGTATGTCTTTAAAGAGAGAATACAGCTTTATGTTGGCACACAGTTCATAACACATAACACACATTTAACTGTGAAAAACACCGGGTGATGTTATAAGCAAATAAAGGCCTTTCTTTCAAACTTAGTAATATCAGTAGTATTTGAGACTAAACTTGACCTTGCACTTAGTTGCCTGATAATTTGTTTACCAAAGAATACTGAGACAATTTGCTGAAAACAGAGTTGCTTGATAAAATACCACTTAAAATACCCAGCCCCTGTTTAAAACCACATTTTGAAATTGCTAATATATTTTTCTGTATCCTAGTAAATCATCAATATACACTGACATTTTTTCTAAGACACCTTTTTTAAAGCATTGATATTTAGTAATTCAGAATTTTCTTTAAGGAGTTTTAACTACAGTTGTTTCTTTTGTTCTCCTAAAAGTTGAGAATCAATACAAGATTTAGTTCATTTAGGAATGCATTATTAAATGTCTCTAAATGCATCAGTTTTAAGCTTATGCAATCTCTAATTTAGTTGTGCATTTTCTGTATGTCTTAGTGAGAAACATAATTCTGGATGATAAATACTAGACCAGCAGAGACTAAGCAAGTAGTAATGGTGATGATCTCAGGTGACAGGGGAGGGGTTTAGACATACATCCCACACAGAACATCTTAGCTGATTCATCTAGTAGGATTGGTATCAGGAAGGGAAAAACATATTTAAACAGGTTTTTAGCCAGAATCATGAATCATGAGTGTCAGTAAACTTCAGGAATGAGAGAGGAGTATCTGCAAAATCAGAAAGAAAAGGCAGAAAGTAGTCTGGAAGTGTCACATACAACTGTACCAGCTGCAGTGAGTTTAGATTATTGTCTGCATCAGGATTAATGGGAATGAAAGCCTCTCTGCTGTAGATATTCTCTGTATTCTACTAGTTGTAAATTCCTTTAAAATCTTGAGCTAACAGAGTTAAGAATCATAAAGTCAAAAGTGAATGTGGATTTGTTCAGATGCCTTGAGTGGCTGTAGCTGCTCTGATCATCGCAGATTCTGCTCTCGTGCCCAGGAGGGGGATAGGTGTGTATGTGCTAGCTCAGAGTGGAGCACTGACCTCTGGGCTGCATGTGCTCCTCAGCCACGAGGAGCAGAGGGTTTGCCCTACACCTCTGCACATCCACGCCTCTCAAGACTACCAAGGATGAGCCAGTATGAAAGTTTGCTTAATAAGAGTGCAGTGATTACTGTTTAAATGGGCAGGAGGAAATCAATCTCAATGCCTTTTGCCACTGGTCATCCCTCATGTGAGGTTCACTTAAAATAGATGTGATGAGGCTACCACAGATATATGCCAGGAAATTCCAAGACTGACTGAACTGATATAAAAGAGGTAAACACCTTCTGAATACTGCACCAGTATTTTATTTTTTTTAATGTCTTAAACAGATTAGTTTCCATTCTGACGGCAGACTATTTAAAATGCCATGATAGAATGGTACTTCTGTTATTTTTAATTTTATACCAAGATCAGGTTTCCTCAATCCTTAGCTATGGATTTTGGATTTTGGTGGGTTTGGGATTTTTTTAAAAATTTCTCCTTTTTCTGCCGGTCCCACAAAATCTTCTGGCATCTGAAATTTGTCTTAATTCTGCTGAGCCTCCTCCCATATGCTGGTTGCCTAGACTATGTACCCTTTATCAGCAGAGGAGTACCCAGGTGGAAGCCAGGACAAATTTCAGTTTGCTGCTTTGCTTCTCTGCCTTGGAGATTTAAACTTTGTCCAAATGAGACGTTACACTGTTTTAATTAAAATGTTTTTAAGTCAATATAGTTAAATCTGTTCAAACTCCTTATACAGAAGCACTTAAACCTGCTTAACCTTTGCTAGAATTGGTTTAGCTAACATTGATAAATTGCTGAAGTAAGCTAAATTAATTTAAGTGAGGTCTTAGCTGGGATAAGTGCATTTACATTAGACGTTTGCACCAGTTTAACTGGATTTAAAATCAATCAGTTTAGTTAAATCAATGCATTTTTCCTTGTATAGGCATGACCTTAGTTAATAATTTTGTTGTGTGCAGCATAGGTCTTTAAAAAAAAAAAAAAGTAAAAAAGTAAAATATATATTTTCTGAAATACATATTTTTGTTTCTAAGTAAATTGGTTGAAAATTTGAGTACATAGTTGAGCTTATGACAGGTTTGTGATATCTTTAAATCATGTTTAAGATTCCCTGTATGTTTCATGGTTTTTATATCAGTATGATTTTGTTTTGGAGACAGGAAATTAGTCACTTTTCTGAAATTGAGAGGTCTGGAATCTCTGCCAGCTGACATTGTTACTTCTTGGTGTTTCAACCAGGATAAGGTGAATAAAACAACAAATAAGTGGCCACTTAACTACTTGGTTCAGAATCAAAAATATACTTCTGGGATTATTTCACCAAGCGAATCTCTTCAAATTTTTAAATAAAAACTTCACTGTTCTTTAACTGTTATCAGCAGATTTACTGATAGCAGTAATGTAATGCATATAATATGAAATCCCATATACTTGACCTAAATATAAAAGCTGAAAGGTGATCCAAAGAAAATGATTGTTTAAATTATGGTTGAAAATTTTTCAACATTTCTGCATTCTGGTTCAGTATGAATTCTTATAGAACTTATTATCAAGAGTCCAAAGGTCTAGTGTCCTTCCATGTCCAAAAATAAATCTCAGATATCTGAGGAATAAGAGCTGATGTCATATGTGAATTTTGTTCCTTTGTGAGATGTAACACTTGATTAAAGTGTAATACTTAACTAAGTGTGGCTGTATACCTTGCAACAATTAGGATTTTTTAATTGTGCTTGGTTTAAGGTCACACTCTTTGTATCAAACAAGGAAAAGCTGAAATAGAAATCTGTTTGGTTTTTTGACTGATTTTGGGTTTGTTTTTTGATTGATTTTGGGTTTGTTTTTTGTTTTGTGTTTTTTTTGTTTGGTTTTTTGTTGTTTTTGGGGGGGGTTGGGGGGTTTGGGGTGTGTTGTTTTTTTGTTTTGTTTCTGTTGTTGTTTCTTTTTTTGTCGGTTTGGTTTGGGATTTTTGGGGGATTTTTTGGTTGGTTGGTTGGTTGGTTGGTTTTTGGGGTTTTTTTTGAAAGTAGTTTGGGTAATAGCTGGCAAAACCATACTCTGATTTATTTTGTAATCCAAAAGTCAAACAGTATACAGTAACCAGGGAAATTAATTTTTATTTTCTTATGTTCTATCCCCTAAGACTCAATTAACAAGCATCTAACTTGTTCGGGCTTTTTTTATAGGAAAGTGGTTTTGATCTTTGAAGTCAGAGGCTTGACTGCTTTCATTTTACATGCCAGAAAATTAAATTTAAATTGTGGTTTTAACAAGAATATTTATAATAGATATGCCTTGCATAATACGATTACATATGTTCTTTATCATCCAGCTCTATACTTGTCAGTATTCCTCATCAAAGCTGGTCCTAGGCACCTGTGATTCACCATATAAAAAGGCAATAGGATTTCTGTGTCAGCTTTTAAAATACGTTAGAATATGCATACTGTGTTTACTTAAAATGGTTTATCTCACTGAATTTGTCAAAGATTGCATAATAAAACTTTAAATTTGTTATCTTTTGTTTAAAAAAACCAACAAAAACAACAAAGAAACCCTATGGCCAGTGATTCTTTGTTAGACAGAGGTTCCTAGGGGAAAGTAATAGTAATTATGGAGCTCCAAAAGAGCTTTGGAGATGTCATTTCCAGGGGACTTTATGCAAGGGGATTAGAATTTCACATTTTGTTTTCTCATCTCATGAGCTACCACCTGCAGAAAGGACGCAAGACTTAAAATCTTCTTTTATCAGGATAAACACTAATCTCTTGATCACCTTAGAAATAGTATATTGTTTTCCTGAGATAAAGGTTTATTTCTTTATATATTTCAAAATATATCTGTAATGCTGTCATACTGTAAGTCTTGTGTGAAATTACTATCTCCTCTCAAATGTCTATTAGTGTAATGAAGTTTCTATTCTATAATTCTTTTTAATGGGCTCTGAATACTCTGCAGTACATGCTGGGTACTGGGCTTCTGCCCAGTAAAGCTTGAAATCTGAGCTATTACATGAATGATCCATCTCTCTTTGTGTTCAGCAGATGCACTTTGTCAGGATTTCTCTTTTCATATCAAAGTTCATGATGAAGAGTCTGCAGTACTCGTAATGCATTTGTGCTGAATTCTGCACTCTTAGTTCTTCTGGTGCTACCATGCTGAACTAGCCCTGAAAATGTTCCAGTGAAATTTTGCAGCTGCACATACATTCATGGTATACTTGAGAAAAAAAAAATGAAGAGTGAGAGATCCTGGGCTCATCCAATTTGATTACAGACATGCAGTTAGCATCTGATTCTTAACTTCTTATAACTTATAATAGATTTCTGCAGTTTGTTCTGAAGGTTTGAGGAACAGTTTGAGATTTTGGCACACTCTGGCATGTTTGTTGTAGGTATTTTCCCAGCTGTTTAACTCAGCCTTTACCAAATACTCATTTTATATGTGTGGATGTTTACATTCAGCTCAGGACTCTCAATATGTGTCTGTCTTATTATATCTACTTGCACTTAACAGTAATTTCAACATTTTGTTTTTTGTTTACAGTGTTTTTAGAGGGAATTTGAAGGCTGATCATTTAGCTATGCATGTGTTTCAAACTGTTAAATCTTCTGGTAATGTATTGTTTTGATAAGAACTTCCAGGGTATGAAGTATTTCAGATACACAAAATTGATGCATATAAGAGTTAGCAGTGCTAAAATATTTCACATACAATCCCCAAATAAACTTTCTTTCCAAAAAATATAATAGAAAAGTAACTTGCTTGGGTACAAAGCAAGTGTCATTTTAAGTCCTCAGAATGCTCAATATTTATAGTAGGGTTTCTTTTACTGTTGATGTAGCGAAACTCAGGGACCATATACAGAGAGAAGAGAAAAGATTTTCCATTTCACTGACAATATTTTCCCCTCTATTAAATGACCCGTGGATATATAAACCAAAAAAGAGTGTGTTTGACGAAGCAAGGTTTGAATTATATCTAAAGATATTCTGTATATTCAGTATGTAATTGTGGTTATTTGCTGAATAAAGTATCTTTTTGGAGGAATCAGTACACAACTAACTAAAATGTAAAACTAGGAAAATATTGATCCCTGTTCTTTTTGTAAGAAGTAATTCTAGATCAACAGTGATTCTGTTAAAGGAAAAAGATGCTTTTTCTGAAAGCATGGGCTGTCCATCCAGCTGCTGTCAACTTTTTTTAATGCCTCTGACCAAAAAAACTGCAATGATTTTTTAAGGCTTTTGACCTGAGTTCATTTTTAAAAATTAACCTTTACTGGAGGAATAAAATTGCTTTTCATTTAAAGATGGTGCTTGTGTCTACAAATAAAATACAATTTTATTTCTATTGTTTAGAAAAGAGATCTCTAGTGAAAATGAAATCAACTTCCTGCTTGACATATCAAATCATAAACTAAAACTATTTTACATAAATATCGCACTGAAAAGTTTTAGAGCCCTGAGTGGAACAGATTGCTACTGTATACTTACTTCACTGCAAAACTAGTCAAAGGTTCACTGAAAAGCTGGTCAAAGGATTCAGTTTCATTTCCCTTTTTAATCTTGGTAAAAGCTATTCCTGAGAGTTTGAACATGCACCATAGGCATCCTATTTTCCCATTATTCTCCTCTACATGCTTCTTCTCTTCATGAGACTTTATGATACGACCAGGTTTCCTGCACCAGTGGTCAAAGAGAAACAATATATTCTCACACTGATTATTATTTAGAATCTCTTTTGTTATGGATGAGAGTATGTCCAAAGGCTGCTTTTCCCAGGACAACGCTAATGTTTTTAAATGGCCCCTGCAGGCAACCGGAACTTCAGATCTCTGAGAGTGACACATGCAGCCCTGAAATACTTTCTTTTCTGCACTTAAATGCCAAAGAAGGTCAGGGGAAAAAAAACCTAGGTGGAAAAAGCGTAATTCATGCTGTTGTGTGGGAAGAGTGGAAGTGCTTGCAGAACAACTGCTCAGCTTTGAATTAAAAAAAGGTGTTTTATGATTCCTCTCTTCTCTTTCTAGCACTCTGCAGCAAAACTTGGAGTGGTTATACATTGATCCTAAAGACACAAAAATTATTAAAGAAAGATATTAAAACAATAAACAGTTCATAATAGTGTCCTCTAATAAATATATATATTCATTGATTGTACGTTTGTATTGCATATGGAGAAAGCAGCATGTCAAAAGACTTAATTAACTAGGGGAAAAACATCAGGACATTCATGTGCTATTCCTGTCCCTGTCACTGATTTCATTAAGTTTTGGGAGTTACACTTAATTTAGCCTGTTCCTTTTTCCTATCTGATAAAACCAGCTTTTTTGAAATGGCTTTTAGATGGTATCTTTTACCTATGATACTAATGCTAGCAACCTTTAATCAAGAACATTTTACTGTAATTACATTATTACATTGGAATAGTGCTTCACAACCCTTACCATCACTGAAATCTCATTTCAGTGCATCATGAGGAGTGTTCCCAGGTAGTCAAATGATTTGGCACTGCAACACAGCGCATGATCTGCAGGTTGCTGTCAGCTGCCCTAGTGCAAACATTAAATTTAGGTATGTGTTCACTCGTTTCTGTCTTCTGTGAGGGAATTGATAGAGTGAAGAAAAAAGCTAGAAACAGGAGAGTAGTGGAAATCTGTCATGGGATTAGTAATATTCATGAAGACTTTCAAGTCTGTGAAGTTCTCAGGCTTTTTATATTTTATCATTAAAAATAGAGATTCATTTTTTGGTATAAAGAGTATTGCCAATGGCTCCCAGCTTTAGGAACAATATGTGATTCCAGATGCACTGCATGTATTGCAGGAAAACTCTTGTCTAAACTCCTTAGCTAACCTTGAAAAAAAAATGAGGTTTATGAAGAGGGTTAAAATCAAATGCACTATACAAAACCTTGAGGATTTGGTCCTTTGATAATGGAGAAAATCTGCTTCAAAATTGCATTCTTTATTTCTCTTTTTCAGTATTTTCAGATAATAGCTATATTTGCTTGTACAGCCAGTATTTACTAGTATAGCAAATATTCAGATTAAGTTCATAGACTTTCCCAAGTTGAAAGATAGTTTTTAAATTGTGTAAAATCACATTCAATTTGTCCCCCTAGCAGAAAATAAAAAAAAAAATCAATGAATTCCACAAATTAGTCAGAAGTTGTTTTTCCTATTGTTCCTGGAAGCAGACTTCCAAAATCTTTCTAGTCAAAATAAAGAGGACTTGATCCCATTCTTTTCCAAAAAAAATCAGTGGCAACTTTATAGCTGACTGTTGGAGAGGTATTGACCCCGAACACAGCACTATTTTTGTAAAGTGATTTTCAGAACTCCATGCAATAGTTCATCAATTGAGGAAAAAGCCTATAATCAGAACCTATGCACATACACAAGAGGGAAATCAGCTTCATCCTGATTCTTTGACATTTTCTTGCTTTTGAGTAGATATAAATAAAAGTGTGTGTGTCAGCTTTTTGGTAGTTACCCTGCAATCAGCTGGCCTAAAGAGACATTTCACAAGTTACGTTTTTCATCTCTTTTTTTTTTTTTTTTTTTTTTTTTGTCATTGAACATTACACTTGATCTTTTTCTTTCACTTTGTTTCTGTCTCTATCTACATATATTCATATAATATGAAGGATGAAAGAGCAAAAACATAATTAACAAAGAGACAAGTTAACAAAAGGAGCTGTTCAAATGGATTGTAAATTATTATACCTATTTATCTATTATTAATGCAACTATTTGACAACAATCTTCCAAGTTTACAACTAGAGCAGTCAGATCAAAAAAGGATAAAAAGAAAATATTATTTAATTAGATCATGATTTTTTCCATCTGTGAAAGCTGTTTTATAAAGGACATACCCATTCCCTCACAATTTTGTTTAAATAGCTTACTTTAATTTAATCTACATGTATTTTACATTCAGACTTTTGTTTTTTAGCAAGGAGAATTCTTATTTCAGCAGTATTCTGAATTATTGAAAAAACTGCATGTGGAGGTGTCTCATTTACAGTCAGACAAATATTACTACTAAGGAAAAAATCATTATAATGCCTCTTAATATATTTCACAATAAATTATATATTTTACCTTTTTATTCTTCAATTATAGATGTACTAAAGCTTTTTCATTTCAAAATGCAATGTAAAATGTAAGATTTTAAGTTTTCTATATAGGAACATCTTGAAAAGTACCTTCCAGGAAGAAATAAGCAAATTGTGCCCTTGTGATAGTTCACATCCCAAATTGGTTTTAAACAAGCTACTGTTTTTCATAAATATTCTCCATTAGCTTCTCTATTGGACAGCTTCCTGTTCTAGATTTATCCAATTTGCCAGATGTCCAAGTGGATGAGTCCATATGTAATCTGTTCTACTGCAAGGTGTAAGAGTAAACTCTTTTTTTGTTTAACAAGCTTTTTTGCAATTTCCACTATCCTTTTGGAGATCACTTCAATGAAACTGGTTCTGAGTAGTGTTAAACCTTTAGACGTGGCCAAGCTTTAAAGTATTTCTTCAAAGGTATGGTGTCTGACTTCACACTGTCCTGAAAACTAAAGTTATCTCAGATTTTATTTTCTCTAACATTTTTTTTTACAGTTCCATTATTTGTTTGTCAAAGTCACTTTTTCGTTTGTCAAAACCAGAAGTTACTTACCCAAACTTTCAAATTTTCCTCTTTTAGGATTCTGTAGTGATCAGACACACATAAAACAGAAGCGGTCTTTTAATGACAATGGTTGTTCAGGAAAAGAAATGTCTGGGATTTTGGGTTTTCTTAATATATATATGTATGTATTCTACTTGTCAGTCTGTCATGGGAATCCAGGAAACATTCCTTCTGAGGTAGTGCTTTTGAGACCGAGAGTATTTAATATAATTTAGTGCAGACACAAAGTAGTCCAGGTTTTTGATCACGAAAATTAACATAGTGCCACTGAAATGAATGAAACTTCAGATTATGACAGGTTAGATCTTCCTGAATGAGGACTGATTATGCCTATTACATGTTCTTTTGCTGCCAGGCTTAGTTACCATTTTCAGTGCATCTGGGAATGGACTACAGGTGACACTGAGAACAAAAATATTTATTGGATACGAAAAATTTCTTGTTTTACTAAAAGCAAACTTATTTTTGATTAAAACTGTTCCTATCAGCCCCTAATGCTGAATGTAACTATTCTTAGAGATTATTTTGTAGAATACAATTTCTTCTTCCTAGGGAATAAATTGCACTTGTTGCTGACAGCTGAAGCCATCATCTGTCTACATTCATAGATGTTCTTTTGGAAAATTTAATTTAAAAATTTCAGTGCTAGGAGAGTTCTAATTTTTTGCCTTCCAAAGATAATGCTTAGAACAGAATGGCTTTACACACAAATGCAAAATACTTACACACCAGAATTTTGCTAGAAGTTCTTGAATCCCGGGTGAACATTAAAACTGAACTCTGTCAGTCGCACTTGACTGTATGTGTGATTTTTGCTGCTCTAGGCATTTAACTAAACAGAAATGGCCACTATTGTCTCTGTAAGGTTGCATGAAAGGAACAGCAATTTGTGAAATTATCTTATCTGAAAGCTTCCTAAATGTGCTTATTGAACGCCACAATTTCTTGGTAATATATTCTCAAGATATATATATATATATAGAGAGAGAGAGATATTGACATATATGTTATAGCATTGATTTCTTGATAATATATTACACAAAATGAGGGTGGCTGCATGTTGTTTAGCTGACGAGTTGCTGCAGTGGGAGTTGTACTTGTGGCACCATTACTCCAGTGACGGACATCTCACTTCTGTGTCACCTCTGGTGCTTCAATCTGAGCTGTTAATTTACTTCAGAACTAAAGGATTTCCCACACGGCAGAGAAGTGTCATTCAAAAAAAAAAAAAAAAAAAGGGAAAAAAAGAAAGAAAAGTAGAAAAGGTTTATTTTGCATTTATTAAATATAAAAAGAAAAGGGGGGAATAAATCTTGTTATTGTTTTTATAATGAAACATCATCTTATTGAGTGGAAGGTGATAAAATCATATTAAATGTTTTTTTCTACTGACTTGTTACTCCCTAGTATATGGTCTAGCTAGTCCAGGGACAAATACATTTTAAAAAGCAGACAACGAGGAAAATGTGATTATCTGTGTTCATCCAGTATATTTTTACACCCTAACACTGCCATTAGCACGCTTTTGCTATATGTGAGTGTAGCTCACTACAGAGGTCAGAATGGATAAATTAGTCTATACCGTTTACAGTCTCTGTAGAACCTGTTTGCACATCGTTACAGGGGTGAGACTGGCCTTACATCTGAACTTTCTGCATCTATTGGCAGTGACTGTATATTCCAGGGAGATAAGCATCATCTAAGTACTTACTAAAAATACAGAAGAGTGGTAAATAATGTGAAACCTGTGCTCAGGCCCTGTGGACTGGGAGCCTGAAATATTGCAAATTCCTGCAGTCTGCAAAAAAACCATTATTTCTGGTTGTTCTCGCCCAGGGAACTCATGCAGTTCCTAGTGAATCTGTGCAATTATTTCTACAGCTTTAAAGCTACAGCCAATTTCTTTAACGCTGACAGATTGTGCTTCAGAGGTCTGTTATACATTTAGACACTGAACACCAAATATGCCTCAGCAATGGGTTAATTGCCCTGAGAGGTGCTTGTTTCAGATAACTGGGATATATGTATAAGTGGTCTGAACTGTTGAGCAGTTCACTTAGTGTAGAGCAAGTTATTCTGAGCATAGGATTTCTGTAAATTATCTCTGAAGTCTTGCAATCTAGAATGTATATTAAGATATTGTTAAACAATACTTATTAAAGACCTTTTTAACTACATGAACATTTCCTAAAATTAAGCAGCAAACCCATTAACAATAAGTGAAGAAATTCACTCCTAGTGTCTGGCATCTTTGAGATATGTAGAGGAAACAACAGGTCACAGACCTAAATCTAGATGTATTTTCTGATATCCAGATATTGGTTAACCCAGTAAAGTTAACTCTTCTTCTTGACCTTATGCAGTCCATTCTTCAAGGTCTTTTAATGATGGCTTTTAGTTAGTGGGGGAGATGCTTACAATTTGGTTTATAATGGAATCCAAATAACCAAAGTCAAGTTTGCACTTTTCATTGAGAGAAAAATAGAATTTTCTTTCTAATTCAGGTGTATAATGAAGATATGGAAGAGGGCTGCCTATATAACTATTGAGTTAGACTACCCAAAAGTGATAATTTTCAGAAAATGCAATTAGTTTGCAAGAAGCACCAAGACAGTTGATTTTGTAGCAGATGATACTTAATGTTTTCTGGGGAAGCATTCTGTATGTGAAAATTTTTTAGTTTTTTTCTGCTTTAAAATTATTAAATATAAGTGAACAGGCAGTAATTACATCTAGTGAAGAGGCTTCAGTTTTTTTCCCAGCTTTGGTCTCCACCCTGTTAACTGCTGGCATCATCTATTGAACTGAGAGTTTATTAAGGCAATGTGTCCTTCTTGAAGCTATGTCTTAACCTCGTGGAAAGTTCTGAATAAATAAACTGCTGCTGGCTGCCCCACTAGATTCTTGGCAAAACTTTTCAATATATGCTCCAGAACATGCTCTAATTTCTAGGTAGTTTTTAACTTCCTTCAAGATGTTGATTGTACTATAAGACCTTGTATGAACTTTTTGCAGATAATTTCTCTGGCCATGTCTAGGCCTATAAATTAATTTTAGTTCAACAGCTAACTTGCAAGAACCAGAATAGACAAAGATATAACAGTATCTCTTTCGAAAAGACTGATGATTTCATTCTGTGTCTCAGGATCCTAGACTTTAATCTTCCAATGAACCATTGAATGTCTGTCTTTGTAAATGTAAAGTTCACATTTTTATCTTTCCATTAAATCTTTTTAAAGAAGGAGTGGGTGTCTGTGGAAGGCATGGGGACAGGGAGTGGTTTTCAAAAAAAAATTTTAGAAATTTTCAGCCAAGTGATGAAGCAAATGATTCTTTGGAAGCCTTATTAATCTTTTTAAGATGTCCATGTAGATTTCATTTGAACATGTATACATGTGTGCATTTAGAAATGAACACTTTATTTAAAATAAAGAGTTCTTATGTGTATAACGTTGTGTATTTACTGCTTTAAATGTGACAGTATTCACATTTTTTTAAAATATACCTACCTCAGTTTAAAATATACATCATTGTAGCAATTCACGCCAGTGGTGTTTAGCCTTCCTTGGATTTGTGGATCTCTACAAATTTTGTAATGGAAATACAGATGTTCTGCAAATATGTGTAGATTACTGTATGCCCTATTTGATTCTTCCATGAGGCCCTTCAGAAGTATTCCATGTTCCTACAGTCCACAAGAAACTATTTGAAAATTACTGCATTATAATAATGAGAAGCTTATCTATGTTCATTCTCTCTTAACCAAGTCATGCAGTCATAAATTGGATGGTATTATAGAACTTTGGGTTAATTTGTTGTTGCATTTGGGTAAAAAAAAAGAAAAAAATAAGAAGAAAAAAAAGGAAATTTTCCATTTTAAGTAATTTTTTAGCAGATTTACAGCATAATTTTAATGAAACCCTCAATCATCTGGCCTCTACTATTTTCTGTGGGTGTTATGACATTACCTATGGCTGTTACATAAAGGGAAATTTTGCCTAGCATAATTCAGATTTCTGTTTCTCATTTATCAAGTCCAAAATTGCAACCAAGAACTAATTTGGTACACAACAAGTTACATATTTGAGCATGTCTGGATTACTAGATTAGACAGCAGTCTGTTGCTTCTTGTACTGTTTATCAACCCTTACATGTGTCATCTAATTCAGCTACCATTCTTAAAACTTCCAGTATAATTTTTGCCAAGAAAACAAATTCCTTTGGTTTTCTAACTTTTTTGGGTGGGAATGTGAGAAACTTTCATTTATATATATTTTCTTTTCATTTACTTATTTATTTATATACTTTATTTTTATTTTATTTAATTACTTTTATTTATATATCCCAGAAAGTATATAGATATATATAGTATATCTATATAATATGTATACTATCTATATATGCTATCTGCTATACTATCTATAGTATGTAGATATAGAAAGACATAGACATCCCAGAAAGTGATTATTTGGTTAAAATAATTTTGCTTCCATGGAAGATAAAATGAATTTTTGACGAAAAGGGACTGTGTCTTAGTGATAGACCTGTCATTACAGTTTAAGACTAAATTCCTAACTTGAAATCTTAATGAAAGGTTTTCATTAAAGGAGTATGAAATACATTAATAGTATGTGATAATGCCATTCTCCAATATAATCAGTCAAAAAAACACTCCATTTCAAAAAACCCAAGAAGATGCATAAACTGGGGCTTTTTTCACTGAAGCTGTTAAATGAAAGTTAAGTGTCTTCTTCCTAGCTTGCATTGAAGTTTGGAAGACTGAAGAAGAGGTCTTGCAGTTTGGGGATTTTATTTCTTGGAATTTCAGTCTTCTTAGAGGCTTTGGGAATGACTTTGGTATAAAGTCAGTGGAACCTGGAAGCAAAAGAGTAGAAAACTGTGAGGTCTCCAAACCTGCAGCTACCTTTGTTTTCTTTTCTTGCCTTCCTTGTAATGGATTTGTCATTCCTTGGATAGGAATAAGCCAGTAACAAAGGAGAAAAAAGTCCACAGCTTTCTTCTGCTTACAGCATCTTGATGGCAAATAAATGTTAGTGGGTAAATGAAGATTATCAGCCATAGAGGAGGTAGTGTCTCCCACCACTAGTGAAACTTACAGGTGATGTTCATGTATGAAACTTCTTCTGTCTGTTAATATTTTTTTCCTTTTTCCCCTCCATGATAAGGCTTGCTTTACTTTGGTTTCCTGAATTTTTCACATTGCTATTTTGTTGAGTGCAAAGAAAGAGGATTACAGCTTTTGTTAAAGTTAAATTCTTAAAAGTACTTCACACAGCTCTGAAATACTAGCTTCCCAACAGCATTTTACTCATTTCCTGGGTGATTCTGCAACTTGACAAATCTGTGGACATAATTTGTTTGCCAAAGTAAATTAAAGGATCAGTGTATGAATCATTTCTAATTATCCTAATTTTAGTGTCATTTGCATTGGAAATAAATCAGTAGTTAATAGTAGTTAATGAGTTAAGCTCATTCTTCTTTTGGGTTTGAGTCCATGTTAAATTTTACTATTCATTACAGAGGAGTCATTTAGTTTTCATAATTTCTAATAGAATAGGAGTTATGATGCTCTTGAGCATGACTCCGAGCAACAAATGAGCTGAGAGAAACAAGAAAAGTAACAGACAGAATTGACAAAAAATATTGTAAATGGCTGCAAGAGGAGTTACCACTCAAAGACATAACAGAAGATTCTGTTATCTGGCGGTGTCCTGACTAATGTCCTAGCTAATAATGGATTTTACAGGATAGGTTCTATGCAACATCATATTTTTTTGTACAACCAAAAATGTTTTAAGTACAAGGGATAGAGGTTTACAGCCATAAGCACAGAGTTTCGGCACAAGTACAGTTTTGAATGAAAAGAAATATAAGCTTTCTTCTTTTGCTTTTTTTTTTTTTTTTAACAATTACTGTCAACATGATTGAAGACAGACATACTGAAGCAAAAAGCAATAACAACAAAATGTGGTAGAAGTCCATTTCAGCTTTGGGGATGTATTGTCTACAATACAGCAGAACAAAAGACATCCAGGATAAAAGCAGTGCTCCTAGCTAAGGAAAGCAAAGATATTGATCCAATGCAAGGATCAAAATTAATTTTTTACACTACATGCACAAAGGTGTGTTCACTGTTGAAATTTATCTGTAGCAGGACTGTTGATATTTTTGAGTAATGTTCATGGAATCTTCTGGCTGTCAGGGAGAGGGGGGAAAAAATGCTTCCCTATCAAAAGTTTGTCTTCTTTTTCTCCTCTTACTGTTGAAGAGAAATGGAAGTGTTGAGTTCAAATGTCATCATATTGACCTGTTGGTTTTGTCTCATTCATGCCTGGTCATGCCTGGTGTGCATACAATTCAACTAAATAGTAATAGTGGAGTTTCAGTGGCATAGAAATTAGTTACAAGTTTGGAAATAACTCACCAACATATTTCCCATATTGCCTTTATTAGTGGATACAGTTGGAATTTTGTGAACCACATTGTGTAACAAGGACTGGGACTCTGTCACCCGTACATCAAGTCACTTGTAATGGGATGTAGAGCAGTACAGCCCCTGTAAAAGCTGTCAGAAGACAAGCCAAATAGAAGTGAATTTATCTACTGAGATCATGTATGTGGAAATTTCAGTTAGTAGCAGTTCAGTTAGTTTTGCTTTCATGGTCACCACTCTGGTAACACAACTGCTTAGCCTTCTGGATTATGAAACAGAAAATGATTCACCATGTTTTCTTCCTCATAAAATTCTAAAATTCATGCTGCTCAACAGTATAAATAATATTGAAAGTAATTATTCTTCCGGCAGAAAGAAGCAAATTTGTTTCTTCAGCCTGTGTGACTGCTTACACATCAAGAAAAGACTTAGAAACTGCTGCAGATGTGCTACAGATAAATGTTTGCCACTCTCTAACAAGATTCCATATATACCATCTTCATTTGGATAGTGTTTGACTGTTTGGATCCTTTCCATAAGCTAGAATTTGCTTAATTTTTTACCTGATAATAGAACAGACTGTGTTAGCATTCCCAGGAAAACTGTTTTTACAGAAAATAAGGCACAATTTTGCTTTATTTTTTATAGGAAAAAAAAAAAGACACTCATTTATCTGAGTGATACCTCTGCTGAAGGAAAGGACTTTTTCTGTGACAAAACGAAGGGTTTTATGAAATACTCCAGTGCTGATCAAATAGATTTTTCCTCAGACTGTTTTTAGGCTGCAGGTTTTAAGCTTTATTAATGAGTAAAGGTGCCAGAACCTGAAACTTCCAGTGGTTGTCTGACTTAAAATGTGTTTGTATGTGACAGTCACTAGCATTAGTAAGATGACAAGTTTGTAAGCATGAGTTCATTAAGTGTATATAGAGTAACACATATGGTGTCATGTGAACAATTATGAGTAGTTCAGATCTACAGTTTAGCAGGGGCCTTATTCTTCCTCACAAAATACTCATAAACATTTTTTATCATTTATGGCAAATATGTATTTTATATTATTTTTTGACTGGCAGAAAGAAAATTTAATACTTTGTGCACCAAAAATTGTTGCTGCCATGTGAGCAAAAACTCTAATGAAAGCAAATGGCTGACACACAAACAGACCTTGTTATAGAACTGTGTAGCTCCCAGTATACAACTTTGGTTGACCTTATACTTGATCTACTGGTTATATCCCAATTTGCAAGCGAACAGTGTTTTTCGGTATTAAGGCATTCTGCTTTTTTGGAAAAGTAAACACCTGATTCAAAACTGGAGAATTTTTTTATCTTCTAAACGAATGTGGCCTAGATGCATGCCAATTCTTTTATCTAGGCCATTAAAATATTAATTATTACTTCTGTATTTCAGTTTTTAGTTTTCTTTTGAACAAGGTGTCAAGTTAATAATGAAGTTATTAGGTAAGCTATTGCATTCTTACATAATCATATAAAAGGGAAAAAACTTCCATGTTTATTGAAGTGTTTATGTTAAAGAGCCAAAAGGAAAATTAAAGCCTAATAACCAACTTGGATAAGTAGTTACTTTAGCATGGCTGTGCATTTTCACTCTGTTGAAACCATATTTATATCTTAAATTTGGCATTTTCTTAATGTGTAGTACTAATAATTAGACATGCTCTACTTGGCATAAACACTCCTGTATTTTCTGATCCAGTTAGATTTTGTTAGAGAGAAAAGGTTCTATTGTGCTAAACTGCTTTGCTGTAGAGAAGAAAATGGCCTTTATTTTTAAGGGAATGGATTAGATGCCTAAGTGTGAAGTACACTGGAGAAGTACTTAATAAAACAAGTATTTTTGAAGCCCTTAGGAACTAGCATTTTTTGTTTGCATTTCATCATGCTAATTATTGTTTAAAGAGTTCCTTAGGTGAATACACTTGGCTCATTTTATGAAGTTTCATTCTGTTCATTATACAGGACAGCTAATTAATGCTTGAAGTGTTATTATTCTAAGAGAGATTGTGTAACCATTCAGCTACAAACATCTTGCAGATGTACTGTAGGTATCAATATTTGACATTTTACTCTTTAAGGAATTACAGATAATTTATGGTTTTTCTCATCGAAACTCAGCTTTAGCTGTCATAGGAGAATAAACACAAATTATTTCAGATATTAAACAAGGAGGATCTTCAAAACGGGTTCTCTGAAAGTAGTTTCTTTTGTTATTTTTCAAGCCAACTTATGATGATTCACAGTATGGAACCTTTTTAAATTATCTTCATTTCTCCCTGTCAGCTGTGCTCACTCTCAGCATCCAGTTATATTGATTTGTATGAACAACCTCAGCTGCATTAGTCATAATGAAATTAATGGCAAGTTACATCACTTTTCTCTGACTGTGTTTTCCAAAGCAGAACAATATAACTGCATTGGAATGTATTAAATGGTATGTTAACAGACACAGAATCCTGTGTTAAAGTTAATTTATGTTGAGCTGTGGAGTGATACGTGCTGACAAAAACAGAAAAAATGCAAAATTGAGGCTGACAGTCTGTCCTTCCCTGATTGTATGGATTTGTTGCAGCACATGCCGTATGTAACTTCATGCTGTGATCTGAGACCTCAGCAACAATTGCCACAATAGGACACAGTCAGAGCAGTCTTGTCAGCCACTGCATCAAATCTTATTGTCCTTTTTGGATACCTTTTAGATCTCTAAAGATACTTTCAGTAATATACTTCAACTCAGCAATTTTAAGAAAAGCATTATATCAATCCCAGGCTTTGGTGAAGTAAAATAAATACATACAGATTATTTATAAAAAATGTGTTTCAATCTTACTTTATCTTATTTTACTTTAAAAATCACAAAGAGCCATCATCTTGACAATGGCTTAAACTCTGCTTTGGAAAGTATCTTTGTGATTTTACTAGGGATAACTGCACATCTGGAAGAGTAATGTGGACCTTGCATTAGCCCTCTTTTTGTCTTCTTCTCTGCATGTGAAGATTCATTTCTCCTTGACAAATTACAGTGCTTGCACTTCTGCTGATCACTGCAAAGCCTTTAACAGCAAATGCTATTCCCAGAGCTGCCTTAAACACAAATGTACTCAGGCATAATTAGATAAGAAGTCTTCACAAGTTTAGGGTTGTAAAGTAAATACTATCACTGCCTGTGCTCACATCATCTTGCCTGTATCCTTCCCCCTCCTGCTCAGCTAGGTTTTCTCCCTTCAATATTGTTTCCATTACACTTGAACTGTATGCGTTACTCTTGAACTAATTATCTCGGCTGATAACTGTCTTCAAAATGTTGTTCCTGGGAGAACACTGTTGTCCCAGAGCTGTAGCTGTCCATATGCTGTACCTTTTGAATCACAGAATTGTTTAGGTGGGGAGAAACCTTCAGAATCATTGACTCCAACCATGATGGCAGCAATCACTGTCAAGTCCACCTCTGATCCAAGTCCCTGAGTGCCACATCTACATGTTCTTTCAAATACCTCCAGGAATGGTGACTGCACTGTGCACCTTCTCCTGATGACTGACAACAGTTTTGGTGAAGAAAGTTTTCCCAGGATCAAATCTAAACTTCCCCTGTCTCACCTTGAGGCCATTTTCTCTCACACTGTTACTTATTACTTGGGGGAAGAGGCCAATGCTCACCTGGGGTCAGCATCCTCTCGGGGAATTGTAGAGGGCAGGAAAGCCTCACCTGAGCTGCCTTTTCTCCAGGCTGAACACTCCCAGCTCCCTCAGCTGCTCTTCATCTGGCTTGTGCTCCAGACTCTTCCCCACCTCCAGTGCCCTTCTCTGAACACCCTCCAGCACCTCAGTGTCCTTCTTGTAGTGAGGGGCCCAAAACTGAACACAGAATTTGAGGTGATGCCTGACTAGCTTTACATCTTCAGTGAAAGTTCCCAAATGTAGCAGTCATATTAGTGTTAGTTACACAGATAACAATTGATCGTTGATGAAAGAGTGAAAAACTAGTGTATGAAAATAGTCTAAAGAAAATTAAAGTATCTTAAAAGTAGGAAACAGTTGAAAGAGCAGTGATGGTGCACAGATCACAGACATAATTTTGTCTGAATGTTCTTTTTTCAGACTTGTTTTTTAATGCTATGGAAATGCCATAATGGTACATAATTCACATGACTAGGTAGTATCGACTGTTGCTGCTATTTTTCAGATTGCTTTTCTAATACAAGCCTAAGCATTTCTTCAGTATGTTATAGACTAATTTTGATCTTTCTACCGTGATCTAAAGTTGAATGGTTTCTCCTTTCTCTTTATGGACCTCTTGACTCTTCTCTCTTTGAAATAATAGCTTTCAAACTGTGGTTCTCAAGAATGTGGGAAGTAGCTGTTGGACTGGTATTAAACATACAGATCTTTTGCAGAGAAGTTTGATGATCAGGATGTGTGATGCTTTATCAGATATATTGAGGGTTTGCATTGGTTGGTTTCTTCACATTTCCAGCAGTTCACTGCACAGCCAAAATGTTACAGATGTACACATGGAAAGCATTCTACTATGTCTGATGAAAACTTTTTTATTACTATTCTCTATTTAGGAAAAAAAGAAAGACAGATAGTTAAAGGGGAAACATAATGTACCAGAGAATGATAATCTAGGCCTATAAAAAGTTTTAATAAAGACGTTAATATTTTATCATATCAAATATTCATGTATTTATGGGGACTATACAGTTATGTCTGTGTGTATATGTATAGGAATCTTCTTGTTTCACTTTTAAAATTTTTGTTCTTTTGTCTTTATTTATTTCAAAATCTATTCTATTTCACAAGATCACTCACTTTCTGTTCTCTCTAGCCCTTTCAAACATAGCTTTTGATAACATAATCCATAGTGTCTTGAAGTGCATAGTCATTTTTTCATTCTGTTCAGTGCTGTTCTGTCAAGCCCTTGCTCTGAGTTCCCAGGCATACCAGTGTAGAAGATTATACAATAACCCTAATCCCATTGCATGAACCCCAGTTTTCCAGTCTTCACTTGCAATATTGTAAGAAGACTGAGTAAGGAGGGTGAATATGAACTGGCTGGGTTAGAAAAAATAAATACATGATTCTTATGAATAATAACACAAATGGCATTGGGTTTATGTCTGAGATTTAAAAAAGTATTGCAATGACACTGAAGTGCATGAACAGCCTGTCTGGTTTAACACCTTATGCTCTGTGTTTTATTTGGGTGTATTGCCTGTTACATTTTGTGAAGTTGTTGCCTTTTACTTTTTGTGTGTTCTGGTGACCAGTCAAATATCTAACATTGTTGGGTATGGAACAGTTATACATCAGGAATTATACAATGAAATTCTAAACTTTCAGTAGCCATTTTTTTCCACTTTTAGATTGTGCACACAAAATTCTATTTTTGTAAATGGTTTTTATCTTCTAGTAAGTGTTTATTTGGTTCTTTTGTCTCAATTCGATTCAATTTTATGTACTGAAATTCTGTCTATTGTACTCTACTTGCTGCTAAGCTTATCAAAACTTAGGAGTTGTTACACTGAATCATGATTTAAGTAGTTATTGTTCTACCATCAAACCGTGTGAAATTCTTTAGTGCGTGACAGAAGTAACATGCTGTCATGCATTTTTCAGATGTTCTTCATCCTTCAGTCTTTTAATCTTTTTGATGTGTACCCTTTCAAATTGATGAATTTATGACTCCTCTTTAAAAGGGCAAAATGCATAATTCTGTTGTTCTTGAGCTTAGGACTTGTGTTTTCAACATTTTCTGTCTTTGGCAGAATGAGTACAGACCTCTGTCACAGATGTCATCCTTTGTCTCAGCAAGTATTTGCAGACCATCGAGCAGGCTTTTCAAAGTCACTGTTTATTAATCAGAAGAATACAGTAGCTAGATTCCTTAGGAGAGAAAGACAAAGGTAAATGTACAAAAGGGTGTGTTCCCACATCATTTAGGATTACTTTCTGTCATTCTCCAAAGAGGCGCACTCTAATCTTGCCTGATCTCACAATTGAATGGGCTAAACCGTTAAATTCCCTCTCTGGGAAAGCATCTCTAGTCTTTACCCCCCCCCCAAAATCTCATGTGACTAAGAGCTAAAGTAGATTTCTTTTTTGACAACAGCATCTCTACATCCTGATTTTTTATTTCTTCTGTGAAATTTGGCCTTGACAAACTTAACTCGTTCACCAGAATAGACTGTTAATAAGTGATTTTGTATTTTGAATTATAGAAGTGTATTACATATGTATAATTACATATGTATTATTATCTAATAGTCTAAAACTGTCTGTTAATTAATACATATTTACTTAGTGATACAAAGTGATTTTTCTAGCTTCTGCCACTTTATTATCTTAAGCTGTTCCAGCAAAGCATTAAATGATCTTTACATCTGTCCATGTTTGATGCTCTGCCTTCTGTGACTGTATCTATAGCTCCTGGAGTACTCCAAGGTATGGCTTTTTAGAAGCATTCACAGAAGTTTAGGAGCACTGCATACACCAGTTATCCAAACAATTCAGGATTTCAAAACAGGTTGTTACTTTCCTATCTCTCTAGGTTAATGCATTACATATACCTCAAATCATTCAGGCTTACAGATCAGGCTTTTCACTGTCCTTCAAAAATGGCTGTTGTATATAAATGCTACTAAGCTACTGCATTCAACAGCAGCTTGGAGTTACAGCTCTAAGAGGTTAGGTACATGTGGTTTAAATAAGCCCAAGCCACATTATTTGTTCTGAAAAGACAGTATTTAAATTTCTTTGTTCTGATTAAAAGGGTTCAGTTAATTTTTGGTGTCTTTGTTAATGTGACCAAAAAAAAAATGTTTCTGTCTGTAGACTGGAAGAAGTAATTTTAAGAGTCCATAGCACCTCTTCTCAATACCCTTCTGATGTAAAAAAGAAAAAATAAATTATTTACATATCTCTGTCCACAGAGTCAGTTGTCTCATGACAGAAAGGCAATCAGACTGACAAGGCTTGGTTTGCACTTGCTACATCAGTGCTGCCTGTTCCCAGTCATCTTTCTGTCCTTAAGATGTGACTTCCAGGAAAATTGGCTCCATGATTTTCTTGGGTATTGAAGCCAGGCTTAGTGCCTTCCACTGATAATCAGACTATGTGTGTGACAATGATGGAAATTACTTCAGTGCAAAGTAACGCAAAGAAAATGAGTTAGTGTCCCCAGGAAAGTGAAAATTGAGCTGGTATATAACAGCTTGGTCCATAGGGGCTATTTTATCTTAAGACCTCGGGGTTAAAAGCAGCAACTCCAACCACTTTTGCAATCCATTTCTGAAACGGTTATTTTTTAATATTTTTATAAGAGGCCTGCAGTCAGGACAGAAGTAAATATGCTGCATGCCTTTCAGTTTGTAGTACTAAGGTCCTTTTGCATCCTTTTATTGAAGGTTTGGGTGGGGGGATGCTTTGTTTTGATTTGCTTTTTGCTGTTGGTATGCATTGAGTATAAGATACTGGAATGGCTAAAAAGTCACAGAGCTATGTTCAGGATTAATAGATTTAATTTAGACTGAGATGTATTTATGAATGTATTTATGTATTTAATTCATTGTTGTCAATGTTGTTTTTTTTCTTGAGAGACCTGTATAAAACATAATAAACCATTTTCTAGGGCCGTCCATAGATTAGCTTTGTTCTTAGAATGGACTTTTGGGGAAACAGGTGCTTAATAGTTGCATCTTTAATGATAATTTTGAAAGATCATTCTCTTCTGAATTTTCGATATAATTTCTAGTTTCGGGGAAAGCTTTGCTTACACTGTAGGATAACAAGTAGTAACCTTTTTACTAATGTTTATGAATTGTACATACTTCTATACTTTTACTAATGTTTATGAATTGTACATACTTTTATACTTTTACTAATGTTTATGAATTGTACATACTTTTATTACACCAAATATCCAAGGTAAAGAATAAAGCAAGGAATAAGATGAGTTTTACTTGGGAAGTCATAGCCTCGTAAGTGCCTTGTGTTTCATGGAGTTTTATCTGTAGGATAAGTTGGTTAGCAATTGCCCATTCTCTTTGTATCAGTTAATTAAGCTGGCATTGAGTACCACAATGTATACTCTACCAACTTAATGGTAACCATATACCACAACCGTAGACCATAGCCAAGTAACTGTATACATACTACGCACACACACACACATATATATATATATATACATGCCCGTTATTTCTGTGACTCTCAAAGAAAAAATACTTACCTGTAATAAATATATTTTATATAAAAATATAAAATAAATTCCTTTTTCTGCATGAGAGGTGTCTCTATCATCTTTCCTCTTACATGTGGTCTTTTCAGTCCCTGGGACTTTATTGCCTCCAGGGATTTTCCTTACAGTTCTTTAATTTAACAAATTGAATTCTTTAATTAACAAATTAAAGTATTTAACAAATACTTTAAACAATGAGGTTTTATTTTTTAAACCAGAACCAGAAATATATAAATTTATGTGTTACCATTTTCAAACGGCTTCTTTTTTTTTAAACTTACAGTAGTATCCCTAGTTGAGTGGTTTGCCACCATACTCACAAATTAAGGTCAAAATATTATTTCTGGGAGAAGAGATTTAACCAGACTTTCCAAACTCTTAGAGAAGGAGAGGGTTGCTCAAGGGGTACAGTCTGTCTCCATTTCCTTGAGACATCTGGTTAGATTGGTTTCCCCTTGTGGTCGTGCCACTCTATCTTTCCGCATTTTATTGCAGTCCCATTCTTCATTCTCAAGAAATGTTGCCCGAGCTATTTATGCACAAAGGTTCAACAGTAAAATTATCACAGGAGACCTCAAGCAGCCTGAGGCAGATGAAGACAGAGGAGAAAAAACCAAATACACCAAGTATGTTAAAATGCAGGTTGGCCATGCTGAGAGGTGTTACAGTAGTCCACTGGGAAAACTTTTGAGGTTGGGCAACTTTGTTTCTAAAGGTCTCTAGGATTTGCAAAAGATGAAATATGTACTTGTTCACATACCTTTCTGAGTTTTGTGAGCATGTGCTATAAATATTAAAACACCAGTAGTGTAAAATATTTTTGAAATGAACAGTGACCAATCTCCCTTTTGCATCACTTCTGTACCATAGGGAAAGGATTTGCTTGCTCCCCATATGCCTGTTGGATGGACATACTGTATGGGAATTTAGTTAGGGAATAAAGATTGATATTTGATTATGAGAACAGTGAATTTCAGGGCTATGTCCTCTCTTTATGTTTTTCCTTTAATTTCAAGGGAACTGCAGTGAAAACCAGGAATGTACTGAAGTGCATGACTGTAAATGGAATTGGCTGAGTTTCCTGGTAGAAGGCCAGTTTTTGTACAGATTCTGTCTCTCTTGCCTTGTTATTTCCTGGTGCCACTGAAATGTAGCTGTTATGAGAGGTCTTGATTATAAAGGAACTGAAAACCATGTCGTACTGCATGTTAGCTGGATGTGCAAAAGCCTGAGCAGAATTAGAGTTTTTACTAGAAAACAAGCACAAACTGGAGTTTGATACATCCATGGTAGCCTTTATTTGCTACAAGATGAACTACAGTGCTTGATGCATGACTGATGTTAGGATATGATGAACAAACATTCATTTAATTATCAAAATACCCTTACGGTTTCAAAACAGAAATAAATGAATTGCACAAAAAATTGTATCATGCAGTGAGTCTTTCATTTGAGGGATAAGCAATATGAATTGTGAGCTACGATATCTGCTGGGTGAGTAAGGTAGTGGAGAGCTCAAGCAGTGATTTCTTCAACTGCTGTGCATGGTTGCAGCAGCTAAACAGCTTTTGACACATGGAAATGGAATTAGGCATGTCCTGCCTCTCTGCACATAACAGATTAGCGAAACTGCAGGACTTGTGTAATTTGCATGGCAGACAACCACCAACTTCATCAGTGCAGGGGCTGAACATACACAGTTATCATGGGCAAAATTATCGAGTTTTTTTCTTATGCCATCAGGATATGCTCTGGAGAATAAAACTCAGTTGCCCTAATTTAAGTTTTTACAGGCATGCATTTGTAAAGAAAAGCCTTTCCTGTGTATAAGGAATATTTGATCTGTTCTATACCATAGGGACTGTTATTGGCATATATAAGTTAAGGTTTCCATTTGTAGATATAATAATATATTAAAATCAGTTAGCAGTGTATTGTCTGTATTCAACAGTATTTTACAATTGTCAAGTGTTTGTGTCTAATTGCAAGCTAATTTTTAAGTTCTTTTCCACAAATTACTGGAAATGAAATATCAGACTAATTTTTGTGACTGTTAAAACTTCAGTGCATTCAGATGTTTATAATTTACCTGCAGGATTTTTATCTTTCTCTTTGTTTCTAGTTCAATAGGACAACATAAATAAAATATAGAAAAAACATTATAGGTTGCCTATTTTTGGTCTGTCTTATAGAACATTTTCTTCTCTCTTCAGATCTTTTTTTACTCATATTTTCAATAACTCAGGCAAATGAGAATAACTAAACCATTTTTTTAACACCTGAATGTATTGGTTTCTATGCAATTTTATATTTATTACATCTGCTTATTGCAGTTTTAACTCTCATAAGGTTCTAAAGTTTTTTTATAAATTAGGCTCCCCAGGAGTTAATAGATAACTGTCAAAGCCACCTTAATAACTTTTGGCTATATAATAAACTAAAAGATACAATATTTTATTTTGTATAATTTATGTTTTATGTAGGTATTAGTAGATTAATATTAATTATATGTATATATTACATAATGTATACATATAAAAATAAAAACATAACACCAAGTTCTGTAAAATGCTATTGCTTGGTAATCCTTGGTTGATTGATTTGTCCTCTGTGAAACCTTTAGAGACTGGAAATTTTAAATTCTATTTCTTACACATATAAATCCTTTTGACATTAATAAAATAAATAAATGCAAAAATTATTTTTGCATGGATGCATATATGTGTATAATACCCCGGTGTAAGGATTATATCAATTATAATTAATTTTTAAAAGCATTTTTGTCCAGGCCTTACTGAAGGTTGACTAAATGCAGTGCCTTGTACATTTGCATTTTAGGTAATAACAGGAAGAAAAAAAGCAATGCAGTTAAGCCTTACAGAGGTTTATTTTCAGTTAAATTGAAATAGCATTTATTGATCAAGGAAGCACTCTACAGCATAGTAGATGTATGTCATTAAAAAATATCTTTAATTTGCTTTAATTGTGTTCAAATACACGAGATTTCCAAACAGTTGTATTTGGTAATATTATGTAAAACCTTGGGGTATTTGTTTCCAGACATAAAAATTAAATTAGGAGTAGGCCAAATATCGCTTTCTTATACCAAAGATATGTATGTTATTTTTTCTGCTGTAGCAACCTTAGACTTGATGACAACACCCACACAGCAGTCTGGTTTCACAGGTTATGCACAGCTGAACAGAGACCTTTCCTCTGACAGACATTCCTGTCTGTTGTAGCAGATGCATTTACATGTGTCAGTTTAACTTAATCAGTTTAAAATAAAGGGAGATTAAATTACAATTTGCTCTTAGTGGTAGTGCAGTAAGGATGAAATTTGTTTGGTTTTCTCACCTATTCCAGCTGATCATCTAAAAGACGTTTCCCTTTGCTACAAACCTGGTCCTTTCAGCTTCTCAGCTACAACCAAGTACTGCTAGAACCAGAAAACAGTTTTGCTTGCTACAGCTCAAGGCTGTAGGGGTGATTTTCTAATTCCAGTTGGCGACATTACACTTTATCTTCTGCAGTCGGAGCTGTACATCAGTTGATTTCCATTCCACAAACCTTGCACAGGAAGAAGAAATATGATATCTTGCTTTTGCCAAAATAAATGGGAGTATAAAAAGGAGGAAAAAAAATTGGATGCCTTGTTAAATATTCAATGAAAAGAGAAGTTCATATGTCAAAGCCAACATCTTCAAGCTACACGGAGGATTTTTGTGTATCCTTCTCTACTTAATTTCAGAGTGTCAGGTTCTTCCCTTTGATCACCGACCATGTTTTTAAGCCTGGCTGTCATTAGTGTTGAAACACACTCTTGGCTATTCACTGCTGATTGTGCTACAATTCACAAGTCACAGAATCCAAACTTAGTTTTGTAAGGATTTTGCTTGTTTCCTTGTTAAATTACTGCCAGACTTTTGAAGAATAGCAGTGTATTCTGATTATTGTAGGCAAGTGCATGGAGGAAGAAAAGCTTTTGAGCAACGCAACCATTTTTTTAGCTGAAACTTGTGGCTTAAAGTATTTTGCTCATACAAAAAGGAGAAGTGTGTGTACTCAGTAAAAGAACTTGAGGATGAAATAGCCAAGCTCCTAGCTGCACTGTGTAATCCTTCACTTAAACCTGCCTGACTACCACAGGATTGCCTTGCAGAAGTATTTCAAAAAAATGTTTCAGGAAGGATCAGAAAAATATTAACTGATAAATCTGGCATCTCTATAAGGCGAATTAGTTATAATATGGAATGCAGTTAGTGAACATGTGAATAAAATACAGCATGTACAGGAAGAATTGACAAAGCTTTTGTTAAGAGAGGTTGTGCTTCAGTGCTTTGAAGAAGTCTGGAAGCAATAAAGAAGTCCTGGTCAATACAGTCTTTTGGGATTTCTAGGCAGCATTTCCCACAAGGGAAGGTGATTTTTGAAAGAGGAGAGAATCCTGAACTGCACGATTCCTTGCCACAGGACGTTATGAATGTTATGTTTTGTGGGCTACAAGACTGATCAGTTGAACTTATCAGAGTACAGAGGCATAAACCCCAGTTTAGAAAATCCCTGGTCACATTTTTCATGTGAGGAAAGTGAAAGCATTGTTACATTTTCACCAGTTCTCACAGCCTTTCTTTATCTCCCACTGCTGAATGCTGATAGAAACTGAATAGTGTGTCTTTTCTCTAACCCTGAGTGTTCTTGTAAGGGTGTAATTGCACACATGGAAATTTCCAGAAAATATGGTCACTGGAGTTTTCAAATGGTGTACCTTCTGGGTTTGATAGATGAGCTGTAGTGGTATATGACTTCAGTATGACATTGTACACTCTTGTCAAAATATTTGGTTTTCCAGAGAGATGTCTGCTAATCTGGGGACAGATTTTGTCTGTGTGTTCTAGTGGTCTTTAATGGCACTTCCATGAAAGTATTCTCTGTTGATTTTCTTCTCTTTGTCAGTTTTACATGAAGCATTTAAAATAGTAAAATATGGTCGCAACTTTACAAACAGTGGCAAAATATGAATCAAATGAACTTAGATTATTCCAATGTAGTGAAAGTCTTTCAGTATTTTTTGTGCTACTTCATGCCTGTAGCATTTTGTGTGGAGGTACAATAACCTATAATTACTATACCTTTTTCTATTGAAAAATGTATGCAGAAAGTTTCCGATTATCTATACCTTTTATTACAGTGATACTTTAAAAGGTTTCTAAAAAAAAAGTACAAAGATTATTTTCTGATATATATATACATATTTATATTTTGCAAAATTAGGACTTTCAAGAGATGTGCTGAAAAAAGACCAGGAAGTTGGTTTTGTCCTACAAATATCAGTGAAACCATAATAAAACTACTAATAGGTGCTCTTATCATACATTCAGTATGTCAGTAACAAAATTCAGTTACTGTTGTCCATCTTGCAAAACTGCAACAAGAAAGAAATTATGCACTACTTCCCCTTCCACAGCTTCTGAGAATGTTTCTGGCCTCTTTTGGCTCATTTTGTTTGCTAATCTAGTCCACCTAAATATTTATAAATAATCCAAATATGCTCACTGCTGTACACCATCAATACAATTCTTTGCAGAACCACTGGAAGGTGAGGTGAGTTTCCTTCTCTTCTTCTGGATCTCAGTTACATGCTGATTAGCTGAGATTGTTATCTTGTATATCAAGAGCTACCAGCTCTTTGTAATTTCTCTATTTTTTCTTTTTATTTTTTTTTTATTTTTTCCCTCTGACACTTGGGAATGTAGCATGAACAGAACAGCCCCATAGCTACTGAAAATCAACTCTTTAAAGATACATGCATTACTTGGAATAAGTCACTCCTTCATCTTCCTTTTTGACAGCTGCCTTATAACTGGAGTTAAAAACTGTGAACATCCTACCCCTTGATTGTATGCAGGTGGCTGACTTCTACACTAGAAACCTTGCCTTTTTTCTTAAACTGAGATTTTAGCTGCTAAAATTTCTGTTAATAAAACTCAGCTTGACTTCCTGAGTCCATATTTCTGAAAAGTGCTATAGTCCATGGTGACCAGGGTGCCAGTGATTTGTATCTTTTGTGTCATTGTCATGTCATGACAAAACCTTCCCAGACAGTTCAGATCCCTTGTGGTTTCTCCTGCATACCTTTTTTCAGCCCATTCAGAACTTCCAGATCCTCTTTCTTTTCCTTTAATAAAGGTTCAATTTTTTCTTTGATTAAAAAAAAAGGTCTGATGACCTTTTTAACTCTTTCTTTACTTTTTACTGGAAAAGTGTTTCTGCAGAAAACATGAAAGTGAGACACACCATTGTTCTTGCATCACTGATATGAACAACAACAACAAAAAAGCAATTTTAGAATATAATTATAGAATGTGACATGAGATTTCCTGCAGGGTTTTCTAAAACCATGTTTTATCGACTCACAGAATGTCCTGTTAATCTCAGTGCTGTTTTCATAGTATTATTTTCCTGGGAAAAAAAGTGTTAGTAGTATAAAGTCAGTTATTTTCTCAGAAGAGCAAGATAGAATTGGTTTTATTCTGTATTTATTTCAATTTCATTAATTGATCTTTGATTCTTCTGAAAAAAGTAATTAAAAGAATTTGTATAGAATATGCCTGCTAATTGGTCTGTTTATCTTGATGGAAAAATATAGAGGAAAATATGTTTATCTGTGTGTTTTTATGTGTTTGCTCATGTATGTACTCCTAATTTGAAGAGACGGATTTCACGTAGTTCAGAATTATGAAATATGTCATTTACAAAGTGCATGGCAGCTGCTTTTCAAAACTCAGTCTCAGCATTACTCAGTGTGTGCGTGGAGCTGAGGTTGCCATCTGCAGAGCTGTGTATTTCATGTCTTTCATATCTTTCCAGCTCTGATAGCCATTGGGAGGTACAGCATGACAATAGAGACAGTTGATGTTGGATGGTGCAAAGAGATCACGGACCGTGGAGCCACCCAGATTGCTCAGCGCAGCAAATCGCTCCGATACTTGGGACTGATGAGATGTGATCAGGTAAGGAGCCTTTTTCTGTGTGTGAGTGTTCCTGTGTGTGGGAGGGAGGGAGGGAGGCAGCCGGGTTTATGTTTTTCTGAACAAAAATGTTTAGTATTCACTACTGTGGCAACTGTTCTGCTGTGCTGTGTTCACATAAGCAGCTCAAAAGGCACCCAGAGGACTAGAAGGAGCATTATAAATGTTTGCTGACGTAGATTTTCAAAATACACCCGTAGGTTACACTCACAGCCTGAGGTGCTCACAGAAGTTTTTTGTAAAATCTGCCCTCTGACAGTTTTGGATATTTTTTGTCTGAAAGTGGTTGGTATGTCATGCTGTAACTGTGACAGGCTACTTTGTTTCTTGAAGAGAAAGGGGGAAAAAAAAGTCTTTAGTGTTACTTCAAGAGTGATTTATTGATTTTCTATATATATCCGTGCCCTTGATCATATATCATGGTTTTGAAAACAGAAGGACAGAGATTTGAATAAAACCATAATACTAAAAAGAGAAAAAAAATATTGAGTTTCCTACTGTGTAGCTTTATGCTTGTAGTAAGAATGTCTCTAAGTTTCAGCACTTTATCATTAGAAGAAAAGAGGAAAAGGCAGTCCATCTCCACTTCACCCTGTATATAGCCTTCAGAAATCATGTTCCTGTTTAGGAGATCAAGAGGTCCGGGAACACAGCAGAAATAGCTAAAAGAAAAGTCACTGGAGGTCCAGAGTCTCTGACCTCAAGTCTTCACATAACCCTACAGGGATTGTTTCTTTTCCAGCCATCGTCAACAAAATGTCTGGCTTGTGATGCCCATCATAAGCATCTCTCAGTCTTGTGGATATCTGATTGGATACACCCTATGGAAAAACAGGTTTTAGTCTAAGAAACTTCATGCTCCAAACCATTACCTTGCATCCTTCACAGTGCACTCCAGAAGACAGTGACAAAACCCACTGTTTCAAATGGCAAGGAATAATAATGTCCAGGTCAGTGGTAAAGTTAGAAACAGCACTTTGCAAAGCCAGTTTTTTTTATGCAGTTTCCAGTTTGTGAGGAGGTTGAGCACTTTGGAAGAATTGTTCTGCCTAACAAAGCTGAGTCCACTTAATCTCCTAAACATTAGTGTTTTATAAGAGCCAACAGACAAAAAGAGTGTGTGAATCTCTGATGGATTGTGCTAAGATTACGTACTTAGAGAATGTTAAAAGGGTAACAGCTTGACCTCAGGAACTAGATCTGACCAGGAATCATCTAACCACTCCTGCACATGTGAATTATTTTGTGAATTCAGCTAATGTTGAAAAATCAACAAGGCTCTAATAAGTGCAATAATTTTATCCTGTCTTCAACTGCTATAGAAAATCAATTATCTTGATGCTGAAAACAAGCTTTACTGTCTCATAAGTTAAACTATATGTAATTTTTGTAGACATGTACTACAGTCTGTATTCCTCTAATTGCTGGTAAATGCTTTTCTAGTTCTTTAGACAAGTATACAACATCTTTTGTGTTTTGAAAGTCAACTGCTAAAAGGAAAAAAAAAAATATTACTTAAGAAAGCTTCAGAAAAGCACTGTTGACTGTGTTCCTGCAAGTGTGTGTGTGCATCTGCAAGTATTCAAAGTATGGTAGATAAATGATCTTAAGAAATTCCTAAATGCTGTTACAGTGAAGAGTGTAGTAGTGGGACTACCACTGGGAATATTTTCTTGTTTGCAAAGCCTTGATGGGAAGAATAGCTCCACAGACAGAATGAAGTAAGTATCCTTGACTTAAGGGACTTTTGGCAGCTAGAAGATGCCAACTCCCTTTTTCCACTGCAAACGAACAGAGAAATTACTGAACAAAATTGTGTTCTCAACTGTCTTTCCCCAATATCATGCAGAACTAATTTTTTCCAGTGGCTGCTCTATTAAATTAAAAATGTCAGTGTCGAACACATCATTAAAGAGAATTCTTGGGTGGTGCAGAGGGGTTTATGTACACTCCCTGTTGGCCAAAATTCTTGTCTTTGTACTGGTGTCAGCTTGCAGTGAAGAGGTTAGGAGATTTGTCCCCTCTAACCAGACTTCCTTTCCTGAGGTAATGACTGTTATGCTAGTACCAGGTAGCTTTTATGCCTTTCTAAGAATTCTCAGGCATTTGGAAGGGAAGTATTTAAACACAGTTACATAAGTAACATATGTAAGTAGACTTCAAATGGGTACCACTAAAATACTCTTTATGAGCCAGGCTCTTTGGAATTTCTTTGATATGCACTTGACATAAATTAGAGGCGTCAAGGGTCCTCCCCAGAAAGATCAAGAGAGGCTGCAAGCCTGGGTAAAGACAGTCTCTGTTTCATGCCATTGATTATCCAAGTGCCTCCAGGCAATGTGTTTCAGTAGATGCAGAGCATTATTGATACACACCATGAAAATAATCAAATTATTCATTTTTCATCAAACTGCTATTGCCATGACCTTTCTTTTTATCATTTTTCCTACCATCTAACATGCACACCACAGGAGCATATTTTGTTTGCCTTAAAATAGATGACATTGTGTTGAGAAATGTCATAAAAAAATGCTGACTTTACCATGAGGTCATCAGAATGAGAGCATATATTTCAGCTGGAACTTTTCTGTATCAGATGGGATACATGAGAGACTATCATCCAGACCTCCTGAAGTGTGAAAGCAGTCTAGACTCTAAATGTTTTTAAATACCTGTGTTCTGGACAACAGAATTCCCCACCTGTCTGCATAGCAACATGAACAGTACAGCTAGGCCTCTTCTCCCTTCTGATGTCTCTCACAGGACAGGGTATTGACTGTGCAAATAAATGTTTGTGTACATGGGTATGTGCGCATCTGTGCAGGCACCAGGCAGCACTTGGGACTGCACAAGTCATGTGTTCCATAGAGAGAAAGTGTTGCCATTTTGAGTCTCCATTTCTTTTGAATGCAGTAACAGATACAATCAGCAGTTATTTAAGGCCTAAGCAGGACATTTTAGAGGTTTGTAATTGGGAAAGGCATGAAAGATAAGGCATTTCTGTTTTGCATTCCAGTGTTGCTGCCTGTGTTTGCGCCGTGCTGCTCTCCCAGGGGCAGCAGTCCAGGCTTCGTTCCTTTGTGTCACCTCTTCACAGTGCTCTGGGAACAGGGTGGAACCACAAACTCCCCATTCCTCTGCACAGAGTGCTGTGCTGCTGGGGGTTGCAGCCCAACATTGTGTTTTAGGACTGGATGTGGCTGTGTGAGAGCGCATGGTGGGTTGGTGCTGCTTAGGGGCACAGCAGGTCTTGCTTTGTCATCCAAGTAAACACCAAGAAAAGAATAACAATATTAAATTCACTTCAGTTTAGTTCCCCACAGCAGAAAGAGAACATGACATGTTGAAAGAACATTGTTCTTTCAACCAAATTTTAATTCTAGCTCTGTATTTTTTTATCACAGCTTCAGAAAGGGGCTATTTTAAAGATAATTCAATTTCCTTTAATTACTTTAAGTACCTTGAAAAAGGTGTGGGCAGTTACAGGATGCTTTCTTTCCTCCCACAAACACTGACATCAGAATTCCTAAGAGCTCTACTTGCATCCTAAGGGCATAAAATTATGCCTACATCAAAATAACAGATTTAAATGTACATTTCAAGTTTTACTTCCTGAACACAGTGTACTCTACATTCCTATCATTAAACTGATCTAGATCCTATTTACTTCTTCTAGTTACTTGATTAATTATTTTGGTATATTTTGTATTTCATATTAAAAATAAAAAAAAAAGTGAAGGAAAAGGGTGATGTTCTCTATACTATTTATTGCTAGAACTCATTTGAAAGATTTCTTTATAGCACTCTTTCTTGTGCTCTCACAAGAAGTGAAACAGCTTTAAATAGTGGCAGCTTGAAATCTTCCCCCTTGGGGAAAATGGCTCAGTATCAACTAGGAAGTAGGGCCTAAAAATTTGTTGGTTTTTTTTTTTTTTTTTTTTTTTTTCTGGGTGATAGCTTGACTGGTTGAACAATTCATCACAATAATCTTCCTGCAACTTTTCTCACACACAATTTTCATTTTTCAAGATCCTTTTCCTATAACTGGTGAAATTTGGAGTGGTTATCAACAGTGCTCCCACATAAATGCAGGAGACATTTCATGGGAAAATAGGCAGAAAAATGACCTGAAAAACAGAGGCCGCAAAATTCAATATTCACCATTATGTGTGAATGAAATGAAGAGAGTCCAACAAAGTTGGCTTTGAGAGAACACACAACTTAGTTAATAAGTCATATTGGTCCTTATTCCTTTCTTCTTTCTTTGTATTTTTTGAGATTAATTTCTCAAAAAATACATGGTTGGTTTTAATGAAAGTATTTCTGGAAGCCTGTAGTTTATTCCAGATGACTTTCTCAGATAAATTGTAGCATATATTTCCTATTCTAGCTTTGCTGAGGTATTAGAGCACGGAAGTTGATGGCCAGTACAACTGACAAAATGACAAACTGTTTCATGTTACTGGAGAGAGGAAGAAAGATAAATGATCCTGAAAAATGAAAATGGTCAGTTAAGAAATCATTTGCATCTTAAGTAAGAACAAGATTTTTAGAAAATATGTGGATTTTTAATATAATTTATCACTTTGTTCTTCTACAAAACCTGTTTTACAAAAATTTTTAAACACATATTCAGTGAAGACTGCAAATCATTAGCCTAGCATGAATGCAGCTACTGTTGTTTAAGAGAAACATTTTTACCCATCACTCACAAGCATTTCATTTGCATAGCTAGTCTGCAAGGTAAGTGAAAAAGAGCATTAGCTTTTTTATATATCCTAGGTTCCAGACATACATCTTTCAATTTCAAATATACTTTTGAGCTAAACTGTCCTTAATCAATGGCAGAATAGTGAGAATACAGAGCCATGGCTTGTTTTAATATAATTATCACAGCAATTTGCCTTCCACTTTCAGAAAATGCTATCATTAGCCTGATCAGAAAACCTGCCAAATTGCTACCATTTCTTCTTTTATATTACAAGGGGTTCATTTTGAGATTTGAAATTATGGTTTTGTGATTTGAAGACGAATGAAAATATCCAATCCTTCTCTTTAAGAAAAAATCTGTAGCCCTTTTTTTCTTTTAAATTACTATAATTTGTTCAAGTAACATTTCTGCATATTAAAAAGGAATTGCTGTATTTTTTTAAGTTTTATGTGTATAATGTAGGAGCTGCAATTGATACATCTCTCTATGAATAATGAAGATTTTAGATTCATGAGATCTGTGAATCCCATTAGAAGGAAACCACAGCTATCCCACAACAAAAGAAGAATAGCATTTATTTCACTTTGGTTTTCAATACAACAATTTTAAAAGTCTTAACAATACTACTTTTGGCTTCTTCCCCCTAGCTAACTAGGATAACAGATCTATTATGTGTGTAAATGAAAGCACCTGCTAAAATAAAAAAAAAAAAATTAAAAAAAGAAAGATTTTTATACAAGCTAAAGATTTTGCTCTTCTAGTTTAACTGTTTCTTTGCTAAAAGACTTTTATCCTCCAAGCTGATACCACTGCAATAATCCCATGGCACTGGGCTGAAGATGGAATTTTCCAGAGTTAACGAATTTGTCCTTGTTTTTAAAAAGCACACACCTGACCATGTCATTCTCTAGTAGAAAGATGGGCCCTCAGGTGCTGATCAACAGTTCAAAATCAAGATGAGACTAACTACTAAGGAAGAATGCAATGTGAACTGGTCAGCATTTTTATGAATTTATAAAAAAAAAGAGGAATTATTTTAGAAGCACTGCTCCCTGGAACTTCCAGTTATTTCTGCCAGCTGGCAACTTTTGAGAAAGACTTCTCTGTTAGTTTTACATGCCATAATTTTGACAGGTATTTCAGTAATGTGCTCAAATTATTGTTAATGTAGTCAAATAGGAAGGAAAATATTCAATGTTATTAATTCAACAGGCAAAAAGTAATCTGAGAGAATATTTATCACTACATAAATTACCACTGTCATTTCACTGCACCTAGGTCTTTATTAGCTGCAGTTTTTATAAGAACAAAGTTTTTGAAAATATATAATGCTGGTAATATTTTTACCTGGAAATGTTCTATAGGTAGGGTCTAGAAATTCATGTGATGAAATGGACAGAATTAGCAAACCAAATAACCAGCCAAACGGAAGGGGTCCTTCAAAATGGTTTCTCTGATTTAATAGAAAAATAAATCCTCACAATAAGCAGAGAGAATTGAGAGTGAAACCTTTGGTACTTACAAAACTTCAGTAAAAAATAGTGTGTTGCAGAAGACAGTGCATCCTCACAGAGATCTGAAATGGGTGTTGCTAGTTTGCAGTAGACTGGAAGTTTGAGGCAGTAGCATTCACATGAGAGAACAACCACAACAATGAATTTCACTCCTTTCAGATGAGATTTACTACTGTAAAGTAGATGTATTCCACAAGCAACCTTGACACACTTCCTGAAATCCTTCCAGAAGTGCTGCCATGGAATATAAGAAGATTTGTGTATTCCATTTATTTCAATTCACGCAGCAGAAAATATTGCAGAAATTTCTTGCTTACCTACTCCTTCCCCTTTACAAATATAAATGGGTAATTAATTGCTAAAGGTTTAAGACAATTAAGTTGTCAAATGTCCTAATAATAGCACATCAGACTATACTTGCCAATTTCATTACTTATGAGTCTACAAATAAGAGTGTTTGTATGTGTGTGTATGTGTGATTGTTTTTTCTTCTTTTCTTCAATAAATAATAATTTTCTAAGTCAAAATGCATTATTTTCTCAAGCCATAAGGGACTTTATTTGGACTATAGGATATTGTGCTAATATTGGTAGTGCTGTTATTTTGTTTAAGTCCTAAACAGGGGTTCTGCCCCTAGGCATAAGGGCAGTCACTGAAACTCTGTGGAATATGTCTGCCTTAGCTGATCAAGTGCACTTCACACAAAACGTTTCCAGAAATCTTTAATTTTGTTATGGCTACAGGCAATAGTTATAATTGGGCCACCTGAGAATATAATTCATTCAACTATTAGCTGCAAAAAAAATCAAAGTACACTTTTTATAAGACACTCACTTGAGGAAGCAAAGTACAACTTACAGAAGAGAAAAACTGTGTGAAAATGTTTTGCTTATAACTCTAAGTGTGTATGTATTGGATTTTTTTTTTGTAAAGCATTAGAGAAATACAAACATGAAGTGTTTTCCAAATCCATCATTATGGATACACACAATGGCTATAAAGTCATTTCTTTGACCACTGCATACAAATTTGGCTTTCGTGGAGTACCGAGACAGAAGTGCACACAAATTTCAGTAGGCCTAATGCTGCAATACCACTCCATGAGTAAAAATGTCAACAATATTGTAGGAAAGCCCTTGGAGACAGATCCATTTGCATTTCATCTGTGTGACATTGATTTTGTGAATCTTTGTATGTAGAAATGTAATTGTAATACTTGCGCCATTTTTCTGACCTAACTATCTGTATGGCAGCCCTCAAAATCTTTTGGTCTGAATGTTACCTCTCACCTGCTAACATTTCCCCAAAATTCTTAGGAAGTACTAGATTTTTAAGATTAAGCTAGCAGTTCTATGTATTATTAATGCCCTTCTGTGCAGATATTGCTGACTCAGAGTATTAGGAATCAGTCTGTTATTTTTTATTAATGACTGATTTGTAAAGTTGTGTAACTGTAGATACCAATCTTTGTTGTCCTCAGAAATCAGGCAGCCAATGCCCCTTCCAGTGGCTACGTTAGTTACTATGCAGAAATTACTTCAGCTCTCATCCCTGAATGGTGGTGCAGTGGACATAAGCAGGTTTTTGTGTAAAGTTGTAGTAATGCACGTTTGCACTAATCCAGTTTTGCAAGCTGTAGCTTTTTTATTTATATTACTGCTTATTGGCTGTAGTTACTAACCTGGAATGGAGATAACTTTTTCTTTTTAATTATGAAGTGAATTGGTCATTAAACTGAAATCATTAAGATGTGAATATTTTTAGGTTTTGTTGTTGAAAAAGACCACTCAAACTCTACATTAACGCTGAATACTCACACACTGTGTAGAGCTGCATAAAACTTGTGGTTCAGATGATGACTCTGCTCTTACTTTTCAGTATTGCTCTAGATAACACAACTGAGACATTCTTGGCACATTTTAATAGCTTTAGAGTTAGAACTGCATTCTAAGACTGATCCTGATGCACCTATAGGAGCAGTTTTGAAAATCACTAGGAAATTTTAGAATTGTGGCAATTTAGTGAAAGATTATCCAATCACAGAGAAGATTTCCAGGACATAATATCAACTAAAGACAAGCGAAGGAAGTGTAACTAAGAAAGTACAGTTTAGGAAAAGCCCCCATACATCTGTTTCTGTTCCTGAGCTGTGAATAAAGGTATCAGTCTTATTAACGAGAAATACCTAGTTTGGCTGATAGTTTAGAGATTTTATAGAAATATAATCTCTAATTTACCTTAACAGGATTAGGAAAACTTGAATTAGGCCTTTGAATTTAATAAGATCTGTTGTAGGAACAAAATGAAAACAAAAGGTTAAAAAAAAAATCCTAGCCCTTTGGAATCTTTAGAAATTCCTAATTTTAGATTCTAGAAATTAAAGAAAAGAAATGCTGAAATTACTAGTAGAACCAAATGGCAGAGCACATTTAAAAGGGAAAAAAAAATAAAATTACCTAATAACTATTCTTACTTGCATTTTGAATTTTTCATGAAAACTTGTGGAAAGTAGCATAACAGAAATTTCTTAAAATGTTCTGTGTCAGATAAGTGGTGTACCAAGTCAGTAAGTACTGGCTAGATGAGTAAATATACCATGCCAGATCAAAATATGAATGAATATTTTATTGTGAGTAGCTTTCAGTTTACTCTGAGCCTGAAAATATCAGCTCATAAGTGTTGGTTACTTTATTCTGGGAAAAATATTTACAGAATGGTGGGGGGTTTCAGGCTTTCTGTTACAGGCAGATCATTTTACCTAAAAGAGAATAAGAGTGTTGAGCACCGATTTCCCATTTTTCTCATTTCAGCCACATTTTGTGTGTACATAGCAGAATGATGATGAAAGTTCTCCAAAGAGGTACTCACAAAACCCTCTTGACAGTGTTCCATTTCACATGGACTAGAAGGATGTTCTTGTTCCTCTTTCCAAGATGAACTCCTAATTATCAAGTGAGAAATGTTCTCTAGCACTGACAACTACTTAAATACTCTCTGCAAAACCACTCTGTCATTAGAGGAAGAAGTTAAGGAGGTCCTACCCCAGATAACATTTGTCACAAAGTCAAGTAAATTCTTCTGGGAAATAGGCAATATGTGCTTCAGGTGTCTTTAAGCAAAAGTATTCAAAATTATGACTTCTAGGGAAGTGCTCTAATTGAGGTAAAAGAAAATTATACCATTTGGTCCTGCCATTTTCTGTAACCCATCTTCTCCTCTGTTTTTTTTTTTTCAGTCTATTCCTTGGCCTGGGATAAATTTTTATTTCAGAAATAAAAAATATTTTTCAAACCAGTCTTTGTTGTTATTTTGTCTTTTTGTCTGATGACCAGGATTTGCACAAACCTATTACTTTCATCCTTAATGATATGGGCTGCATTCTTTCATTATGTGTTAAAATATAATTGAAGAGCTATTCAAATTCAGATGAATGATTATGTATTAGATAATCTAGGTAGTTTATCTGCAGACAGTAGTCTTTCTTTTGACATCTCAAAAGATGAAGATTAATGAAAGTTCTGTGAAAGAAAAATATAGCATTTACAGCATATTAGGATGTGGAGATTTTTACTTTCCGTTCATTGAACAAGAATGTTTAAGCTCAGAAGGGGAAATTGCTCTGTTTGTGTAATGAACTTATTTTGGGAATGACATTCAGTACTTTTGTTTTATCAGCAGCCAGGCTGTTCTTAACAAAGAGACAGAAGCTTGTGTTCTAATGGCTGGGCATAAGACTTCTTTTCATCTTAATCTTACCACTAGGGAAATGATGACAAGGATACTTACAAAGTTGACTTAGATATTACTTTTCACATTCATTAGTAAGGAATAAAATTTTATTTCCCTTTTTCCTATTTTTCAGATAGTGCAGTTTTAGTCCAATAGTATGGAGAGTTTTAAATACTGAAAGTTTTTCACTGTTTTAGTGTCTGACCTGACTTCTTCATGTCAAAGAAGAGGTATCAAAATCTTCTAATAGGGTATACTTTTTTTCTCATCTCTGGGTCCAGGTTTTTTGTCCCACTGCCAATTCTTTTTTCTCCTTCTACTGTGGTGTAATCTTATATTGAATTTAGTTGGGCATAATTTTTAACTCTTTGCTTTTTACTCTCAGGATTAAGAACACTCTACATTTAACTTAAAGTTACATATATTCTAGCAATTATCATGAAGCTTGGTAAAATAATTTTGTCCTTTATTGTGGCAGTAAACTCAGTTTTTCCAACTCAAAGTAATTTCTTTCTGTAAATGTTATAGTTCTAAATACATCCATAGGACTTGGCATTACTTTTCTGTTTAACAACACATTATAGCACAGGCTATTGCCTAGGATCAAACTAATAATTTAAAATATTTACTTAATGCTCCAGTAAAAAATTGAGAAAAGCTTCTACTCTTTAGGCTTTGGTCATAAAACAGCTGTTTTTGTCAGTGGCACTTCTGCAATGGTTTTATCTGCCTTCTTCATATTCATATTGTTTATTTTGTAACTCTATTTGGCAATTGATGCCAAAAGCTTCCTTTTTCTGTTTAGAAGGTATTAATAGCAAATAGCAACAATTTTTATAAAATATTATTTTATCTAGTAATAATTGTATCAGCAAAAACTAGGACAAACAGTGCAACGTGGTTTACCATAGATTTCTTTGTAGATTTTAAGGCTAAAACATACCATAAAACATACCATTGTAATATCCTCTGTCTTCATGAGTGTCATGAGCCATGCCTAAGTGAGCCTGGTAGTAAATGCATCAGCTTAAACCTAGCTAGTCTCTCCCTTGTGTACATGTCCTGAATTCCAGTGCACCAGGACATGGCAAGCATTTACTACCTTCCTGTGTGTGAGCATCATCTTTGAAATGAATTCGCCTTACTTGTTTAATATAACAGAGAATATGCATATGATACTGTCTCTAAAGTCATAATATCCATGCTATCCTAACAAATAATGCCCAACAGGTCAGTGCTAAATCATAATAACTTCTGTGTACTAGTAATATTTGCAGCTATCTGGTAGATAAATAATGCATCTTCTTCGAGTTTCCCGTTAAGAAAGAGGAAAATAGGCAGCTGTTGTTTCTAAGCCTCTTTTTTGTGCCTGAGTTAACCATTAAGAGAAGTTTTCGGTAGTGTGATAGATTCTGTCATGTGTCTCTGCAGCATAACTCTAATGAAAGGAGACTTTTTACTATGTTTTGGATAGGCATAAAGTAGCAAATTACTGCTACTTTAGGGATTCTTCCCTTCCAAACAATATTTCTGTGAATTGTAACTTACAGTTTGCAAGTATATATTCAGCAGTAGATATCAAATATTATGGGGGACTTGTGCTATCTCTGATTTCATTTTGATTTATTAAAAGTCACTTCTTGTTTTTCAGCACTGAAAGACTACTGTAACATAGCAATTTACCAGAGAAGTACAGTTTGTGTTGTGAAGTTAAACCAGTTTTCTATCCAAGTCAGTCTCAGCTAGATGAAACTTCCAATGAAGATTGAGTATTTCTATTATCAAAGTAGAAGAACTGGATATTAAACCTTTCATTTATCCTTGTCATTGGGTGCAATCACCGTTCAGAAGGAAGCTCTCCTTGTTATCTTTTAAGGACAGAAATATTACTAGATACTGTGGTTACCATGCTTTAAAATATTATTCTCGAGACATATTTTTCTAATGGTAGTAAATGTTTCAGTCTGGCTTTTTACTTTTGGCCTTCAGTGTGTAACACTGAGGGGAAAAAAACAAACAATGCCATCAATTGTACATGCTGCTGATGCAAGTGGTTCAGTAACTGTAGTATCAATGCATTTTAAAATGCCCAGCTGTTCAGCAAAGATTTCAAAGAGACCCAAGTCATGGTTCTTAGGTTATTCTTTTATTTGTTGAAAGGCTGAAGAAATCTGTTTACCTCTGTGATATGGATGGCAATCATCTTTAAAGTAATTGATAAAGTAATCCCCTCACAGCACTGCAGCTGTAAAGGTGTTAGGTTTTGCTGGGTTTGTCTGGTTACCTTGTCTTATGAAGAACAAAGGTGCTAACTTTGATATCTCGGATTTAAGAGGGACATTCCAGACCCAAACATCTTGTTTGTTTTAATTATTGATCCCAATTCTGAGTGTTATCCTCACAAAAGAAGGCTAAAATAAAATCTTCTGCAAGTGATGAAGACATGCAGAACTTTAATGTTTTAGAAAAAGGGACACAGGAGTAACTGACCTACCTGCAACATAGAATAACTAGTATTTTTTCCCCGTCTTTAGTCATGTTATCTATTACTTTCCATGGCAGACCTGTTGATAGCAACCCTACAGTACAGGTTCATTTCAGTAAAGTTAATTGTGGAGTTACTACTCAGCATTTTTAAATGTCTCTATAACTGTACCATAAGTTAATTAATAGATGTCATCCATTTTCATTTTCCAAAGACAAAAACAAATCTCACATTTTTAAATGTATGTCTGCTTGAGCAACTTTGACTAAATAGCTTCTATTTCAAGCTAGAAATCTCTTACTCTGGGCAGCATTTTGTTTAACCAGGATTATAAAACTTTGTCTTGGTTTGAAAGACAGGTGTCTGCTAACAAAGGCAGGAGCCTCCCTTGGAATGGAAAATGTAAATCCCCTATATCCGAATTATTATAATTTTGAAAAAAAGTGGCTCTCAGGCAAAGATATGAGAACAGGAATAACAGTTCTTTACTAGTATGTATTAAAAAAAACAAACCTACAACTTAATAGGAAAATAAAATATAATAAAATGCAGTAGTAAAAAAAAAACCACTGACAGAGTCAGAATACAACCTGACTCCCTGTTGGTCAGGGTGTTGGTAGCAGTCCCATTAAATGGTGGCTGCAGTCCTCCTGGAGTGACAGATGTGGTTCTGTTGAAGCAGTGATCCTGTAGAAGGGTGTAGTTTTCCTCTGAACGTCCAGTGCTGGTGTAGATGGGTCTGGTCTCTCTCCTCTGGGAATCCAGTGGAGAAAGGCTGCCTGTGGTGTTCCAAGTCTCAGATTATATCCAGGTAGGAATGCTTGGCTCCTCCCCCTGGGTGGAGCATCTCCCAATGGGATGATGTGATTTTATCAGTCCTGCAGGGAGACTCAATGGCCCATTAACAGAAGATCCCCCTGGAGGGAGGATGGGTGGTGGAAGAGATAAAGAACACTGCCCCACCTGGTTTTAACAGATGGTAATAGAATACTTACTTGGCATTGCGACCCAAGACAAACTTTTTCCTTTACAATGTAATCAAAGCATTGTGTTTGATTTTGGTTTTTTAAT
Source organism: Parus major (assembly GCF_001522545.3). Taxonomy (NCBI): domain Eukaryota; kingdom Metazoa; phylum Chordata; class Aves; order Passeriformes; family Paridae; genus Parus; species Parus major. The sequence goes on along the minus strand of NC_031799.1, from coordinate 67,011,514 downwards.
TCTCTAACCGGACATTACATTCTATATATTTATTTTGTGATAAATGCACCCAAACCTGTAGTAACAATGAGGAGCCCCATCCTGCAAGCCTTCCCAGGAGTCCAAAGTTTGTCTATTCTTCTAGCTTGCCTCATGTTACCCTTATCATTCACTTTCTGCACATCACAGGTTCTGTTCTTCTGTTGCAGGTGAACGAGGCTACAGTGGAGCAGCTGGTGCAGCAATATCCACATATAACCTTCAGTACTGTGCTGCAGGATTGCAAGAGAACACTGGAGCGGGCTTATCAAATGGGCTGGACACCCAATATGTCCTCTGGCTCCTAACCTTCTGTACCAACGTGTTCCACTCTGCTGCATTCAGTATATCTAATGGGGATTGCAGAAGGGTTTATAACCTTTCATATGATGCAATATAGTTGTGAGTTTACAGAGGTTACAGTAAAATGGCAAAAGCTGTACACTGATCTTAACGTACTGTACAACTAAGTACAAATATTGAAGCAAAATTTTGGAAATGCATTGTGGTTTTGTTTGCATAAAAGTTATAAAAGCCTTTGGCAAATTTCTTGAAGTGGATTCCTACTAGTTCTCTGGATAGTTTGAGTTATAGATGTTAAGCTTGTTTTCCTCTGTTTACTTTGCCTTGGTCATGTGTGTTTCCTTTGATCTGTAAATGGTAACTCAGTGCTAGCACCAGTGCAGTTGATCAACAGAGGCCTGTGTTGAAACTGGGCACTAAACTTGATGCTTCTTATTTACTAAAGCTATGCCAGATGTTTTAAGACGCAGAGTAATATGAAAATCTACAGTGAACATTTTCTTATCAGCATCTTAGCTTTTTTTTTCTTTAAATATAAGAAGCTGTACCAATATTAAAATCTTTCCACCTTTTAATAATTAATAATTAATTAATGACATTTTAATAATGAGAATACTGCTTACCCTAACAATAATAACCAGGTACACTTCTTGAAGACAGAGAATAAGTGAGTACACCAACTATCAGAAATAAGTTGGCAATGCTTATTATATGTGGCTGAAAAAAATTACTGTTTATTTTAAATGAACTTATCTCCTCTGACTATGCTGTTCTGTTGATGAATTGGAAAATTCAGATGAATGGGTATAAGTCAGTAACAGGATCTCTCAGATTTTACAATGCAAATAGTGCTTACCTTGAGGAGGCCATCTAAACATGAGTCCCATTTATCAGTACAATTTTGTAGGATCAGAGGCTTCTTAATACAGTGTGTACAAGGAAATATCCAAATTAGACACACAGAATATTTTATTTTCTTTGTGGGACTGTTATGGTTTAACCCCAAACAGCAATCTAGTACCACACAGCCTCTCTCTCCCTCTCTCACACACACTGCGTTCTAAGGAGTTAAATTTGAGCAGGGAATTGTGAAAATACAGACATTGCAGCTTCAGTTTGGAGTTGCCTTAACCTTTAGAGTATTACCATTTGGTTAAGAATGTTGTCAGGTGTGTAACACTGGATATTTGTTTTTCAAAGGTTACAGCATTTTAATCCAAACTATGAAATGCTTAAGCTTCAGCTGAAAAGTTGCCATTATTGTCAAAATGTTTTGCTAATCCAGAAGGCCTAATGCAGCATAACATAGAAGCTTGTTTAGTATGGCTGTATAACTCTGTGAAGCTATTTGTTGATTTCCATAGCATAATTTTTTACAGCAGAAACATCAGCTCACGTTCCTTCCAGTAAGGATGTTGAATGTTTTATTAGACTTTTCAAAATGGGGATGAACTAATTTCTCTGGAAAAAGAAAAACTTAAATACTTTGTTTAAAATAAGTGGTAAATACTTGTGAACATGTGTAATGCTATGCTGTTTATTTACTCCAAAATGGCAACAATATTTTAAGTATAAAGCCAGTGAATTTTATTGCAGATATAGTTCAGAATCTTAGTCGGATTTTCTTTTAATGTCTCTTTATGAGTGCATTGAAAATATTCACACAATTTGTAAGTTTCTATTTTTTTGTGAGACCTTTGATCTTGCAATAAATTTTAATAAAATAACAAAGATGTGATGTTTTCCATTTATCTGTGCTGCTAACTTTACTTAGACTGTACTAACAGAGAGTCTGAAATCTCCATCATTGAATAGATAGACCTCACCTGGACAGGATCCTTACTTAACTGGCCCTGCTTTGACTAACAGAGTTTAAATAGATGGCATCCAGAGACCTTTTTCAATCTAAAATGATTGTAACTCTGCATATTTTTTAAATATTAGGGGTGTGGTTGCTCATGTTTTTTTACTTCTGTCATTTAAATTGCTTCCAGTAGTTCTGCCTTTTACTGATTATTCATCTCTCAGTTTTATGAACATACTAATCTATAGATCTCACCATGACTAATGATTTTAGTTTTGTATGGTGTAAGAACCCTAGATGGAAATGTGTTTTTCTAATTGCAGTGTTGACACAGGTAGTTCCTTAATTTCCTTATATGAATTAGTTTCCAAAGTAGTTTTAGAGGAATAAATAATAACTTCACTTTCTTTCATCTTTGACATGTCATGCAGGGGAAATATCATTCTGGTGGAAGAAAAGCTACCACCTCTTGTAAAAATAAAAATTACCCCTGTTTTCTCATATGCAAAACTTGGAGTGAACTCAAAAAATAACTCATAGGCAGTTTCTGGATTCCCTAGGTCCAAAAAGCCTACTTTACTAGAAAAAAATGTCCTTTTTTCCTTCAAATTCTTTGTGGGAACCTGCTATTAAGATAGGGTAACTTGTGGGTCACCACTTATCAGAAACTTTTCCAGGATGAGCTTGTTCAGCCTTCAGGAAGGGCTAAGACAAGCTCTTAAGTGTTTTCTTAATTAAGGTGTAGGTGGGTATAGGAGAAAGACAAAGTTTCTTTTCAGTCATTCACTCTTTAAATCCAGGCATAGTTAAGGCTTAAAAACACTCAGATAGCTCACCTGGTGGTCATTCCCCTTTCTCTCACCATCTAAAGGCTATGTGGAAGGGAGTGTTTTTGTGCAATTTGTCTCACCCAGGGGAATAGCTACTATGATGTTTCTCATGCAGATTCAAAGTCACATCTCCCAGGCTCCCAAATTAGTGGGAAATTTAGTGAAATGCCAAAGGATGGCATACCTCCCTTCTTAGCAGGTACTCTGTGTAGTGCTAGGCATATTCTGGTAATCTTTGAACAAGGACAAAGTATATTCCTCTTACAAATACTGAAACTATGTAGTTGAGCCAGTTATGCCCCTTCAGATGGGATGAGTATCTTCAAGCCTACATGTTAATGTCCTGATACCCCAGGTGGGAGTTTTACACCTGAGCCAGTTGTGCAAGGGAGGACATGGGCATGGTAAAAATTTTATCCCACCTCACATGATATGCTTCTTATCAGCCTTCTCACTTACCTGGTTTGAAACCCAGCTTGCTGCTGAACAAAGGTTGGTTTGTTGTGGCTGTCCTCCACTGGTGGTCATTGGCTCACTCCCTATGCACCTTGGCTATTCTTAGGCAGATGAGAGATTTTGCCACCACGTACCCAAAATATCTCCTCCCCGCTTTGGTTGGGGGTACAAATCTGCCTCCAGCAAATCAACTGCTGCTTTTGCCAGTGGCTGATAGAGTCATTAACCTTTAACATTTCAGTCTCCCACACTCCCCAGCAAAGGATGGACATAGACCTGTTGGAGCAAGACCAGGATGATGAGAGGGATGGAGCACCTCTACTGTGATGACACAGAGAGAATTGGGGTTGCTCAACCAAAAAAAGAGAAAGCTTCAGGATGAGGTAGCTCTGGCCTTCCAATACCTGAAGGGACCCCACAGAAAAGATAAAGAACTTTTTACAAGATCATGTAGGGGCAGGTCTAGGTCTCCTTTCAAACTAAAGAAGAGTAGATTTAGATTACATACAAGGAAGAAATTATTTTCTGTGAGAGTGGTGAAGCACTGGAACGGGTTGGCCAGAGCAGGTGTAGATGCCCCATCAAGGGGGCATCAAGGTCAACTGGAGTTCTGAGCAACCTGGTCTCTGCCAGTGTAAGAGGGATTGGAATCAAGTGATCTTTAAAACCCAATATATTGTTTGATTCTATGAAAACAAACTGAAATGTCTTTTAAATGAGAAGATAGCCCTGCTAAGAATAATTAACAAACAGGCTCTCAGCTGAGTTCCTTGTGACCTCAGTGATGTCCACGCAGATTATCGACATAACTATGGCCTTGCTGATCCTTCAAAACTCTGGTGTTGACAAGAGCAAAACAAAAGCAGCAGGTCACATACACAATGGCTTTATGGAAACGAGCTCAAAGCAATCTTTCTTCAGGTCATGGGATCTTGAACAAGGAAAGGAAATGGAGAGGAGAGGAGAGGAAAGGAGAGGAGACTCGAGGAAAGGAGAGGAGAGGAGAGGAGAGGAGAGGAGACTCGAGGAGAGGAGAGGAGAGGAGACTCGAGGAGACTCGAGGAGAGGAGAGGAGAGGAGAGGAGAGTCGAGGAGAGGAGAGGAGCACTTGTCTCTTATACACATCTAGGAGAGGAGAGGAGAGGAGAGGAGAGGAGAGAGGATACACTATTTCTGTTGGAAGGCACCTGTAGTGACCAGCTAGTCCAACTATCTGACAGCACTGAGCAACAAAGGGCATTGTCCAAATGCCTCTTGAACACTGAGAAGCTTGGGGCATTGGTCATCTACCAAGGAAGCCTGTTCCAGTGTTTGACCATGCTCTTGGTAAAGAAATGTTTCCTAACAGAGCAATGCATTGCAAAACAACAATGGTAAGAGCATGCATGAAAATAATATGATGATACCTGACCTTGTAAACGTTCAGATTTGTATTTTAAAGCAGGTGAGGGTTTATGCTGCTTATTTATGAAACCCTGTATTAACAGGGTCACTTTAAAGCAGATCCATTTAAAGAGTCCATTACAATAAAATAAATCTATGTTAACTTGTCTCCTGTAATTTTTTTTTCTTACAGCTTTGCCCCTGAGTGACCTGCAATATTGGCAGTATATAGGTGACTGAGATTTTTATTTGAAGTTCTGGTACACTTAGAAGCAGAGTTGTGAAGCTGTTTTTTCAAACCACAGACACCCTGGGAGATGCTCCAAGCTTGAGCATGTGCAAACTACCATAGATTGGCCCCACTGAAAAACCAAATAATTCTTTGTGATAATAGCTGTGCTTTGCCAATCTAAACAGGGTAGGTACATAGTCAAATTTTGTGACTCATATTTTATGGGGTCTTATATTTCCAGGTCTTGTTTTACAAAAAGCCTCCCTGTGCTAGGCTCCTTGCATGTATTTTCCACACATGCAATCATTGTAGATTACATGGATTGCTGAAGAACTATGATAAAGTTCAGATGTTCCTCTGGATCTTTGCATTAGGCTCAGATTAACACTAAAAATTTGGCTGAATCACACCCAGCATTGCAGCTGTGGTTGCTTAACTGGAGATACTTTCACAAGCTGGAGTAAGGTAGCATGGAAATACAGGTCTCTGTAACAGCTACATCTTCACATCTGTCAAAAAGAAACTGAGGCAAGAATAATTTATGTTTAGGGTTGGGTTGTTTAGGTAAAGGCTGTCAGGATTATGTAAGGTAAATCCAAGTGTTTCAGCTTTATATAGTTTTACTAATGGGTTGTGTTTCAGATTTATTTGGGAGCAAAAACTGAGAAAAGCAGCGAGCTGAACTGTTTCCTCTTCAATATTTGGGCAGGTCCTTCTATATTTAGCTGATGAAAAGTATGTTTAAATGAACATTAGAAGTCTTAAAATGAAAAATTTTACAATGAGGATTATTGGACATTTCCAGCTGCTGTGAAGTTATAAAGACTTCTAGACTGAAAATTGCATAATCTCATGCTTTCATCATGTATCCTATTGCAAACTGCTACAGTTTTTTTGTTACAGCCTTTGGTGTTTTCAAAATACCAACTTTTAGAAAAAGCTGCAAGAGTACACTCAGCAGCACGAACTCCCAGTGCACTCAGTTAACTTGTCCCAGGTGCCTTGCTTTGGCTTCTCCTTAAACCAAGATCAACATCTCAGTTCTTACTTTTGAAGGACTAAACATTGTGCTGTTGTTTTAATCTCTGGACCACTTTATGTGACTCATGGTCTCTGAAGCAATATAAACTAAACTCTGCTGTAAGGGATGGGATTCTTTCCTCTAAAATAGGCAGTAGTATTTATTTATACACAAAGCAAAATGCTTCATATCCTTCTTTCCTTGGAGACAAATGAGAAATAAACGTAGTGAATGTTAATCACCTTGCCTGAGTCTTTCAAAGATGTTCAAATATTGAGGTCAATGAAAGAGCTAGAAATAAGAAAAAAAACCCACATTTTTCTGAGGAGAAACAAAACATGAATTTGTTTCCTGATTAGGGAGCAAATAAACCTGGAAATCTTCAATAGCAATCAAAAAGGCTGTAACTAAAACAAAATTACTTTTTAATGACCCTGCAGAAGTTTGAAAAGAGGTCCAAAGTCCAAATGCCTTCATGATCTTCTCAACAGTAACAATGGAAGGGTTTGTTCATTAGAAGTTGCCTTGGCTAGGCACTGTGTTTTCCAGGACATGGTATTTTCCAGTGGTTGCACTTGTGGTAGCAAGAGCTGTTCCTGGAGCACTGCTGGACTCTCAGGTCAGTCTGGCTGTCACTTGTGTTCCTGGCCTGTGACTTGTGGCTCCGAAAGAGTTCACTGCTAATAATGCCCAGTATCTGTCTCCTTAGGTTCCCTGGATGCAGCTGTGGCTTCCTGAGGGCAGGAAGGTTGAATGGCACAGGCATGAGCTGTCCTGTGTCTGTCAGCCTCAGCGCTAGAGATCTGTTCTGGGCAAGGTCAGTCTGCTCACACAGATACAGCCCTGTGGCTCATCAGTTGTTTGCAGGGTGTGGTTATCTACCAGGAGCTGCTTCTCAGTGTCCCAGCTCACAGCCCTGCTCCTGCCCAGCACTGTGCTCCAGAGCCCCTGGCTGCTGCAGCGGATCTCACTCCTCTCCAGCCTTCCAGGGGAGCAGAGGCCAGGGAAAGCCCCTCATCGAGCCAGAAGCCATGGGCCACATGACACACAGGTCCCTCTGGCCTCTCTCCCTGGCTGCCAGGCAGTCAAGAGACAGGACCTGTACCTGTATGGGAAAAGTCACCAAAGGTTCTGACAGAGGGTACAGAAGGTGCCAGCACCATGAGGGTCCCTGGATTCTTACAGAACAGGAAACTGCTGACAAACAAACCTGCAGCTTGTTCATGACTGGAGATTTCCTACTCCAGACCAGACATTGTCACCAAACCCCTTTATGGTCTGAATGAATCACTACTTTTTAGCAAATTTTTCTGAACACAGAACTTAGATTAACGAATATTTCTGCATTTAGTTTTTTCTTCAAACTACAGGTATTGAAGTTCCAATTCTAGCATAAAGAGCAAATGACCTGTTGACCTTTCTGTTTGAATATATGCCATATCCTTTATGTTCTCCTGTGTGTGGCTTCAGAAACAGTTAACAGCAGGAAGATTACATTAGCCAGAGATAGGAGGAAAATGCATTTATGGATCAGTGTAATCCAGTCATTGGTTTATGGATGCAAAGTCCTTCAGGGACTGTCACAAATTCCCAACTGTCTGTGAGAGCCAGATTTTGCATCTCTGAGCTATCTGCAAGGCATGTAAAATCATATATATCCAGGCAGCTCTCTGTGACTTTGCATCTGCAAAGGATTGAGAACTATTCCAGCAAGGATGTGCAGTAAATTAATCTCAAGAAATTTGCCTGTGAAAAAATTGCCTCTGAAAAATAAGTATTTTGGGTAAATCTTCCATGGGTGGAAATCTTCTTAGCAGAGGTAGAGTTGAGCAAATGCTGTTAAATACTGAAATTATTACCAGCCCTCAGAAACTTATTTTTCCCAACTTTGTATGTTTGTGTCTGTACTCATCATTTTGTCAATGAAGTTTGTTGATATTCTAGAAAACTGGAGAGAAACATCACATCTGAATCCATTTTAAAAACATACACAAAAAAAAAAAAAAAAGAAGAAAAAAAGGAAAAATAAACAGAACGAAGCAAAACCCACCAAAGCTGTCTAACTTTCTTAAATGTTCTACAGCCCAATGTATCATGGCATAAGGATAAGATCTGGTACTTGGCAGAAGCAAAGATGCCTTGGATAGGATCTATGTAGGATCTTTGAGAACATGACAGAATAGGTTTGGGAAGTGGCAATGGCCGCAATAAAAGAAGAGAAATTTTCTGTAAGATCAGCACATCTCTTTGTTTCCCATCTGAGAAATTGCTCTTTATGCCTAGAAAAGGATAAAAAATTATTACCATAGTGTGAACATGTGGGAATAAGAGAAAGAGATGAATGGTAAACAAAAAAATAAAAAAAAACACAAACAAATAATAACAAAAAAAACCCAAAACAAAACAGAAAAACCCACCACTGATACAGACAGTGACTAAAGGCTAATGATATGAATGTAATGGGTAATGACTAAAGGGTAATGATGACTTTGCATCATTAGGCTATAATAGATAAGAACCACAGGTACAAGAGAAAGGGTAAGAATTTCAAAAGCCTCTGAATTTAGATGAGTAAGTCCTTGGGGCATTTTGGAAATTTAACAGGAGGTGACCATACACTGTTATGATAAAGGCCACAGAAACTTCTCTCTTGTAAGTCAAGCTTACATCAATAAAAGCAAAAAGAAGGACTTCCTTGCTGCATTTACATCTGTCCTTTCCTCCCCCTGTTTGTTGCTGTCTAATAGAGAAAAGTCTTTTCCTCTGACAGAAAGTGAAATAAATGAGAAACAAGTGATATGTAGACTGTGTTTCCTTTTAGCATGTCTGCAAAACCACCAGCCTAACTTGCTGGCAGCTACATTTCAAGGACTGTTTTTTAATGTGCTGACTTGCCTTGAGTCACCCCTGAAGTGTTTTTTTAACCACAGTCTTCAAGGCTCAGTTAAACTCTCTTCTAAAACCATTGATAGCGCACTAGCAGTTTTATATCAGTTAGCTAAAACATAGTATGGAGGCCACTTCATTGTCATTATAGTGATCTATGTTCTTACATATGTGTTAATGAAATTTATCATATTAGTTCCATTTTGTTCTTGACCCTTCTCTTAGAAGATACTTAGTGTTAAGTATTCAGTATTAACATTACATTAACATTAACATTACTACATCGGTAGTAGGGCTAGTACTCAGTAATACTGAATCTCCTTTGTAGCAGAAGTCACAAAGCATTAAGATCCATCAAAAGTTCCATAAAAGAGTAGAACTACTACTCTTCTAATTTTGAGCAAACTTTGACTTTATTCTCGGAAATAAGAGTGCCCGTAGATGCATAGGGCATCTCTGAAAATTGTGTTACCTGTTGTAGTCTCCAAGTAAGCAGCACACAGGACCTGGCAGCTGGAATCACTAGCCATAGTGTGCCACCTCTGCTCTTGGATTGAGGGATCAGGCTTGAGGTAGTTGCTGAGGGATAACCATTCGACGATCCTTCAAAACAGAGATATGGATTTGGGCCCCCTTGGCCTCAGTTACAGTCTTAAAACTGACCTCCATACTCCCTAGGTCAGAATTTGCCCTTTTAAGCTAGGTAGTCTGAGTTGAAGACCTACCTAAACCTCCACAAACACAGGTTGTCTGCTACTGAGCCTAACCTGAGTTACATCAATTTCTGCAGTCTCTGAGGAGGCTGAAGTTTTTTAAGCCTGTGAAAAGTGTAGCTTTTATAAAGTTCTGGATGGTGAAAAGAGCAACAAGGTCTTTCTCAGGTCAGTCAGAAAGTGAGAAAAGAGTTAATATTACTTTTTAACAGGTTTCTGATGAGCCTTAACAATGGCTTATACAAAAGAAAACATTTAGAAATTATTGCACTGCTAAAATGGAGCTGTTTCTAATAACAGAGTAGATATGGTTATAAAGTAGGCATTTAATGTAAATTACAGTTAACCTTTACCTTTAATCTTCAAACCAAGAACAGTATTAATCAAGACAAAACTTTTTTAAGTGCTATCTATTCAAGCAGTTGGTTGTATTTTGTTTTATCAAGAGCTGTCAACACTACAACAATATTAATACTTCCAACAAAACTAACAAAATACCTTCAGGATTTGATATCATTTGTATTTTAAGTGGTTACAGAAGTAAGCCTTCTTCTCCCAGTATGTTCTAACAAGAACAGTAGAAAATAACTTAGTCCCTTCTGAATGAAAAAACTAAGCTGTTTGTTTCTGCTCCCTTCCTAGATGCAATTTCTTCTCCATGTGCACTCCCCTCACCCAAAAAAAAAAAAAATATTCACTATCATTCATCCTAGTATATCATTCTTCATTCCTTACTATATAAAATGAATGTTGGTCTCTCACCTTCAATCTGTTGAGTAGAAAAACTATATAATGGAAAACCAGCAAAGACCCTGATACAGAGCCTCATTCCACTGAAATCAGCAAGAACAAGACACATCAGCAAAACATGGAAACATCCCATGATCCACACCTAGTCCAAATCAACAACAAACAGACTGCAATAGCTACTGTGATGTTCTCTATGAGCTTACTGGTTAACAGAATGCATTTAGTGAAAATGAACCTATTAAATAATATTTCTGGGCATTTGCACTCCAACACCCATCAATCTCAATGAGCCTTGGCACTTGAGTTTAATTGATTGGCCACATTCCTGCTGCTCTTCCTTCTCAGTTTCAGCATCCTTCACATTAGACCTCAAATATAACAGATTTGGGGGGAAAAATAATCTTTTATTTCAGTGGTGCATTTAATAAAATAATGAAGAAAGAAAATCCCAAATTCTCTTCTTTGGCCATCTGCAGTTCCATCTTTCCCTCTTAAATTCTGCTCTACCTACCTTCAAAGTTAAATTTCTTTAATTCTTCCATTATATAACATCTTCCTTTCCTATCCTATTGCTATTCCAGATCCCCAAGGAAAAAAATTACATTTAGGGTCAGTTCAGTACTGTAGTATATCTTCCATTTTGAATACTTCTCTGTTTCACTTTGTGGCCCATGGCTGTGAAAAGTGGCACATTTTCATGTTCCTAATAGAATAAAAATTATGCTGTGCTGCTGTTTGCTACCATTTTTTCATCCCCTAAACCAGAAAAAAATAGACCTTTGTCTCAGAGAAATTTTCATGGAGATTAATTTGGTGACATGTAACAAGATGAGCATTTTTCTCTTTTTTAACCTCACAAGCCTTCTCTATTTCCAATTGAAATTTTAAACTGATCTTTCCACAGCATTTACAGTGACAAACAAGTGGGCTTTTAATAATTTACCCATGTTGCTGCAAAGAGGCGGGGAAGGACTGCAAGTTTAAAACACGAAGGAGAAAAGTTAATTTAAAGTGATGTTTGGTAAAAAGTCCCCTTTGAGATCCTGTTGTGTAATTGAACAGATTAAGAGAACTGACAGTAACTTCACGGTATGCCTAAGTGGAGGTCTCTACGGGTCAACTCTCGGATCTTGTGCCGACACGTTAAACAAGTTTGTCAATTTTCCATCAGATTGATTTTTCTCACAGGTCTGGAAGCCTCATCTCATTTAATCTTATTTCCACAGGGGTTCTTAACATTGCAAACTGCCATTTACTTTTGTCTCAAAGTGTGAGGAATGATTTTTATCTCTGAGTGGCAATCACGACAGGCAGCTCCAGCACAGCTTATAATGTTGCACATTGTCCTCCCTCACCAACTGGGGTTTCTTTTGTGTTTTTCCCCTCTTTGGGAATGATGTGGATTTTTAGAATACATTCAAAATAATTATTAACAGAACGTACTTAGGGCAGATGTCTGTAGTCTCTGAAGTGAACAAAAAAAGCAACAGAAACCGTGGGGTTTTTTCTTTGCAGTTTTCAGCATAATGAGAGGTCAGCTTGAGAAAATATGATGTCTCTGGGAAGGTCACAGGGAAGAGTATTAACCTCTCTTTACATTTCCATGTCTATTATCCCCTCCTGTTAATGTCAAGGGAAGTTATGTGCACAAAATAAAGAGCATGCTTCTGAATAGGTGAATGTTGCTGAAAATTATAATGATATATATTTGAATTAATTGCACTAATGACAAGAATCTACTCTTACTCTACACCAAGTTAAACTGCAAAATTTGCCTGAAAGCCTGTGGGACCTGATGATATTCTCAGATGGGTTGTACAAACATGCAGTCCCCCTTGACACAAATCAAGCTACTTGGAACTTAACCACTTGGTTGACCTAATGACCTCTTGATGAAAGAAGACTGCCATTTAGATCAGTGGTATGAGGGTGAAATCGTAGGACACCCCAAACCCCATGTTTTTTCTTGTTTCCACCTCTGGTGGAGCCCTTTTCACTTGCACAAACCGGCTGTAGTCAATCATTAAAACCATAATTACTCTCACACTCATTGTAAGAATTTCTCACAAACATCAGTGTCTAAGACAGATAAAAAACAATGAGCGCAGTTCTGAATTTCCCTGGTGCTAGCTACATCATCTTGCCAAAAACATGGAAAGATTCATCATCCCTTCTTCTGGAGTCTTGTATGATGTCCAAGTTTTAATACAGATGCAAATAAGTTCCATTATTTTTTTTCTCCAAAATGTGATATACTCGACCTAATTAAGTGATCAAAGACAATGTGGAAGTTACCAAATCATTTAGTATTAAGCGATTCATCACCACTGTAAAATATTTGCCACAATTTTGAAATCTCTGTAAAAAAATATATGAAGAGGAAAAAAAAAAAGCCCAAAACCACAGAACTGACCTTGTAGTGATGATTTTTGCTGCTAGCATGACTGGACAGAAAAGGAATTGGAGCTGCTGAACTGATGGTCTGTGGGGCACTTCTAACCCCGGAGGAAGCACTGTATGCCAGCCCAGCCCTACACAGCTGGCATGGGAGACAGCAGTCCCTGGCTGGCCAGGTGTGCCTGCAGCTCCTCTGGTTGCCCACAGGCAGGGAAAGGGGTGGGTAATCCAGGAAAGCCCCTGGGAGCCACACAGCTTGAGCCTCATCTGGCTGATTCTTCACCTCAGACTGTGGAAGGGATGGTGCAGACCTGACCACAACCTGCGAGGAGCATGGTGGGGGAGGATGGATGGGAGATGCCCTTGGGGTCAATCCATGGGGACTGGAGGTAGGGAGGGCAGGCCAGAGGCTCAGGAGCTGGGGTCACATGGAGGAAGTGAGGAGCTGGGAAAGAGCAAGGTATTGAGTGTTTCAGCTCTTCCTTCTGCCTTCCCTCCTCCCTCGTTGAACTTTTTGTGGCTAGTAATGATCCAAGGGTGCTTTTACTGGGAGAGACAACAATCTGGACAGCCCCAGATGTCTTCAAGGCATCGACTTGCCAGAGAGAGGTGAGCTCAATGAGTTAAGCTTAAAACCCTGCACTGCATATCACACATTATAGAAAGAAAGGGATATCTAGTACAGATTTTTATTGTTATTTCTGTTTCCATTTTGTATTCCTCATTACAGCTGATAGGTAACCTCCCAAATGGGACCTGAGAAAAATTCCTTCATTTCCATACTGTATCTGAGTTTGCCATAGTGAATAAGGGATGACTTTGTTGTGCCAATAGTTGTGTTCATGACAATTCAGTTTGATTTGCACAGGTTGGCTCAGCCTATCTAATTTTTTGGCAAACTCTCTGGAGAGACTCCTGGGAGAGCACTTCCTTTTTGCCTTGTTGCAGCTTAATATGAAAACACACAGCAGCAGACTGTGTTAGTAGAAGGGTGTGTAAACAAGTATTTACAGGCTTTTGATCATGGTGTAGATACCCCAAACATTGCCAGAAATGGTCATCTGTCACAGAGGTGGTTTAGTGAGATAGTTAAATGAGATTTAGAATATAAAGACAGGTTTTTTCATATGTTATCAGTTTCTGTGTAAACACTTCCTGAAAGCTGAGACTTGTGAATGAGGCACTGCTTCCACTGCGTCCAGGCTGGCAGAAGGATGTGGCTCAGCACAGCAGCGCCAGATCTGCCAACCCTCCCAGGAGTTTGGGTTCCCCAATCCACCTTCCCTCTCCAGCCTACCTGGAAAAAAGCTCCTTTCTCTGTGACCATGCAATGGCAGTCAGAACACTCTCTGACCAGTCCCTGGTCCGGATTGTGAGAAGTAGAGAATTTTCTTTTGTGTACTCCATGTATATCCCCAAAAGAGAAAATCATAATCATCTGGATATTTAGGCATATCAAAACTGGCACAGGTATTTAAAAATCTTACAAGTTTGCTGCAAAGTTAGCTTAATAGACACTTCTCACAATTAAATATTTTAGACATCTTACATTTTTCCCATAATTCCAACAATAATTAGATCACAATATGGATTAATTTCTTGTCACATCCAATTTTTTTGTTGCAAGATGTTTTGAAGGAGTGAAACACAAAAACAAGTTGCTGACATTTGTAAACTCTCTTTTTTGTTGTACACACAAACATAAAATAGCTGACATTTGGCTCTTTCATCCTTTCTTCCCTGCTTGCTCAGTGCAAATATTATCCAGACAGACGTGTTAAACAAATATCATAGTATCTACAAACAAGGATATATAAATCTCATTGTCCTGGTCAGCAGCTCAGGACTAAAATGTCCTCCTAAGCCATTCTGATCTGTAACTGACCTTGAGCTAATTACTTTATCACAGTGTTACATGAAGGTCACTATACATCCTAACCTCTCACACTTTATTTGTAGTATTTGTAGTACTGTATCAATACCATAAATGTAACATTTAAGTTGTATTTGTATCCTTTAATGGGGTGAAATTGCAGGATTATTTATAAATTATTTTGTGATTATTGTTTTCTGGTTACTGTATTTGTATGAATGTAAACGAGATATAATGAGTTTTTCTGCTGGCTTTTTGGGATGGAATGGGGGGCTGAAACTGACAATTTTCTGACCAATGACAGAACTACAACCTCTTTGAAAACTAGCAGGAGCTATGCCTGCTACAGCTCCATACTTCCTAACACAGATGTGCTCAGCTATGTGTTTCTTCAGAATGTGTGTCCTAGGGCTGTCATCTTTTAAATAATATTGCAAGAGTTGGCTAGTACTTAGAGTGTGTCTGTTCTCTGCATCCATTGCTTAATACTACATGTTCCAGTCTCTTAAGACCCCTGCCATACTTTTTACTTTAATACTGCCATATTTTTTTTATTTTTTTTCTTCTTTAAGACTTTCATTGGCATATGAAAATATGGATAATTAGAAAAGCTTACAGTTTACTTTAATGGCAAGTTACCTGAAGTTGTACAATGGCCTCTGTATTGTCTTCTCTAAGCACTGTCAACACTCAGCATATCCCAGGATCAAGCTCCTGATGAGAATGGAGTGAATTGATTCACTGTTTCCTGCTTTCTTATTGAATGCTTTTATATTCTTTCATAAACTAGTAAAACTCCAATCATATAAAATTAAGAGGTCATGGTGAAATGACTGAAGTAGCTAATTAGAGGAGCCACTGCATACTATAAGACCCTGATTCAGGGACATCTATCAATATTGTGGATACTGCTTAATCATGAAATCAATACTTCAAATTAAGCACACGTGCTTACCACTTGGCCAGGAGCTGATTTGCAATAGCATTTCCATAGTGTTTACGAACAAAATACTATAGCTTGCTTTGAAATGTTTTCTGATCATCTTAGCCCTCAAACCTCTACAAAGTTGCTTTCCCCTGATGAGCCTCAGAAAAATCTGAAGAGATTGCCACCAATTGTGTTCTTGGAAGGTGTGGATAGGGGAAACATTTGTTAAAATATTTAGCTGTGACCAAGTCTGCAAACTTTGGCTTCCAGACATTCACTGTAACCAGGCACTAGTGATAATGGAGAGCAAAGACAACAAAGCCTCAGCAGAGGTTTTGAGCCTCTGCTGAAATCTCACCTGCAAGTGCAAAAACTGACAAAAAAGGCAAAAGAAAAAAAAAACAAACCTACAAAAAATTGCTAAAAATATCCCCCCGACCCCAAACTTCTGAGAACAAAAAGAGTTTTGGATGCTGCGACTGACCTTTAGAGATTCCAAGCTGGTTCATGTTGCACTGAGGCTTTCTTCTTACCTTGCCAGACCTTGGCAGCCTCCAATACCACACCTGCTGTTTATCCTGCAAGCTGGTGACCAAGCTGTTTGTGCCAACCCACTGCATTTGCTCCATCCTGTTCTCCCCTCATGGAGATCAGGAATCCAAGGCACAGAAGTTTCACTGCACTAAGGGTAGCAGACTGAAAACAAAAATTACAATTTTTCTAATTCTGAGCTTTGGTATTGATCAAAACTCAGTGACAAAAATTCAGCATATGATAGAACTTGATTAAAATGGGTATGTGTAAAGGTCTAAGGAGATAATGTTACACTTGGAAGACAGGCTGAATGACAATCTGAAATACTGAGCTACAATAGGTGAGGATAACAGTGGTGGTAACAAATATTTAGACTACAGATGATGATGCTAGGAGAAAAACACTGTTCTTATATCTTATGGGCAAAGATGCCTCCTCTTAATAAATTAATCTTTCCTCAGATACAGTTGTGCATGGAAACTGACAGCATGCAGCGTAGTTTTCACGGATGTCTGTAGGGCAGTTACTCTTTCCAAGCAGGACAGTTCATCTCAAAGTGACCACTGCAGAGCTCACTTACCACCCACGCCGTGCTTACAGGATGCATGCCAGCATGTCTAGTCTCAGGAGCCCGACACTGGATCTCTACCTTCTGAAACCCAGGCTGTTTCTCCACATTTGCTCCAGAATTAGCAAGTGATTCATTCTGGCATGCTAGCAATGACACCAGTCTGAGGACTCCTGGAGCAGGTTTCTTCTGGAGATAAATGCACACTATGTATTAAACCTGAGTCATGATCTCACACCTCAGGCAGTATTAATGAAGAAAAAAATAAGGTTAAAGCCCATCCAGAAATACCAGTCTGTGAAAATCAGTCTCTTGCTCATTTCTATGGGCTCAGAACTGTGATGAAGCCTTTAGCATGGCCTGTGAAGATGTCATTTTGCTGGCAGCCTTCCCCAGCCACTTGTGGCCTTACCACTTGGAAGCAAGCCATGAGGAGCCCATGGAGAGATGCTGTATCTGCCTGGTTATTATTAGTTGCCTGGTACTGCTACTGTTGTATTCCTGGTGTCTTTCCTCATGTTGCTGCACGTGGTCACATGCTAGAATTTTAGCAGTGCCCGGAGAGAGAACCCTGTGTGTACGGTGACAGGGCAGGAGCTCTGGAACCACACGCTGGGGTCAGGTGCCCATGGGGCTCTGATGCACCTCATGGGGCTACCAAGTGCCCACTCCTCCTCCCCAAGAGAACGTGGGTACCTTGGAATAAGGAAAAGTGTTATGGATGGAGACAAGAGAGATCAGTCACCAGTCACTGTCAGAAACAAACAACTTTCCACCTGGGGAAAATGAGTTTAATTTCTTTCCTATTCGCATAAGTTTGGAAAGTAAGCAGTAAAGACAAAGACTAAAGCACTTTGTCACCTCACTCATTCACTCGGGAGCTACATGTCTCCCTGTTTTCAGATTCCTTCACCCCTTCCTTGCAAGCACGGCAGGGGGATGGGTAATGGGTGCTGTGGTCAGGTGTGACAGTTCCTCTCCTTCCTCCTCAAGTGACGTTCTCATGCTAGGCTGGCACAGGATGAGTTTTCCAGCAGCCCACCTGAGTTCCTAGGGAGGAGACTGGGTAATGGCCTTGCCAGGGAAAGCAGCACATGCCTTGCAGAAAAAAGACTTGATCAGTGCTGCTCCCAAGGCCCAAGAAGAGCCTAAAAATGGATGTGTGTGCGTTTCCTTCCCTTCTGGATTCTGCAAGGCTGTTTGCAAGCAGTCTGCAGAAGCTAGTTTTCCCAGTGGAGAACAGACCCCTGGTTAGCAATCAATAAAACAATCCTTTAATATCCCTCTTACTGGGAAAAAAAAAGGTGTCTACTATAAATTTGTATTGAAAGAAAGCTGCCCCTCCCTCCTCTGAAGAAAGGCCTGAAATAGCGAAAGATGGATAAACAAATAATCCTCTGGTTTTAATGAACTCATCCATTATATCAGCAATAGTTATGGCAACAGGAATTACATACTTCGAGGCAACATCTCTCGTGCCTTGTAAACACCTCAGCCTTCTGTCAGAGCCCCCACTGGGGCTATTTACATCTTCAGTATTACAAGGTAGCTACTCTCTAATTATACACAACTGCATTGGTTTCCACCACACAGGTCCTTGGTTAACCCTTAATAATAATTAATTTTTTACTGTTACACTGTATATCAACTTAAAACTTTCAAGATGCTAAGGTGTCCCAGTAGAGTAGAAAACCTATTAAGATATCAAGACATGCATGCTTTGCAACTTCTGTTTTCATTAGTGGCAAAAAGCCCCACAGAAAGAAAAAAAATAAAATAAAAAGGGAGCAGCACAAAGTCACTGAAACTGGGACTCGGAGCTAATACAACAACACCTGCATTGCAAGAGGCTTGTTGTCCTCACTTACTTTCTTTTCTTTTTATTTTTTAATTTTTTTAATTTTTTTTTTTACAAAGAATTAGCGTGTACTCAGGACTTGGTTCCAACATATGAGTGTGTTAATCAGAGCTACGTTAGGCAGCCAGTATGTGACACACAAACCTTGCTCAGTTGATTGAGTTCTCCTCAGTGCTAAGCTTGGAGGGATTTTATTTATCTTTTCAGTGGGGGCTGCAGTCTTTATGTGGGCATTTATTTAAGTCTTCTTGTAAACAGCAATGGCCAGCTTAGAGCACATGAGGTGAAAGACGGGGAATATCTGCTGCCAGCACAGCACAGTGCTTCACACTGATGCCCTTTGAACTAAATGATCAAAACTACTCTAGGACCTTCTGCCTAATCTTCACCCAGAGAAAAAATAATGTAAAAGGTGAAAGAGTGGGGAAAAAAATGGAAAAAAAACGTCTGTCAATCTTTTTCTCCCAAAATTCCTCCCCTTTCCTCCCATAGCATCCTATTAAATCCATAGACTGGGCTCTGTTTTCTTTGTCACAGGTTGCAATCAAGCAAATCAGGGAATATACATTTCTCTCAGTCCAGGAAAATCAGGGATACAGAAGAACAGCTGGTGAGAAGTGACTGTGGAGCCATTTGACAGGAAGGAAGGTCTACCCCTGAGAGCAATTCTAGAGGAAATAAACATCAAAATGAATGACTTACAAGGCACTGTAACCTCATTTGTTGGCAAATTGAATACTCTTACCACACATAAATATTCTTGAGCAGAGATCTGATCTTGTGGGCTCCCAGCTATTAAAACAGCACAGTTTTAACAGCATGCAAGGAGAGGTTGAACAAACATCTTAGCTGTAAAACTCATTAATGAGCCATCATAAAACAGTAAATTTGATAGTATAAGTACTGGAAAATCAAGTCAGGTCTCACTGTATTCACACATGGATGAACAGAGGAAATAGCAGGGAGAGGAGCAGCTCAGATGGGGTAATGTAACTCTGCTGTGTGAGCTGTGAAAGGACAGGATGCTCCTGCCTTTCAGAACCAGTCGCAGGTGCTCTTCAGCAGGAGGTGCTGGGACAATGCATTGCTCAAAGCTGCAAGGTTTGTAAGCAGCACACAGGCAGTGGAGGGTGATCTCCTCTGCAGCTTGGTAAGCTGTGAGTGCAAAAAAGTGGCCTCCACATCCAGAGCTGGAAGGAGGTAAAAGCAGATGGATGAGTGGATTCATAGTACTACACCCAGAGTGGGACTGGGGTAGGTACTGGAATAAGAGACTGCTAAAACAGGAGGGCTCTCTGCTTCTCTTCCATGTGTCTTCAGGCTAAAGCTGACTAAATGTGTTTTCCTCTATCACCTAAAGGGAAAGGAATCAAGGGGAAAACATCCTATTTAGGGTATCTCCAGGAAAACAAATACAGATGTAATATAAGAGTACAGCTTTACTAGCTCTGGGAGACATTACTAGAACTCTGTTTTAGCCAGGAAAATTATTACATTATTAAATAAGTATTAAGGTATTCATTTAAATTTGCTTTTCCTTCTTTACTTTTAAAGCTTTAACAACTGTAGCAAGTACATGTAGTGGTGTGTGTCACTCCTGACAAATGCAATTTACATGATGCTTTTGTTGCATACTTTCTCTTTCAACACAGAAGAGATAGCTGTGGTTTCTTTAATGGTTTTCTGCATTTATCAAAATGACTAAAACAAGGGTGTTTTTTCCTGTGGACATGAGAACACAGAAGGTTTATTGTCACATTTTCAAAAGGCATATTTTTTATATGTCAATATAAAAGTCAATAGACTTTCCAAGACACAGTTTCTGTATTTCTGAGCCTAGATCATGCAATATTAATTGTATAGTTGCTCATTTTCCCATGCAAGTGACTGGATATCTATGCTTGTGGATCAACAGGAATGTATGCAAAATGAAAACCATTACAAATTCAGCCTGATGTACCTACCTGAAAATACACAGGAACAACTTTTGTAACAACTCTTTTCTACCGATGCATTCAGTTTTTATTTCTTCCATTTTTTCAGGGGGATATTGTAAAGTTTATGAGCCTTTCTGAATTTGTTAATGGACTTATCTGCTAAAGAAGGACCTCGAAATATATGTGTTCTTTTCTCTGAACAAATATTCATTGCCATTTTCTTCTCTGAGAAACTGCATATTGTTTAAATTTATTTCGCTAAATTCCAAAATAATTTTCTTTCAATTTTAATTTTTCAATTGTATAATGTGGGCCAGAGGCAATGAGAAATGATTTGGCTGTCCCTAAATATTACCTCACAAAATTTTGCACCAACATACTGAGCAAAAGGCAGGGTAGAGGGAGGACTGCGACAGAAATAGCAAAAAAGCAGCTCCAGAATGTCTGGCACAGATACGATGTGCAGCATTATAATGCCATCATACCCTCTCAGCATGCTGCTTTATATAAGTTGAGGATGGTTTTTCGCCTTGACAATTGCAGCTTACAAAGGGAAAAGAATATATGGTAGAGTTCTCCTGTCTAATGCTTAAATTCAAACTTTTTCTATGAAACTTGGCTTTTGGAATTTTTTTTTTATTAGAATAGCTTCAGATGTTGGGTTTTGCTGTTTTTCTTGGGGTTTTTTTTCCTCCTTTTTTGCTTTTTCATTTTTTTACCTATGTCTAGGCAGGTTAGTTTTTAATATTTCCTTTTTTACTTTCCTCTACCTTTCCATATTCCGTACATTTTCATGCTTAATAAAGGTTACAGAGTGACAAAAGAATGGAGATGATGCAGAATTTTGCTCTGCAACTTGAAATCACTGCAGAGTATTTGAAAACTGGGTAAGCAGAAAAGGAGAAGATGAAAAAAAATTTAAAAGTTTTTATCTTTTATTTTATTCAAAAGAACAGAGGGAAAAACATACAACTAAAATAAATGTTTAAATTTTTTAAATAATACAAAAATTGTGTTTCTCCTTCCAAATTTTCCAAAGTTCCTAGGTAAAATCAGTTATGGCATTTATAAAACAGAGTAAATCCATCTCTTTAAAATAAAGTTCTAGCATAAAGGGAACAATTAGTCAAAAACCCTTGATCCTCCCTACTAAACCCTGTTATTCTAGTCACTAATACGTAGATTTTCAATCATGCTTCTATTTCTGTGGTCCCAGTCTACTGGCTGATCAGAAGTTCAGTGGTCAGTTTAAACCACAGCCTCTTTAGTATGTACTGGTATAATGATTGATTGTTCATCATGCAGATTTTAAGAGAACAAAGTGTATTACCTCCAGGCAGAAATCAGAGAAAACTTTATTGTATAGTCCAATAAAGTGCCAAATAATAAGTCCTTGAAATTTTTTTGTTGTTTTAAAAATTTATTTAGACAAAAATTTCTATAGGCAGTCACACACAGTAGTTAAATCAGAGAGCTATCAATTAAGAAATCACACTGAAGTTCAAGACAAGAGAGCTCAAGATTCAGACAGTCAAATGTGTGTATATCCCTGAGTTCTGCAAAGGGTTCATCACTGCAATTTGCGAACTCTACTGGGTAATCTCTGTGTGGGAAATGTCTGACCAAAGCAAAACTCAACTCTATAGCCCACCAGGCTTGTCTTCGGGAATGTTTGGTAAAATAAAGTTTAAGTTCATTGGGAGACTATTTCTAGCACAGTGCACTGATCCACACAGGTGGCACAGGTATGGCATTGCTCTGCTGTCAGCCCAAGTTAATGGCCAATTTGGCAGCCCTGCTTCTCATGAACCATGAATGAAATCCTGGCCACACACAGGCAGTGATAAAACTCCCACCGGGGTGAATAAGGAGGGAATAATGTTACTTACACCCTCCATGAAGAAATGCCAAAGTTTATACTCTTATTGTACTGCCTGAAGCTGGAAGTGAGATATTGTCATTATGTCCTTGGCTTGGTTTTCATTATTTTGTTCCTATAATACATTTGTTTGTAAAATAGGTGTAAAATTTACTATTTCACAAGGAACCTCACTGCTTTAAATTTATACTTTGTGATGAAAATGACTCTGTGAATGCAAAAGAGTAAAAATCATATGAAAATTTTAGATTCTACCCTCTGAGTTCATGTTTATGTAGCAGCAGATTGAAAACTTTACAGCATGAACTCCAAATGTAGACCTCCAGAAGTCAGTTTAAATCCCTAACCAATGCACTCCCTAGCAATAATTCCCTATTGCTTTTCTAGGTGCTATCAAATAATGTGATAGTCAAAGAGACACTGGAAATGGAGCAACAGCTAATAAATTAAAATAAAATAAATAATAACAATGAAAAAGAAATAAATTTTAAAAATAATCACCACAACAACAACAAAAAAAGGAAACAAAAAGTAGAGCTCTCAACTGCCATATGAAAAAATATCCCCCAGTGTTTATAATAAATTCTCATCTCCTTGAAGTGATCTTTCCATGAGATGCATTAATATATTTTTTGAAAAAAGCTCTCTGCTACACTGCAAGTTCCTTGTTGACTTATTTGGTGGCCCCTGAGAGAACATCAGGAGAGCTTTATTTAGAAAGGACACTGGGGGAGAGCAGATTAAACAGGCTTCTGGCTGCATTCAATTTTCTCTAGTTTGGGGAGATTTTGCACCTTTCTTGAAGATTGTATCATCTGGGATTAGCACATTCCATTTCCTGCACTCCTCATAAAGCTGAGAACTAAAGAAAATTAAAATAAAGGTCAGTGAACTTGGCTACGCTTTTCTCTTGCTAAGAATTTGTCCATATGTTTGCTTCTTTTTGCTTTGATCACATTTTGTTTTGGCAGGCTCTATGTATGCGTGCATGTGTAGAGCTTTCATCGTTTTCCATTCCACTATGCAACTGCAGAGTGAATTCATCAGAATTCAGCCCACTTCCATTCACTTTATGGAAACAATTTGTGTGTAACTTTGCTTTCAGTCTTCCATCAGATTTGCTGTTACTCAATGATGGAAGGTAGCCCAAGGTATCCCTTTTTCTGGTTTTGTGTTGGCAGCGCTCCCTTCTCCCTCCGCCCCACAGGATCCTGCTTGTCCTATCCTGCCTGTCCTGCTGTGCAAATCATTTACACCCTCCTTCCTGCCACTCTGCAGCGTCAGCAATGGGATTTTGGGAACACTTGTGTCTTTTGTTCCAGACCAAGGGCACTAAACCTGTGTCACAGCCCATCAGTCAGCTGGGTCATTTGAACGGACTGGATTTAAATCAGTAACCCAGTTGTCACTACCAACCTCCTGAGCCAACTGCTAATCTTTGTGTATTTATATGTCTGGTTTTTCTTACCATAGTTCTGAAAAAATACACAAAGGCCTTTTTTTTTTTTTTTAATAGACACCAACAACCACCTCTTGGAACAGGTCTGAGATCAGGCCTGACAGCTTTAACCTGTGCTTGCTGGCTTACGTAGGGGCTCAGGAGACTATGTGGCAAATTCCCGTATGATTTCTACTGCGAAGGTTTCACAGCTAAAAAGCTCCAGGCAGAGGGAGCAGGTCCTCAGCAGTGCCCACACAAGGCAAGGGGAATGGATGGCCATGAGGGGTGCCTTCACAGACTGCCCTGGCCTCAGATCAGACTTCCTGTGCTTGCCCGCGGTGCACCGCCCTTGCCATTTCGTTGAGTGTTCAGAGGCTCTTTGCCAGTTCCCCATTAGTCTATCGTAATGAGATTCAGCTTCTGTTTGATTTCCATGATGAGTCTGAGCAGCAGAGCCCAGGAGAAGTCAAATAAGGGCAGGGTACTTTATGCAACCAGAGCTGAGGTGTGGCTGAGCTTGACTGAATCTACAAGGGATAGCAAAGGGTAAAACAGCTTCCACTGGCCAGGCCTCAGTGCTTTTCTTCCTTCTGCCTCTAATTCTACATCCTAAGCATCTTGAGTCTACAAAGAGCTTTACCACATATGTCACTAGAGCTTCTTTTAATTTCCTTTTTCTTTTCTCACTAATATATTTCAAGTTAATTTAAACTTAAATCTCACTGACTCTGAGGTGCTTGCAGTCTTCTGTGTAAGGAGACTTGCTCAAAAATCTCACACTCCAGTTTCACCATCCCACTTCACAGAAAGTCCAGGTAAGTGAAAAAGTCATGTAAATTCCTCCACTGGGCTGTACCACTATATCTGTAACTCATAACTTGGTAAATCTTTAGGAAGTACAAAACATCTGGCTCCCACGGCTTGAGTTCTTGCTTCTTACTTTATAGTGCAGTTCAAGTGAGCAAACTAATGCATGAATTTGCCATCTGTAGTTCCTGCTTAGCTAAGAGATTAAAAAGGAAGATTAGGATCAGAGTGAGGGAGATTTGTAGGTATTATGGGCAGAGAAAAAGTTAAATATTTGAGTAAGTAAAATACGTAAATTAATTTATTTAGGGATTAGGACTTTCCTTGATTTAACATATGTCAGCAATACATTGTTGTCAAAGCTCCTGTCACAAGTTCAGGGATCTAATGACAACTTCTGAAAACATACTTCAGTACTGCAGAGATTAGGAGCAGTTTGCAGACACGTTGTACTCAAGGCCTGCTTAGCCGCTTCCATTCATGGAAAACCTGGCACCAGGCTGAGCACCATCTGCAAAGATCTGCTTGACAGAGATCTCATGAGGCACTTGGGAAGATGTCTCTTTCTCATCACATGTGTAATTTTTACTAGCAAACAGGCTGTGGAGAAAGCTGCAAATCATCAAAACATATGCTCTCAGAGGAAGGCAGGAATAAACACTGCCCACAATGGCTAGCCACTCTCCAACTGCAGTACAGAAAGATGTGACTCACTAGGGGAGTGCGACAAAAAGTGATACCTGAAGCACTAAATGCCACAAACGTGGAAAATAAAGCATGCATAAAATGAAAACGGATTGTTACCAACCCACTATGTTGGGGCAGGACTGGTGGTGTCAATATATCAGTGATCAAGGATAAGAAACAATTACAAGGCATTTTTGTTGCTATGGATGGCACTGTGAGACATTTCAAAGGGCATGACAAAACTAAGGCAATTAACAAAACAAATTAGCTGTTGGAAAATATATGCTGAGAGGAATATTTGAAGCACTTGTGCTAATTGTTATGTTTTACAATAATAACACACCGTATCAGGCACATTATCTGATTTTGGTTATACAGCTGTGGAGAAAAAGTTAGACTTAGAATGCATAAAAAATGGAATAGAAACTAGTATCTGAAACTTTATCATGTCATTATATACAGTGGCACTGAAGCACGTTCACTTCATATTCTGCTCATTTTCCTGTGTCAGTTATACTGCAGAAATTAATAAAGATTCACAGTCTGGATATGAACTAATATGTAACTGTCCTGACAATTCTGAGTTCAAAGGACAGACTCTCCTTTCGACTTCTTGGTGAACTGATGAATGTAACTATTAATGAAAAGAAAATGGAGCTGAGCGAAAAAAGGGGTAATGCCATCTTTCTCTTCCTGATCTATTGAAGAAATTATGTCTTCAATTATGTAAATTGAACTATGGCCACTTCTTTTCCCAGGTCAATGAACACCCACGTTACCACCTTCTCCCCGGTCTTCAAAATGAAGAAGAAACTGCACTGAAAAAATCATGCTTCATATGCTCCAACACAAAAGTCCCACTATAAAAACCTGCATCAGAAAGCCACTGTTTTCCCTGTGGACTCATGTGGTGACTTGCAGCATATTCTTGGAATGGGTGGCAGACAGCCTGGGTAATTGGAAACTGTGAAGTAGATGGTGGTAGTGGTGCTGTGCCACAGCCACCGTGGGCTAAGCTTGTGCCCTTTAGCTACCACAGCTCTTGAAGGATTCAGCTAGGCAATCATATACATCAGGAGCTTAGTGCAGCCAAGTGACAAATAGGGATAATTGGGTGCAGATCAAATGGGCTTTCTTAGTGTCCATTCACAGGCATGGGCAGACAATGGCTTTCTAAGTAAGGAGATGGCAAGGCATGTGTGAAAAATGGTCCCTTTGGCAATAATTCTGCTGGTGACAGATAATCAGAAATTTAAATGTTATTCCCATCTTTGGACAGCTCCTAAAATAATGGAGGATGCATGAAACCATTTGTATTTGAAGAGAGAAGCTAAATAATTTAATATTACAGAGAAGGATGCACAGCACTGTACAGAAAAATGATGAAATCCCAGTGCAGTCTATCTTGTGCAGTTGCCACACTAATTACAGATCAATTACTTCTCAGTTGTTTGCAACCTTATCAAAGAATAGTAAATTTACTGAAAGCAAAATGTGATAAGATGTCTTTTCATTATTATGGTAGATTTGTTGAAACAGCTCTGATGTTAAGATTAATAAAAGCTTCCCCAGAGGTAATGTGATCTGTATATATATAGTCTGAATTTTAAAAGTGGAAAACTTGATCCTAGGCAGTATCATAAACATTTTTGCTTCTATTAATTGTTATCATGAAAACATCCTCAGTATGGAGGAGGTGGAGGAAAGAATAAAATTATTCTTTTGATATACTGAAAGCTTGTTATTAAAATATAAGTGTACCTTTTACCTTCCACAGATCAGATAATTAATGAGAGTGAAGTACAAAACCTGAGAAAATCTGCAATTCATGTTTTGGGCAGGGTGACAGCACAGAGAAGTACAGGGGGGAAAGGGATGAGTTTTATAGAATAAAATAGCATGGAGGGAAGAAAGCAGTGAACCTACACAGTATTAAAAAGAATTAAATACAGTTCTGTAGTTTTAGAAGATCCACTACCCAGCAAAATGTATTGACTTTTTCCCACAACATTTCCCATGTCTTGACTTCTTCACCAGAATTTCCACTGACTTGCCATATAAATCCTGAGAGCATTCTCAGCATTAATTGCGTATCATCAACATTAACTTACATTTCCTACATTTGCCCTGAAAGTGCTTACGTTTTTACTGATTCCAACTTTGGAAATTCTGGAGAATTATTTTGATTGCAGGGTTATTATCTTTCAGGTCTTTTACTGCATTCTGGATAGGGTTTGGTTTAGGTTCCCGTTTTGGTTTGCTTCTTGTTTGCTTATTTGTTGTTTCTTGTTGGGTTTTGGAAGTTTTTTTCCTGCCAAAATTGGCCAGACTTGAGAAAAAACAGTCTAGCTTTTAGGCATCTGACAGCAATAATTTAATGTTTTTGTTGTTATGACAACAGTTTAAAATAGCACAGCCATTACTTTTTACTGATCTACTCCCCTGCAACAATGCAGTCACTCTTATCAGGAGTGGGTCCTACTACACCGTCTATGACTCCAGGACAATTTAATGAACTGGTGAGTTGAAATGAGACTGAAGCTCGGGTCATGTTCAGGAGAGGTTACACAACTGCCCCTAACTGCTTTCCTTCAGGAAAAGGGACAATTTTGAGGCTGCTCTTCAGTAGATAAACTCAGGAATTCTCTGTGGTGACACTCCAAGATTAAACAACATTTCAGGATGCAAAATTGCTGGTGATTCAACACAACCGGTTCAGGTAAGAGCAGATTTTTCTGCAGTCCTAATTATTGTTTGGTTTTATCAGCTCAGTAACTTTTTGATTCTTCAAGTCACAGAGTGGAAAAGTAGAGATTCACCAATTTCTACTGGTGTTGCATCTGGTCCTCTGTTAAGAAGAGTCTTTGCATTAACTGGCCACAGAGATAACTTATATGTGGAAACCATCAGCACTGGATACCATGGCTCTGAATCGTCAGAAAATAACAATGGAATGATAGGTGTTCCATGGCACTCTGCCATTTATGAAAGGGTAATAAAAATTAATTTCTTAATGGTGGTAAAGTGTTTTCAAGAAAAGAAAAAAAAAAAAAGAGATATGATGTATTGAGCAATGAATTTTTCTAAAGAAAATTAATTAGGGAATAAAACAAATTATTATTTTAGTTAGCATATATCCCAGAAAACAGCAAAAGAATTGCATTTAATTTAGCAGCTAATTTTTTTTAGTAAAAATTGCTAACACAGCTTAATGTGCCATAAATTTATCAAGGACCAATTTCATCTCTTAGATATATTCAAAATATGGCTTTTCTCAAGTAAGTTAAAAAAATTTAATCTGAAGATTCAGAGTGTCAAATTCATATAGCTTTGCCCATATTTTAATCAGGATGTGTGGACCATACTAGGAGACTTTGAAATAGACCTCAGGGTCTGTTTATGGATATAAATAATGGATTCCTGAAACCTTCCTCATCATTTCCTGTTTCACTTAAGCAAATCTTTCTCAGAGTTTTAGACCAAATTCCTAGGTGTCTAAATCTTCTTCTCCATTCAGTTCAAGATTCCAAAATAGGATTTAACCCAAGAAAATACCTGGGCTAAGGTTCTGAAAGACTGGTTGTTGGTAAGTGCCCCAGTCTCTCTTGAGAACGTGTTCCTGAAAGATCTGGTCATATAATCTCATCAAGGTAACCCTAACCTGTGATTTCTGGTGGAGAGCCTTGAATTGGAAAGATACTTGCTATGCAGCCATGTCTGAGACATCATTGCTAGTGCTCTGAAACAACCACCCATGCCACTGAAAGAGATGGAAACTAGTATTATAAATACTACATCAATGTGCAGAAAAGGTCACTTTTCCACCTTTGCCCAGCTGTGGAGGATGTATCTTGCTTCAGGTATTCTCAGAGGGATTAATCACCTTTTGGAACTAGAGCTTATGTAAGCTCATTCCAACTCTGTTTAAGGACCCTGAAGAGT
Organism: Parus major; assembly: GCF_001522545.3. Classification (NCBI taxonomy): domain Eukaryota; kingdom Metazoa; phylum Chordata; class Aves; order Passeriformes; family Paridae; genus Parus; species Parus major. The sequence continues at coordinate 66,982,267 of NC_031799.1, read as the reverse complement.
TACACTAATTTCCAGGATATAAACAAGCTCATGTGCTATTCCAATTAATTTTTAAAGAGCAAGTCTAGCTATTGACAGTTTTCATGGCTTAGGATCACACTTTGGTTTTGTTGGTTTTTTTTTGTTTGGGTTTTTTTGTTTTTTGTTTTTGTTTTTTTTTTTCTTTAACACCAGCTTTAGAAGCTGGGAGTTTTTGGAGGAAATGCACAGCTCTGACTCCAGAACTGACACCAGTGTTTTTGGAACTGGTTAGAGCTCTGTTGCATCTGGCCCACAGATGCTAATAAAACCTTGTGCAGAAGAGAGCAATAGCAGGAGTTGCATAAAACCTGAGACAGACAAAAAAAACCCTGTTGGAGGGACGGTAAGATGAGAGGAAACTGCAGAGAAAAAGATTGTTTAACAGTCAAGAGGAAACACACCAATGAAAAACGTTAAGTTTTTCAAATAATTTCCAGGCATTTATGGAAGTTATAGTAAAACTGGAAACCCTTATTTTTACCTTTACCCCACAGCATAATAGATTACAAGGAGGTACAAGTACACTCAGAACACAAACACGGAAATCATGATTCTCCTGGGAATAGCCAGTCTGACTGATGGGTCAGGGTTAACTACTCTGGATATTTGAAAGATCTTTATAAATTTATGACAGTTTACAATATTTACAGGTTTGCAAACTGGAAGAGCAATAACCATAGTATAGAAACTCTGTGAGCTAGAGAACACCCTCTGGTGTGCTCATTGCACTTGGGGTGTCTCCCCTGTTTGCACACTGATGCATTTGAGCTCCTTCTGAAGGCTCTGATGTGGGTTGTCAAATTAGGAGGGAAACCACTCCCAGTGGAACTCGTGCCATGATCCAGCATAGCAAATCCTATGCTGTTAAACCAAGGCTTTACAGCAATTTCTTGGTATTCAGAGAGGCCTTTACTTTTTGGGCAACAATGGAAAATAATCTGGATAGACCCTGACCCTTAACCCACAACAGTGAATGTCTCAAGCATGGTACAACGGATCACAGTTGTTCTTGCTGCCCTCTGCCCTTTAGCATGTCTGAAAGGCAAACTTCTCACAGAATTGGACATAATCACTCCTGAATGCTTAGGATCCCTGGGGTTTCAGCTTTAGGGCATGGGGGGTGGAAAGATGACCTCCTGAGAACCCTCCAGCCATTTTCCTTATAATTCTATGATTCAAACTGTCAACTAGAGGTATTCCAATGAATTTTGAGCTGAACACAGGATGAAAGTGACTTACATAGCAAAAATATTGCCTAAACATTATTCATTAGCATGTAACTTCTATTAGAGAGCCAGGTTGCTTTCACTGATTGGTTTTGTCACTCGATATGCTAGAAGCATCTAATGCTGAGCAGATGCTGATTCTGTGTATGGCAGGGTCACTTCTTACCTAGGGCACTGAAAATCTAAAGTTGTTCAGAATTCTCTGAAGTGTAAACAAAGTCTTTCAGTATAAGCAGATGAATAATGGTACAACAGTCATAGATGTGATTAAACCATTTCACAGATATTGCTTGTTACCACATTGCATGCAATCACCTTGCCTCAGGGAAGTTGTTCTGGATTTTCCCAGGTTGTGGAGAAGGCAGATGGAGAACTGTTTATTATGGGTGGAGGATAGCTGACAGCCAAAAGCACTGAGATTGGTAAGCCTGTATTTGTCTTCTTTCCTGTGGTTCTGGGCTTTGGGGTTTTCTTTTGTCACAGTGCTCTAGAAGTCCTCAGTTTTGGGCATATGAGGAACAATGTTTACAACTGAGGTGCAGTTGTGTGACAAAGGAAATCTGCACAGAGACAGCATGGACAAGCACATACCTAGCACCTAACGATCCAAGCCTCCAAAGGGGTGCTGTGCTAGTCAGCCTAGCTTCCCTGCTGGCTTGCAGCTTATACTTGTGAGTATAAAGGGTTTTTCCTTCCCTCTTACAAAAATTAAAGGACCTGACTTTTACAGTACTTAATAGCACAATTTGGCATAGCACTTATATAGGAGGGAGGTTCTTCCCTTCCTTTCTTCCCTGCTTTGTTGTCAGACACACATCATAGCTGTGATTGCTTGCTCTGGAGTGTGTTGAGACTGCTTCTGACAAGTCCTGTGTGTATACAAGCAAATTCCTTTGTAGTTCTTCATGCTTTCTTTTCCAGGTGAGCTTTCAGAGTGAACCATCAAAAAGCAAAGCACAGCTCATTTCCTTCTGTTTTAACAAGCAAGTTAGAAGACTATGTCTGTTTTGGTTTTTTTATCTGCCTGCACAAATAAACCTTCTGATAATGGTTGTACTGTAATGGTTTTTGTGCCCTGTCTTAAAGAGGTCAGTTTTGCAAAACAGGTCTAAGTCTTTAAATTATTCCCAGTTCCTTGTGGGAGGCAATGTGAAGTACTAGGACCCTTTGATGGTCTAAGGAGTAATTCAGAGGACCTGCATGAATCCCTGAGGGGAAGTTCTCTCTGAGATTGTAGAGAGACAAATAGGATTTGAACTGTCCTGATAGGACACAAGATTTGTAGGGCTTGCTGTCCTGGGGTCTGTGAACTTTTGCTCATCAAGTTTTTTACCATAATTAAAATCACTGTAGAATTAATGTAATGTAATTACAAAGTTAAATATCCCTCAGCTCTCTACATTAGATGTATGTATTAAGTTAAGTAAATGGACCGGTGTCCAGTCAGGGCAGCATTTTCCGGACTCCTGACTCACTGGCAGTCTGGGGCTGAAGTGAGCTAAGTAATATTGTAATAATTCTTACAGATTATTTAACAAATATTAAATTATTTTCTTGAAAGGCTTCTTCCGCCACTGCTGATTTGTATCACAGTGCCTGAAGTACTTTGCTTCCATTTAAAGCTTTTTGTTCCTAAGCCCCTGCCTTCTGCTGTCCTACCTGTCTTGATCTTTTTGCAGCTGCCACTTCAGAATTTGAAGATAAGGGGCCAGCTAACATAGCAGTATTTTTTTTTCTCTTTCCATGGCCATTAACGTTTTTTTCCTTTTTAGTGCTTTTTTTTTTTTCTTAAAAAGGTACCTTTGTCTATAGCTTCCTGCTACAACTTCAAGGAAGAGACATTTATCTATTACCTTACTGCTGCATTGTGAAAGTCATGAATTATGTTCGTCTACTCGGATAGACTTTCACCCTGCTTTCAGTAGGTCTCCGTTAACCCGCATCTGCCAAATTAAACTGACAGGTTTAGAAAAACTTGACACAACAGATTCTAAAATTAGGCCTGCTACAAAAATCAGAGAGATTGAGACCATGGTTTCCTCCCTCTGTGCAGCTTTAGTTGAATCAGAGTGACATGATAATACAAAGAGGTAAAAGAGAGAAACAATGTTTCAGTCCTCTTTTATAATAGGGTTTTGTTATTCTTGCTTTAAATTTCAGTGACAAAAGTGGTTCAGAAATCACTAACAAGAGTTTTCTGACATAGATGTGCCTTGTGTTCCTTTACTTTCTTTTTTTTTTATATTCTTTTATTCTTTTTTTTTTTTTTCCCCTGACTATTCTGAGAACTTCCAAGGACAGTAGGTGGAGGGATTGTTAGAAAAGAAGGGAATATCATTTTGAAAAGAAATTGCCAAGCTTAATTGGTCAAAAATGGACATGAGCTAAAACCCCAAAAAATGAAATCCCTGGAGATAGTGTGTGCTCTCTGTGAAGTGCTGCCAGTGAAATTTGGAATAGTATTTTAAAAGGATTTTGGTAAGGGTTCCCAAAAAAATCAGCTGTTTAAGCGGAAGTCTTGGCAGTGAATTCACTGACAAGCTTGAAAGCCTTTTCCGTAGTGAGAACTTCGTGGTGAGCCCCATGTTCTCCTGCTATATGGGGACCTAGAACTGGAGCAGTTCCCTGGGTCTGGTACAATTTTATTGACTGAGAGTTACTGTCTTTAGAAAATAAAGGGGAACAGAGGAGATGGCATAGCAAATCCAGGCTATCCCAAGATCACACACAATCTTCTCTGTATTGAACTTTCTCTCACAAAGCTCCTGAAAAACTTGACTTTTTAGGAACGCTGGATTAATATGTTGCCAAATCTTGACCTTCCTTAGCATCTCTTACTTTTTGTCATAGAGTGCTGTAAGGTGCTCACTGTTGAGGAAGCCTCCAGAACCTCAAGAAAATGCGGAGTGTGAATCATTTTTTATTCTTAAAACTTGACAAACAGTCAAGAAACTAGACTTCACTATCTAGAAATTAATTTTTAGTGCACAACAAATGACTCTTCATTTTCATTTCTGAAAGTGAAAATCAAAAGCAAAGGAGAAAAAGGGGAACGTTGCTATGTCACAAGCAACAGTTTGAAACAGAATTTCTAAACAATTTTTTTCTTTCATCAGGTAGAAGGATTCCTGCTATACAGCATCTGTGTAAGTTGGCAGAATGTTGGGCCTGTTTGTTTTCTTGTTTCAAGGAAAGAAATCCTGACATTAATAAATCCAGGGGACCCGGTTAAAGCTTGTCCCTTCAGCTTGTTTTCTAGTGCTGCTGTTTTACAGTTTCTAGAGAGGCTGGAACCTGGGAATATTGGTACACCTACTTAGAAAATTGCTTGGCAGGTTGTGTTTATCTGAAGGTACAATCTGGCCCTTCAGAGATAGTGAAATTATAACTGCACTTTGGAAGAGGGAAAATACCTTTTTTTCTGTAGTACCACTGCATTCACAGAACAGCAGTGTTGCACTGTTCACTTGGGTGATCTTTAATGCAGTGAATGTCAATATTTTAGCATCTCCATGTTTTGTATTAGCTCATTGTCAGTATGGAGTTAGTTTTACAGGATTTAACTTTTCAGAGCAATGACAAGACTTCATGTTGCCATGTGGTTTTCCTGAAGCTGGCAACATTGATACAAATGTCTGCAAATTAACATTAAACATGCAATTGTAAGAGCTCTGTCAGAGTGACTTTAGATAAATTTTTTCCTAAACAAAATATAAAGCTGGACTATCTGGTGATTTCTTGGTCGTACTCTAAACAAATAATGAATGAGCAAATGAGTTTTATGTTGACACAGTCTCATTAGACCTATTTCTCTGAGATCACTGAAGATTTTTACTTCGGTATTTCGAAATACCAATACAGTTCAGAGTTCTGCCTTCCATCAAGAACTATTAGAAATTTAGATTTTAAAGTCTAAACCAATAAATCTTCACTCAGCGGACTCAGGTTTTTTGGTTGGATCTTTTGGGTTTTTTGTCCTAAAAATAAGAAAAGACTGTGTTGGAGGTTTTGTTTTGGACAGAGATAAGTGCCAGAACCCTAGAAACCAATTATTATAATTTAATAAACATTTTAAGAGCAAAGATTTCTGTGTTACCTTTCCATGTGGCCTGTCAAACACCACATATACTACCTTCTATATACTATATATATATACACATACATACTCTACTGCACTAGCATGTGCAGGTCTATGTACAGATATTCTTGTGAACATGCATACATTGCATAAATTGGTCTGCATAGATGGACTTTGATCTAAAATTATTATAAACAAATCTAAATGATTGATTTATATCTCAAACAGGGTTACACAGGATCAAAAGTACATCTTTCATCCATACTATGTTAATAACCTCTAGGATAGTTGAGACTCCAACCTGTTGAAGCCAGAATTCAGAGTGAGAAAAATTTTTTCTTTTTTTTTTTGTATATAATATGTATTTAGTTATTATTGCATCATAGGAATGTAATTCTATAGTCCCTATCATGGTTTTTAAATTAATTTTTTTTACACAACCATATTACTCTGCGTAAGTGTTATCAAAACTGTATACAACATGTTTATTTTACTATTGTGTGAATTTAAAACTGTGTGCTAGTCCAATTTAAACAACTGTAGGAGATCAGGCTGAAACAAACAGAAAAAAAATTGCTTCCTCCAATGTTGACTTTCAAATTGGTTGAAGGACCCCAGAGATTAAACGATGGATGTTTGGTATCTCTCTGTTAGGATCATTTTTTACTTTTAATAGAAAATTTCTGACTGAGACAAAAAGGTCAAGCAAGTTAGTGCCTAGGAAAGTATTTCTCATGTGGATAAAGCAAGAGGAAAATAAAAAATCCCAAGCATCATACAGCACCTCAATCCCCTTACACAAGCCAAGCATTTTGAAGCTGGTAGTAATTCATCCATCTATGGATCTACATCTCTTAGCTTAATAGGTGACACAAGGCTGGATTTTAAATGAGTCTAGCCCAATAACCAGACTTATGTAATAGGCTTTTCAGGGAGGCAGAGAAGGAAGCCTTAATGTTAAGAAACCCTAGCTCAAAGTATCAGTTCCAGTAGCTCCAATGGCTAACATTAAACCTTTCTGTCTGTCTTTCAGTATAACTTTCCTTTGTGTTTGCTCTGCTCTGGCTATCACATTTGAACTAAGGTTCCTTTTGCCCTCCCATTAACCTATGTGAACGCGCAGGTGTGTGCATAATACATTAACAAAGAAATACTATTGTTTCAAATAATTTATTTCTCATGGTTGTTGCTGCAAAATTAAAAGAACATCACATTCAATATTTTTTTCTTAGTTACTCATGAAATGTTATTGATATTATGTGCAGTACTCTATCTCTTAAGCGACATTAAAAATCATAGTAGGAAATAAGTTTCTCTATCTCAGTTGTTTGTAATGCAAGTTGTATCTTGTTTTCTTTTACAGGGCTGATCAGGCAGAACATGAATCTCTCTTCTGTATGCTGGTTTAACTCAATTGACTTCAGAAGAATTACTCTTGGTTTATTCTGGTGAGAGAGGGAGAGGCAGCTAATTTTCTACCTTAGATGAGTTGCCAGCTGTCTTGATTTGAAAAGACAGGTGTCTGCTAAGGAAGGCAGAAACTTCTCCTGAAATGGAAATATGTAACCCTCCCCCTGCCCCGAATTATTATAACTTGAAATCAAGGGGCTCTCAGGCAAAGATATGGGAAGAGGAATAACAGTTCTTTACTACGAAAATTAAAATTAAAATGCAGTAGTACAGAAAAAACAATGACAGTCAGAATTCAACCTGACTCCCTGTTGTTCAGGGTGTTGGTAGCAGTCCCATTAAATGGTGGCTGCAGTCCTCCTGGAGTGACAGATGTGGTTCTGTTGAAGCACTGATCCTGTAGAAGGGTGTAGTTTTCCTCTGAACGTCCAGTGCTGGTGGAGATGGGTCTGGTCTCTCTCCTCTGGGAATCCAGTGGAGAAAGGCTGCCTGTGGTGTTCCAAGTCTCAGATTATATCCAGGTAGGAATGCTTGGCTCCTCCCCCTGGGTGGAGCATCTCCCAATGGGATGATGTGATTTTATCAGTCCTGCAGGGAGACTCAATGCCCCATTAACAGAAGATCCCCCTGGAGGGAGGATGGGTCCTGGAAGAGATAAAGAACACTGCCCCACCTGGTTTTAACAGATGGTAATAGAATACTTTCTTTTGGTTACATCTTGCATTGCAACCCAAAACTCAAGCACAGAAGAAGAAATATTTAGTTGGGGAAAAAATGCATGCACTAGCACAATGTCCCACACAACTCAGTAAGTTTAGCTTAAGAAATGTTTTCTCCTAGAAAATGCCAATAAACTACAGTAACATTTTATTTAATGGTGTGGAAAAATTCCACATTATAGCCATATGAGAAATGTATTTAATTTTCTTTTTTTAAGCCAGTCAGCAAGTAAGGCAAGAGTGCATATTGCTAAGTTTGCTAGCACTGCCTAGAAGAGCATATTGAAAGATTCCCTGAAATGCACAATTGGATGCAATGTTAAGATGGAGTGCTTTGTGCTGCTGAAGAGCACTTTGATGAACTGACTGGCTTCAGATGCTGTGAATCTCCAATCTTGTTATTGGCAGACATTAAAACAACACTGTAAACCTTTTGTCTCTTATTCTCTCCTGATTATACCAGACATGGTGGCACAGAATAAACATGGCAAGGCATCTTTGTGCTGGAGACAGTTTTAGCAATAAATACAGCCCTGGCATAGACAGACACAACTCTTGTTGACTTCAGCTGGTGCTATGCTGGATTACTCTCGGTATGGGTTTGATTCTCAGTGTCTTTCTAGTAATGAGTGCTCTGGCAAGAGCTTAAGCACTGCAAGGAGAGAATTAGCAGCTCCAGCATTATCCATGTGGTCAACAGACATGAAGAAGAAGCAGGAGGCAGAAGGGAAATATTGTGTATGCTTTACTGACTTGCAAATGTACACTGGTTAAAACAGCAGCAAAGCACTGCAAAATTAGGACTTCTTTTCTGCTCCCTTGTACCTGTACATAGATAATACATGTTTAATACAGTTTAAGGAATTTATAGAGATACATTCACTGCAAGAAGTAGGTGACTAGATAGCAAGGACTGTGAGAGGACTAAATGTGATTCTCTCTTCGAGAGGCATTCACAGTGCTGAAAAATATTTCATACATAGTAGTTGCAAAGCAATATGTATCCTACCTTGAAAATTGTCGGTATCTTTACATGAATAAGGAAGCTCACGTTGGCAGTACAAGAAGTCTGGGGATGTTTATGTATGTTCTTGTTAAAACTGCTGTCTTTAATTCCTGTCTGAGCTCCAAGTAAAGCCTTTCTGTTCAATATGATTTCATTTCATGACAGGGCAAGGAGGGCTACACTCTGAGAGAAAATACTAAATTTTAATAACCTCCAAATGGAAAAAAAAATATATTGAGACAGAAAGAAAAATAGAAAGGAAAAAAAAAAAAAGAAGAGCCAACAGCTGACATCAAATAAAAAGACAGAAAGAAGTAAAAAGAAATTGACAGCCAGAGATAGGTGAGAAAAAAATACTAACAGGCATATCAGGTCTTCAGAGACGGGTCCCCTCTCCCTCTCTTTCTTTCCCCTCTCCACACTTAGCAACAGGACCACTTGGAGACAACACTCCCTTGCTACTGGTGCATCCCTCTGGCGTGGAAGCAGCAGCACTTGCACCAAACTGGGACGAGAGAGAGACACAGAGGAGATATTTGAACAGGTGCTTGCCGTGGCAAGCAGCTGAGGTTTGTCTGTGGATCCGTGAGAGCCTGTGCCCAGGAAATGAAAATCTGGGTAATCCATGGGTCAGTGCTGTCAGCTGAGGAAGCAGCTTTTGTAGATCCAGGCCTTACCTCTCACCATTGCGTCAAGCAGAGCTCAGCCCTAGGGAGGTCTCTTAGGATTGTTTTCCTTTCTCTGTCCTCCTCTGTCCTAGTTTCTCTATCTTTTTCTTTTCCTTTCCTATATATGTCCCAGAGCATGAGTCTGATTTTATCACCACGTTTCTGGAGCACCATTTCTGGAGCACCAGGAATGTCGTAGGATGCTGGGTAAACAACAATCGTCTGAAAAGTCCTTACGTGTGTGGAATGTGGAGGATGGGCTAATTGTCTTTTTTTCTGTGTGTGTGTTAATCACATACTCTTCTAAGGTTTAAGCTTAGATGACTATGAATAAAGCCTGAAGACTGCTTTTAAAAATCTGAAAATCTGTGTTCTAGCTAAACCTGGGTAACCTGTTGAAGTCCAAGGAAATCATATACTGAACAAAAAACAAACAATAAAAACTTTCAGACAGAGAAAACTGAGGCCTAAACGTTGTTAGATTATAATACCTGAAAAGAAAAATGCTTCCAGCCAATTCAAATTTGGCTCTGAGACTGGATGAAGCGAGGCAAGATAAAAATGACCAATAAAGTATTTTCAGTATAACTGCTCTGGGAAATTATTCCAGGTATGTCTGTAGATTCATTTTGTAGGTTTATCTGTATAAATGGTTTATGGGAATAAATGTCACATTCACTGGTAAAATGAGAGCAACATGAAGTTTCTATTGTGAATGATACAAGCTTATCAGAGATAAAAGGACTGACGAATTATAGCTATAGTTTCCATATTTACTACTGTAAGTTCTAATTTTTTTATCCTATGAACAAGTAAACTGGGAAGGAAGGGATGAATTGATTTCTGACAAAAAAAGAGCTGATAAAAGCCCTGGTGCAGAATAGAGAATATCTGAGTTGTTTATAGTATGCAATTAGTTTTTCTTCCTAATCTCCTGACCTTTGCTGCTGCTAGGTCAAGACTAGCCTCTCATAAGAAGTGACACAGCCAAGCAGAGCACATACTTTTTCCAGGCAAAGGGAATACAGGACAAAACAAGATGAAAATAGGTTTTACTCTGAGCTATAGGTCTTCTGTCAAGGTACAGAAGCATAATGTGCTTGCTAGTCTTTCCTTTAAGGCACAGGAGATTTAAGAGAACACTCTGGGAGTAGCACTTGAACTTCATCTAAGCTTGTCCATTTGCTGCAGTGGAAATCAAACAACATACAATGTGCGAAGAAAATTATATACTTAACCATGAGGTAGTCATTGATTCAGAGAGTGTTTGTTGGAATTTTCCTCTGGAAGACATCTAGTTCAGACTCTCTCCTGAAGCAAATTTATCACCAGCTGTAGATCAGGTAAGGCATTTCTTTCCTTAGTCAAGTTGCACAGTCTCTCACAACTCCTGTGCTTCACTTACTGTCTTTTCTAAGAACTTTTCCCAAACATTTAATCTGAATGTCCCATCTGCAGTAAGGGTTCATTGCTCCTTCTGAGGTTATTTTCTTCTAAAGGGAAGAGTTTGGCTCAAGAAATCAAAAATTCACTTCCAGCAGCTGTAGACTGCTGTTAGATGACCTGTGTGTTAAGCTGAACAAGCCAATCTTTCTCAACTTCTCTTTGAAGGCCATGTGCTCTAGGATCCTACCTATCTTGATAGGTCCTGGTTGATACTGTTTCCCTTACCTCTCTTTATCTGGAACCCAAAACTACCTACATTATTTTAGGTGCAGCCTCACAGGGGTCTGGAAAGTGTGTATAGTCCTGCCCCTGACCTGCACTTCCCCTTATTTGTGAGGTGTCTGCAATGCCAGCTTGTTTTCTGATTGATAGTCACTGCTGCTTCCTGGCATTGACACCAGGGTTGCTACTCAGTCCCAGCCTACCTTTGTCCATGAGTTGGTCTTTTACGTGCAGAATTTACACTTCTTGAAGTGTTCACAAATTTCATGGGGTCTGTTAAGAACGAGGTTAAACTTTCTGGCTTAATAAACTCTTTGCCTTATTTACAATCATTTACAAATCACTTTCTTAACATCCAAGTTACTGATTAAATTATTGAAGCATATGGGACTCACCTCCACTTCTTCCTAGTTGCCATTTAGATACCAAGCTACTTTTTCTTAGGTTGTTAATTAGGTTGTTTTTCTCATTCAACAGCAGGCTCATGTTTTCCCCTACAGACATACTTACAAATGTTACACATTAAGCTCTAAGTCTAGGCCTAGATTTAGTTTCATCTGACCTTTGGCCTTTTCTTTAAATACTTAAGAAAAAAATCTTGAATTTTACCCAATAATTATAGGTAGCAGAAGGCATATACGTTTTTCTAAACTGTTTTCACTGTTATTTCTCCAGGGTTCATCAGTCTGGATCCAAAGACCACCACAAGCTTTCATCCCAGCGCTGTCCCATCATGGGGCTTTGCACAGGATACAATCCTCCCTACTTGTCTCCCCAGAGAAGCCTGTGCTCATGGGGCACACGCTGTGCCACTCAGTCCCTGTGACTGTGCTCACAGAGTAGCCCTGAAGCCAGACACAACCTTACAATCTCCCCTGACTCGACTGTTGCTACAAACACCAATGTAGAAACCCCACAGGCTGGTCTCAGAATGCTCATTTGCCTCTGAGCACAGGCTTGATTCGCTGGTCAGCAGATTCTGTCACAGAACACTAGCTGTGAGAAAACTAATCAAGAAGATGATCAAAGATCAGAAACCTAGTAGCAAAATGTAGTAAAGAGAAACAATCGGTTTTAGCAGATTGATGTTGATCTTTCAGAAATAGTCATTTGCTCTGGATAATGACCAGTCTTGATCCCACAGAGAAGGCAAATTTTATTATGTAGACACCACTAGTAGTGCAGGTGGCTGAGCCATGGGACACTTTTTCTAACCTACTTTCCCTCCCTCTTAAATCTCTTTTTACCAAAACTTCAGAGCAGACCGCCTATCACTTGGACAACCACAGATTTATCATCAAGTCACAAAGTACTTAGTTTCTTGGTGTCTTTCTGTGACCCCACAGAATTCTGACAATGAATTCTGCAAATGGAGTATACTGAGTGCAAAACAATTGCTTTACCTTTTGATCTATGTCCCCATATTCAGTATATTCAGCTTCCTCATTGTATTTCCAAAGGCTGTTTTTCTTTGGTACGTTTGGATGGGCTTTATCTGATTTTGTGTGTGTGTGTGATTTTCTGTACCTGAGCTACAGGACATGGTCTATGGGGTTCACTGTAGCTACATCTCCATCACTCCTATTTTCATACTTGTTTGCAAAAGCCATTGATCTCCTAAAAGTATCAAAATCCCTCTTTTCTTTCCTTAACACTTTTCACTACCTGTCCTGCTGATAGCGGTTCATCCCAACACCCCACTGTAAAAACAGGATTCTTCATAATAGCTTCTCTGTGTTGCCCTTCAGTTTATTCACATCTTGGATGGGTGAGGTTTTCTCCAGCCTACACTGTCTCAGACAGACTCTGTAACAATTGTTTCATAATTATTAGCTTATTCATTTAAGCCCAATACACCAAACACATTGTAGAAACAAACTCTACTAGAATTCATTCTTCTCAGATAAGTTCTTCAGAATATCTGCTTTTTAGCCACACAGTCTCTAAGTGTCACTGCTTTCAGACCCTGGTGGTTTTCATGAAAGTTTTCCTTGTCAAACTGTTGTTGGCATGTATTCCAGGATGAGCACCCATTGCAAGATTGGTGAAGGCTTAGTAGAGACATGTATGTTTGTGCAAGCAAATAAATCCTTGAAGCAGTTTCTTTAAGAACTGTTGCCATCACTGATGTAACTTGCAGACTGATTTAGCAGCTATTGACAGGCTATTGATATTCCTCTCTGAACTGCATAAAGCTGTAAACACAGAAGCTTCCTCACCTTATTTTCATCACCGTTACTTAGATAAATTATTTATTTTTATTGGGAGCTCTGAACAAACCTCATCTCCCTCTGGCACCAATTCTTCTGCATTAGGTTGAGAAGAAAGCTTCAGCTTCTGTCACTTTCTGTGGTAGAGCACAGTGCACCAACACGGGAAAAGTGCCTTACAAACTTACGCCCTGCTGTAAGTAATTTCCTCTATCATCTGATTTTGTTCCCTTGCACAGACTGTCCTAGATGGTCTGGTCTGATCCAATAGGGTTAATTTCATCTTATTTCCATCATAACTCAAAGTAGAGCCTGAAAGAGTAATGCAAGAGTCCTGTCTACTACACACTCTCTGTCTTACTGCAGGCTGCTCCTTGCAACCCACTGGGTTGTGCTCTGTTTCCTAGGTAATCAGGTTGCTCTCTGTAGAATTAGGACTTTATGAGGGAAAAAAAGTGTGAATGAGAAGCCAAATTTACTCCTGTCTGCATTAAATATGACAAAGGCCACTGTAGGAGAAAAGCTGCAGAGCAGAAGAGGGGATCTGCAGTGACTGAAAATGGCAAACATTGTTCTTCTATCCACAGATATGGGTGGAACAGGGGAAGAGACTAAAAAGCAGCACCTTTTGCTAAAAGGGTGCTGTCAACATAATCAGTAGCTGTAGTGACAACCCAGACAATCTAGACTTCTCTGGACTGTTAGAAAAATCCACAAATTTTCTCCATTAAGGTCAGTTGCCTTGAGGAGAAAGCTTGTTAGGCTTGAAATATGCATTCTTGTATTTTTCTGCACTTGTGTTTAAATAGTCATCATCCTTTCTTGTTTTGTGCTAGTAATGCTTTGGGATGAACTGATCAGAGGGCTATATTTGAAGTATAGTATATTGTATTCAGATAAATTATTTTCCTTAATATTCAGACATATTTTGTTGAGAAAACAGTAGAACTTATAAAACATAAAACTGCAAGCCAAATAGTTTCTTCCCTCACTAACTTGAGAGGTGTCTGTCAATGCTCATATTTTCTTATTTACTCTAACACTGATTTATTACTTTATGAAATGTTTATGTTTGGACAATCCTTCTCAGTATGTCTCTCTGAGGCATATTGCAAAATCTGTCTGGTTTTTGCACTGTGCTCAGGACTGTCCTTTTATAGCAGAAATACCAAGCAATTTTTGTGCAATGGAGTAGATCATGTTTTATGATTGTTTGAGGTAACATGGAGTGAAAGTGGCCTAACTATAAAAACATTTAGTTTATCTGCTACTAGGTAGTGTCTCTTACCTTATGCTGCATTGTCAGCAGAGTTACTGTTTTCTGCACTGAACTGATTGTGCCTGCCAGTTCTAGCAAATGTTTAAATCACTTACATAAAACCTGCTACATCTTTGTCTACTAACACCCCTCCATACAACTACAAAATCTTATTAATCCTTACTGCATTTTCTCCTACAGTATCTATGAAATGCTGACTGGATTTAAAAAAATATTGGATCAACAACACAATGAATCCTCTGAACTGAGCAGGAACAGCTACTCTGCAGGTAGAGAGGTGAAAAGCTGAGCGTGCCTGTAACAGGTGACTTGGAAAGCCTGCAAGGTTGTCAGTGGTCTCCATGCACTTGCTTTTGTCTTGTCTACCTGGAGCAAGACCTCTGTATCTGCAACAAAACAGCTGATGTTCTTGGATTTGATTTGAGCTGGTGACTATTGGCCATGAGCTTTTCCCTCTATTCTAGTGGAAGCTACAAATCAAAACTCTCCTGAGGTCAGTTTCAGAAAAGAAACAACAAATACCTTCCCAAACGTGGATGTTCCTGATGATTCACAAAATCACTTTATTCTTTCACTCCTTGACTAAAGAATATTAGTTGTTTGCTGTGGATGAAATGTTTTCTACCTCGGTATTCCTCTGTAGATACATAAAGGGATCCCAGCTCCAGTTGCCTCCATCTTTAAACCCAAAATCCTCAGGAAAGAAAGTACTTTCTTTTCCCTCCCCACTTCTAATTTTTTAACAAGGAAGAAGTGAGCTGACAGCTGATGAACACACAGCTGGCAAACAACTGGCTCAGTGTACTGAGGCTCTTGACAAAGTAGTAGCGTGGGTTTAGAATGTGCAGTGGTATATCTATTCACTGTGACTAGGAAGAAATGAGTAAAAGCAACAGAAAGACTCATTTTTCTGCCTGGTAGGCTGCTATCTTTTTTTGCTGCTGTCAGTTATTGACTTGATCACATTGACTGTGATGCTTCAAATACTGTAATCCATCAGACAGATGCTGACTAGCTACTTGTTCATAGTTTATTTATGAGCAGAAAAAGATTTCCAAAGGTGTTCAGATAATTTAGAGTACAGTAATCAATTCATATATTTTTTTAGGTTACAAAATAATAAGCCTAAGCCAAATTATATTTTGTTGTACAAGGTATATAAAAATGAACCCTCAAGGGGCAAACAAACTGTTGTTACTGAAAGAATTACCCATTCAGGATGGACTCAGCTGCCAAACACCTCATTAACTATTTAGCAGTTCCTTAGAAGGAAAAATCTACTATACAGTGAATTCCTATCAATATTTAATATAGCAGTGCCTGGAGCACTGGACTGAATTCCTCACTTGTGCAGATGGCATAAACAAAGTGAATACTGCCACATCTCTTAATGGGGGAAATCTCAGATAAATCCCAAGGCTTCTTTCCTTTGTTCTGGTTTACTTTATAACCTTAGAATTGTTAATGACCTGTTGCTGAGCATTTTTGCAGAGTTCATGCCAGCATTTTCCTTTCATATACACAACACGAGTACTTTTTGATCACGAAGCAGTTTCATCTGAAAGCCAAAGCTACACCACATTGACTTAATGCTACCATCTTCTGGTTTGGAAAATACCTTTGCTAGCCCAACTAGTTGTTGTAAATTAGTTTAATTTTTTTTTAATGAGATAAAACTGTCTGAGTTATTTTTGACTTGACCTAGTTTTGGTACCTGATCAGACACTATAAAAATAATTGACCTGTCTTCATTATTTTCTTTCAGTTCAAAAATAATCTATCATAGTCAGAAAACTCCACCAAAACCTTGCTAGGTCTTTTGCTATTTCTTTACTGTCTGCCTCCCTATCCCTGTTCCTAATTATAGATATTCTGCCATCACAGTTAAATTTACAGCTGCCAGATTACAGCTAAATTGATTTTCATCACTCTTTTAGCCAAGCCTCTGTTCTCAAGCACTTCTATTCTTCACTGTCCAGGCCTAGTTCCTGACCTAGTGTGACACTGCTGCAGGGACAAAGGAACTTATTAGTGCTTTACACTTGGAGTGTCATATCTGTCTGAGCTGCCCTGAAACAGAAGTGTAGGGATTTGTTTTCCACTGTTCTGTGGCAGAGCATTGTCATGTCATTTGTGGAGTGGGAACTTCACAAAGTGAGATGCTGCCAGCTGAAGAACACTAAATGATCTTGGTCTCAGCACCAACAGAAATCCTGAAGAAAAATAGTGTTGTTTGTTTTTAACCCCAAAATGCAGAGACTGCCATGGATTAGACACAGGTGGAGAAGACCCAGTAAAATTACCAGTAGAAAACCAGTCCATTTCTAAAGGACTGAAAAATAATGCAGATTAATTTATAAATAAAACTACAGATAAAACTATTTTTAATGTTATCCAAACTATGAATTGTTATCTTATTTAGTCCATTGCCCAGTTGCCTACAACCTAGTAGTGACTGTGCTTTCAATTCTCTGCACAAATACTGTGCTCTGAGATGAAGATAGCCAAAATATTTTTCTTCCCAACAGACTTGTACACAGTAGCCTACTCATTTCCACTTGGGCATGGAGCAATCTCCATTACCTAGCTGCCACAGCAGGCAATGAGGCTACAGACCCACAGAAAAGTAAAAAAAAAATAAATTTATTTGCTTGTTCTCAAGGCTATTTGTCATACACAATAATCTGCTAAAGCCTTAGCTTTTTCTCTGGCTGTTCATATAACTCCACAATAAACACACATTGTCTCCTTGTTTCATTTTAGAGCCATTTGGGAACACTGTGGCAACATGCCATGAAGATTTGGCTTATTCCACTTCATTCCACTTGCTCAACTGTTCTACTTGATTTTTTAGTCTCCCAAAGATTTATTAGAAAATTTTATCTTTTGTACACCCAGCCCTTCTGCCAGATGTACTTGGAAGCTCTTAAGACTCAAAGTAATCTGTCAGAGGAGTTGCCAACAACCTTTTTACAACACTGCTGACCTGTTAATCTAGAACTGTCACTCACAATGTAGAACTCATTGTATTTCTGGTAGGAGATTCCCCAGGAGCACATGGTTTGACAAAAATGGCTAAAATTAATAAAACACATGCAAAACTTTTAGGCTATCATAAAAATAATGGTCTCTTACAGCATTTAGCAGAAGAATTCCTGTAGTATATTTTCTGATGATGAACCTGTCTTAGAAAGCCAATAATGTCTACTTTGCTTTTTTACATATATTTTTCCTGGGGACAATAGATTGCATATCCAACAGAAACGACATAAATTCTATGTCCAAGAATACAGACTTTAAACATTTATTCAGTTAAATGTAGGCCACATAAATACATATATTGACATACCTTATGGTAACAAGTTTATGACCTTGCTGTGGTAGCAACTGCTCCAAACTGTGTTTCTGTGCCTCTGGTTCACTCGGGCACCATGTGTATGTGGTCTACTCAGGTCTCCAAGTCAAATGTAATAACCATATTCTGTCAGAGCTTGGTGGAATAATTCATTTAGCCTATTTATGCATCTGTAAAGCTATTAGAATAATTCAGAGTCAAACATACATCCCAGAGGAATACTGTGGTCTTAGATCAGTATTTACTTTGAGATCTTTGCTTGAAAGGAATTAAAATAAATCTTAGCCATGTTTTAAGAATATCGGTCTTTGTTTGTTCATCTCTTCTGTCTAAAGTAATCTAAGAAAATGGCCATAATCCATTTAAGGAATGTATTTATTTCAAAAGATTTTTGGGTTAAAACACTTTTCAAGTTTGACTGATACTAGTTAGTGACCCTGGCAATGTTGCTATTACATTAACAATGTAAGGACAGCTGCACCAGGTTGGACAAAAGGTTTGACATGTCCAGTGTCCTGTCATGATAGTGTTGTCAGAGACACTTAGGAAAAAACTGTTGTCAGGAAAGGATAAGCATAAAAAGCATCCTGGATGGCAGATGCACTCTGACTTCACTGCTAGAAGTACTTAGTCTAATGTATAGATCTCAATTGAATTTTTATTATGCTATCTGCTTCTTCAGAACGGTGTGATATGTGTATAACAGCCAGTGCCATCCTTGCTGCTTTCCTTCCTGATGACCTCACTGGTGCATTAGCTAAAGTGCATCTAACTTAACATAATTGTTTTCCTCTGTCTGTAGAAATAACTCCAAAATCACTAAGGGTCAGGTCACACCAACAGTAACTGATCAATGAACCCCCACAATGGAGGAAGACCCAGAGGAAATGGGCGAAGATGTGTTCCTGAGGCTCAGGGAAGCGCGCAAGGGGTGACCACAGCTGTTGTACAGAATGCAGAATTACCCCAACACAAAGGGGGCATGAGGCTGGCTTTTGTTTTAGTCAATGGGTCTGAAAGTTAAGTGGATCAATGAGTTGTGTGAGTGTCCTTCCATAAGTTAATCAAAAAGGTGTGTGTGTCATCCTAAGACTGCTGGAGCATCGTGGGAGAAGTGTACAGGTGACTCAGCCCAACACAGGGATATAAAAACTGAGGAACCAACAAAACCAACTTCAAACAGGGTTTGACCTGGCTTCAACCAACTGCCCCAGTGATGGTAAGCTTAGAGACATGTGGAATGGGAATCAGATTTTATTGTTATTCAACTGTGTACTGCAATTGCTTTATTATCCTTGTGTTGCATTTTCTGCACAATACTGCTATATTCCTCTGCTGAATCTAAATTCCTTGTAATACCAAATATCTTAAGATAAATAAATTTAGTATTAAAACATGAAAACTTCCCACATGTGAAATTTCTGAATGAACCTGGTCCAAGAGTACTGTACACTAACATCCACCTAGTACGACAAGGACAAAACTAGTTTTGATCATTATCTTTTGAAATGTCTTCAAGTTAATTTCAAACACCTGCATTGCAAGATTATAAATCCCATGAAAAAAGAGCAGTTGTTTATGGATACAACAAGCAAGGATGGCATAAGATTAAAGTGTGACCAAATGTAGTTTAAATGTCAGAATAAATATCTTCATGTTTAGATCTGCAACATTATGGCATAGCTTCTGAAGATAAAGTGAAGATTCAACCCTTGGCAAAAGCTTTGCTGGCAAAATCACCAAGGCTGACACCACTGAACGTCTGTCCATCTCTGATTTCTGCATCATGTAATTTGTAAGTGCTGTATATGCTTATGATATTGCTTCTTTCTAATTTTTGAATTTCTTGTCCCTGATGTCTTTATCAATGTCTTAAAAATACGACATAAATTAAAAATTTATTTCCTAAAAATATGAAATAAAAGTTTATTTCATTAAATCAGAAATTAACATATTTTTAGGTGGGAAAAAAAACAGGCTATAGTGTTCTAGCTAAAAAAACATTAATAAAATGCAGTTTACCCATTGTTGAATTGAGAATAAAAACCGAGATCTCAGAGGAAAAAAGCAAGCAGAAAGTGTTTTTAAATATTGTCCTAGACATTTTGAAAGAGAAAATGACAGGAAACCTCATTGCAGTCTACAACATTGCTGTTTGGGGAAGAGAAGAGGCAGACCCTGATCTCTTCTCTGCAGTGCCCAGTGACAGAACCCAAGTGAATGGCCTGAAGTCGTGTCAGGGGAGATTTGGGCTGGGTATCAAGAAAAGTTTCTTCACCTAGTAGGCATTTGGGCACTGGAACAGGCAGTGGTCACAGCACCAAGCCTGACAGAGTGCAAGAAGTGTTTGGACAATGCTCAGGCACAGGGTGTGATTGGGCTATCCTGTGCAGGACCAAGAGTTGAACTCCATGATCCTGACAGGTCCCTTTCAACTCAGCACGTTCAATGAATCTGTGCAAGAAAGAAACAAAACAAAAAAAATATGGGGACTCAAAAAAATGTTCCTGTGAAAGAAATTCTTGAAAGATGTTGTTACTGCCTGGGGGTCACAGGAATTCTAAAGCATGTGAAACTGACAACATATGACACAAAGAAAGGCTACTGACTCATAACTAGATTCACAAAAGCTTTATATGTACCCCTGTGACAGGGGAACACATAAATTTTTGCATGTTATTCCTGTCAACACAGAATCTGATATTCCTATATATGATGCTTGAGTGGATTAAAATGTACTTATCAAAGTGTTCATTCATGGTACTTTTATTTAATGTACAAGTAAGGGAATAGAGAAAACACTGGTCATTTGGCATACCAATCGGTTAAATACTTCAAAAGCCACTGCTTTTCACTTTAGGCTGAATAAGCAAGTGCTTTATTTATTTGATTCACATTTATTCATAACTATAGCTAAAAATGCTCAGAAGTGTAGATAGAGAAATACTTATCTGTGAGAAGCAAGAGCGTCTTGAGGCTTGCTGAGTCCATTTGCATCCAGTTTTATTATCAACAACAGGAAAGTGCTGAAAATTATGAAATTGTTCCGTGAAGAACTATAGAAATTAATGGAACACTGAAATTAGTGGAGCAGGTTATTACTGAGCTCTCAGAGTCACTCATTTGCCAGTTTATCAAAGATTTTTCAGTCAGAGGGAAATATAAGTATCAACTTAAAGAGAAGACACAGTATAACAGACATAGCAGACAAAGGCTAGAATAATCAAAAGGATAAAAGCCATAGCTTGGCAAATTTGATCCAGTTGTGTTTTGATCCAGATTCTAGTTTTACAGTATCACCAGGTTACAGCTGTCCAGGGACATCAGATTGTCCATCCCTCAAATTTTCTTTAAATTCAAGACAGGACATTTTTTGAGGAGAGAAATGCTTCAGCAAACACAGAGTCAAATGGAGTGAATTTAAAGGGACTGTAACATTTAAGATCAGATGAACTACAATAACAATAATTCTAGCTTTTAAAATTCTGAGCCAAAATATTTTTTTTAATTTAGTGCCTTTCATCCAAGGGATTTTAAGTGCTTAAAACACACTGATTAATTAATCCCCTCAGCACTTGTGAAAAGTAGGTAATTATTACTAGATCTGTTTTTCAGATATGTAAGCTGTGAATCTGTAAAGTTAAGTGATTTGTCAAAAGTTGTGGAACAAGCAAGAATATCAGACATGGACTGCTGGAAAATCTAGGTTTTGAGAACTCATGACTATGACAACTGTATTATACTTTGGATAGAACAGCTGATCTTTTAACCTGATAGAAAAGTTGATCTTTTAACTTCTTAGCAGTTAGGTAGTGTTAGAACTAAGTGTTCGCAAAGGCAAAGAAGGAGATCTGAACACAGGAGGTGAAGGATTGGAGTGCTAATCACTGAAGCTGGGAGGTTAATGAAAAAATTCCGGGAAAAGTATACAGGTTATTTAACAAAACCAATGTTTTGATATATTAATGATATTAATAAAGTTGGGAGTGCAGTGCTTTGTCTAAAATTATGGTGGAAGATACTTTTAAAGATGTTGGAAGTTGTTGTTTATTGAAACTACTCGCCACAGACAGCATGCTCTGAGTTTCCACTGCCTATCTGATTAAATACAGCTTGGTGCTGCCTGGTATCAGCAGGCTGGGTGTCCATAAATCCTGGCCTGGATTGTGTTACATTAAACTTGGCAAAGCCCTGATTCCACTGTAAGGCGGCAGTAAAATTCTTCCAGACTTCAGTCTTAATCCCAGTGCAGTTCCTAATGAAGAGTACTGCTGGAAAAGACATTATTCCACAGCTCTAGTTTTTCTTAATGGGGTGGCCCCTACAGAAACTGTGATGCTATTAGGCAAGTCTTACTGACTATTCAAGAACAGCTGAGGAAAGCATAGAAAAAAGAACCATAGCTTTCAAAACTGCAATATCATGGAGTTGTATTTGTGGACAACTACCCGAGCTAGTGGTGATCTTCAACCCACAGCCAACCATAACTCAGAGACCTACAGAAAAGTCTCATGTACAGATGTGAAGCAGATGCTTCTAGAGAATTACTGAACTCAAATGCCTCAGGCCTCCCAGTAAAAAAGAACACAAAATCCTTCTCTACCTCTCTTTGTAAAACACACTGAGACGCTGACTATCTAAACGTGGTCTCAGATTTTTCCCTTGTTTACAACCAACTGTATTTTCTACATATTCATCTGCAGACTCCTGGACTGAACAAGATATGTCTTGATACCTGCAGAATGCAACAAATCAAAGGATTTTCTTGCATACTTTGGAGAGAAATTTGTGAGTTTCTTATTTTTTTTTATGTTAGCTTCAAATAAAAGAAAATTATGCTAGGAGATCTGGCACAGTATTCTGAGATTTAATGCCACTGTGTTGTATATTGGAGGTATTCTGTTTGGTGGTGTTAAATTTCTTACTCACTGGGAGTGAAATCCAGATCTCACTGAAATCCATGATGAATTTTGCCTCTATCTTCCTAAGCATACGGAATAAAAAACTTGAAATATAAAAAGTCTAGGCCCATACACATGACTGAGAAGCTATTGGCAAGCAAGGCCAAATGCTTTCAAACAATTGTTATGCACATGCAGTACAAACAATAGTATATTGTGTATGTGGAAACTTCGTGCAAGTCTGAGACCTTTACTGCTTCTGTGTCTTTTGATGTTAAACTGCCACTTCTTTTAAAATGCATGCTACCAAATTACAGCCAGCTCTTACAAATCAACAATAAGTAACAAAAGCAAAGAGCAGCTAGAGAATATCAGAGTAATATGAGTGCAGCTATACCTGACAAATGTAACCTGACTTGCTTTTTAAATGCAGTTTCTTAAATGAGTATAAGAAAAAAAGAGAAATACAGTAGATGAGGAAAAGAGGAAAGGACATTAGAAGCATTTTAAGAAAACAATACAACAAAGCATCTGTTTTTTTCAGTTCTCTAAAGGGTTGACATGCAGGGTACTGTTCTTTTCCAACCTTTTTTCTTTTTAAATGCTTTCACATAGCTTTAATATATTCCATCTACACTTAGAGAAAATAATGAAGGGATGAATAGATGATGCTTTGAAGGGATTAACTGAGTGCTGCAGAACAAACTAGATTGACTGCAAACCCTCAAAACTTAGTGAACTTATTATTTATAGCTTCTTTCCAACAACAAAAACAAAAAAGCAATAGAGTCAAAATTAGTCTTTGAAAATTGTAGTTATTTTGATTAAAAGTGCTGTCAAAGCAACAAACATTAATGCCACAAACTCTAGATCATTCACTTTCATGTAGGGTTTATGAGGCTCCTTGTAAGAATACTTCATAGTTAAAGTATGTCTTCCCTTGGGTATCATATGAGCAGTTAATTTTTGTTTTGGCATCGGGCCCATCGTGTTTATGAGGTTCTTTAGAGAAGTGGAATTGATGACCACAAAAGAAAAATTGAGAGTTACTTATTTTAAACCATTATTATAACCTTTCAAGATTTTCAGGACCAAAAAGATTAGAAGATAGATAGATAGATAGATAGATAGATAGATAGATAGATAGATAGATAGATAGATAGATAGATAGATAGATAAGGGCTTTGTTGCAAAAAAGCTCTAGAGGTTCATATTTAGTCTGACAATATAAACAGTCACAGCAGACTTTCTACTACTGGACTATTTATCATGCTGTAATGATAACCTTTGCTGCTTTGCCAGTTACACTAAATACCACGTACTACACTTTCTTGATCTACGGTATTTTTGTTGGCAAGGATAAGTTTGCAGGTAAAACTTCAACTCAATTGACTATTCTTTGATTTTTCATGTTAGCTTTTCCATTACTAGCAAAAGTATATCATATGTTTAATTAATATTGCTTTATTGTCTATCACATATGTAAATTTACACTACGGATTTAAAAATCCCTTAAGTCTTAAAGCCTGTGCAGTGGAGCATGATCTTGAGGATACAAGTCACCCAAAAGAAACCGTGCTGCGCCAGATCTGCATCATTTTGGAAAGATTGTGTTAAGTGTCTTGCTACAGCTTTTCTCATAAATGACTTGTTAATCACTCTTAATGACAATTTGCATGGATTCTGGGCACAAACATATTTTATAACAGCACACTAATTTTCTTTAACACGTGGGAGACAGCAATTCTAGGTCTAATCCTGTTGGATTAATTCCTGTAAACTTCTGAACATCCTTCACTGCACTGAAGATAAGGAGCAGTGAATATGCTCCATGTGTGACAGTCTCACTCAGCACCTTGCAGGAGCAGGATGTTTAACTGAGCACTGTGATACAGCAGGTGCAACCTTAGTGGTGCACTCTGACTGAACAAAGAACATCCACTTACTCTGCAGATAACTAGGTCATGTAGACAAACTCAGGATTTAACTGCAAGGTTCTGTTAAAAGTGAATACATGACAATAAAATTTAGTGGCAAATTCCTTCTGATAAAGTTCTGATATTCTATTACATGTCAAAGGAGGATCAAACCAATCAAATCCTAGGTAAGTTAGTAATGAATAAACCCACTCTGGCTATTGACCTCAGACCACATTCTGATCTGATTTGCACCAGGGTTTTTCCCCTCTTCCCTTTTTTCCCCTCCAAAGTAAAGTTGAATAGTTACACAAAATTAATAGTTACTCCTGCCTCTTGGCTCAGGAAAGATGCAGCAACATTTGCACAGCAGAAAACATTGTCACTCAAAATAAAAAACTTTTTACTTTTAAGTGATAGTGGATCTCTTGACTTCATTGGCAGCTTTTAGATAATGTGATTTTCCACTCTGTTTCTACCATATGCCTGATGACATAAGGATTTCAAAAGTATAAGACAATTAGTTTGTTTTCTTTTGTTAATGCTGAAATGCTAAATGATCTAAGAATACACAGTGGACTTTATAAGATATTAATAATCCCTCCTAATTAAAAAGTCTTCCTATGAATTATTTTCAAGATCTTACTTCTACCCTTTTAGGATTTATCACTAGTCCTCCAGTTCTTGATTTTGGCATTTTCCTCCAACATTTGTGATATAGTCCTACATTTCAGAACTGGTAACTTTCAGTTATCTGTTAGCTGGATTCCACTATCTCCTGTGCTCTTCCCTTTGAAATGGAACGTTGAAAAAATTAGTTTTGAGAGCACCTTCCCAATGTCAAAGGTAAGATGCATTTCTTTGGAGTGCCTATGGCCAAGGTCCAAAATGAAGGACAGTGAAAGCAAATGATTGCCAAAAAGGTGTGAAATTAATTTCTTAACTGTACAAGTCTTCTGTAACTTCAATTTAAAAGAGTGATATTTTAATGAATAATTTTCATTAAGCAGAGAAGTCTGTGCAAAAGCTCATCTGAGATGAAATTTGTAAAAAAAAAATCATAATGAAGGAAGAGGGATTATGAGTGCCAAAAGACTACTTTGTCTCATCTAGAGTTTTGATATTATGGTCTGAGAAAATAAAATTCTCATATTTTCTCCTCTGACAGTACAATTCTCTAGAAGGCTGTGGCACAGCTGATGGTAAGGAGAATGATATTCACTTAGAACTGGCACAAAGCAGACAACGCGATTCAATCTGTTGTAATGTTTTCATAAATCCATTCTCCACCATATCCACCTTCACTGACAGTGAGACTGCAACCAAAGTCTTGTTAAACAGTCCTAAAAAATGTTAACCTTGTTGCTTTTCTGCATCTGGATTTCCATGATGATTATCAGACTGGCATTTGTCAAGCTAAGGTCTGTTTTGTTGGCACAGATCATGCAAGGCAGCTAATTCTACTCTTGTTTGGCAGAGTCTAATCTTCTGGAATTCAAGAGTTGGCCAAACTTGGTATACCATGCAGTGGAAAAGGCTGCATACAAAATCTACAACAAATGTGCTATATTAGTGGACTTCTCTGATTTAGGAATAAAGAAGGTTAAGAAAATGTCCTTTCCCTCATGACTCTGTCTTTGAAGTTGTTTGTTATGCTCATAACTGTCTTTGATAACCCTCCTCTTTCTATTTCCTATTGGAATTCACAAAACTACACAAGTACAGGACTACAAATAACAGGTACCCAGGCATGAATGTGACATCTACTATTTGAAAAACATTTAGGCCTCACTCTTCAAACTCTATTCTGCAAACTGTTCAGAAACGTAGTTTTTAAAGGAAAGGGCTTATTTTCTCTTAGTTACAAGAGTCTAAGGATAGGCTTTTTAATTAAAAGCATTGTTGAAGTCCAAACAGTATAGCTAAAAACACTGCAAGCGTCTTTCATCCCGCCTACAGTAAATAACTTCAGCATTTTATCACTGAAACCTCTGAGATTTCTTGCTTCCGGCTAAAATATTCCAAAGTATATAGTTGCACAGACTTCTCCAGAATTTGCTTGCTAATTAAGTGCAATAATATATACCAGTCTTGTTTCTGTTTGTTCTTTTAACCAGATTAGCTTTTCTCCCCAGCACAAAGAACCTTGTTCCATGGCTGCAGTACCAGTGGAGCTATTGCTGTACAAAGCAGTGCTGGGCGAGAAGCTGCACCAAACACCCATGGGAATAACCTTTGTGCCACGCTGACAGAAGTTTTGGAGAGCACCATCTGCACAGGCCATATGCCACCCATGGCACCCAGCAATGCCCTGTCAGGTCTGCTCCCCTGGTCAGGAGAGCATCTCCCCTGCAGAGAGCTCTCCAGCATGTGAGGCGTGCTGAGAACGGAGCGCCTGTCTCGTGGCATTCAGCTACCTCTGCACGCAAGCTCCTCAGAGCTGTCCTGAGACTACAGAACTCTTGTGCAACATATCAGGACAGCCATAGCCTCCAGTGCTAACTCAGAGCACAATTGTGTGGCATGATCTGTAATAACCTACTCTACAGCTCTGTTGTTGGGGTTTTTTAATGTTGATTCATTTTCGCTAAGGTGAGTAATGTTAGTTAATGGGTGGTGCTGTGTGATGAGGGAACAGTGTTAAAGTCTAAGGCTTTGCTGCATACTGAAAGATATGGACAAGCAAGCACAGGGTTTTGCAACAATAGGAACTGTTTATGATTTTATAGCTTATGATTCATATGTAAAATGAACAGCAAGAATAATGGTTGCAGTTGCACAAACTTAAATTGAAAATTATCCTGAAAGCTGATTAAATTCTGGAAACTATTAAAGGGTATCTTGTGAATTTTTTTATTCTTGCAAAGTGTGCTATTAATAATAATAAAAATTAATAATCATGTTTACTACATAGGGCTTTATGGCAATCAAGTACAGGATTTCCATCATGTTTCCAGGTGATAACCTGTGCCTTGATTTTCTAATTTGTTCTTCACTTATCTGGACACAGATAAAAAAATACCTTAGCTGTCTATCCCATGCAACAAGGCTTAAACCAGCAATAAAAAAAGACAGCATGCCCATAAGCAAGATCAATGATTTTTCCAGTAGTCAATGTATCAGTACAAAGCCAAGAACTACATATACCTGTTTCTGGTCATATAATTGTGAATTCAGTGTTTGGTTTTACGTGCATGTGTACCTCTCTAGTCCTCTGAGGGTTTTGTTTTGTTTATCTGTTATTTTTTAAATCTCCTCTCTGTGCTTGAAAAGGGAGGTTCTAAACAAACACTGCTCTTACAGACCACCATCTGCATTTACTCAGTGCAGAGAAAGAATCCTGAAAGGCTAACTTTCATCATGAGGAGTCTGGAAAAATGCAGTCTCAGCATGTGCATTTGAACAGCAAGCAACACAAAATATCATTTAAGAGTATCACAAAGTCAAACGGGATTAATATTTACCTTAGCTGGTTTAAGTCCTGCCCTGTCATCATAGGAGATGCACAGATGCTGAAATGAGAGCCTGCTCATGTAACATAATCTATATAACCTGGATAGCCTATCTGCTCAACACAGAGCTTTTTGCAGGAGTAAATAGAAATCTTTGCAATACCTACATTAGTACTATCCACTGTCTCTGACTGTTTGGGGATTTTTTCCCACATTATGCTTTATTTTTACACTACAGTGCTTAATCTTTCTAATGTGCACCTACAAGATTTAAATACTTGTTTCTACAGTGATAATACCAAAATTGGAGGCTTTGCAAGATCCTGGTCTGCAATAAATTAAGATTGAGCAATTGCTTTCAAAAGTCTTCAAAAAAGATCTTTAAATTAATATCTTTAGGAACTGAAGTGGATGGGTAAAGGAAACCTCTATATTTATCCTAGGGTCATGGATTCTGTTCCTTCGACTTCATTGATGAGCTATTTCCGTTATTCTTATTGCATCAATATTAATGACAAATCAGTGCAATGAGCTTTACATTTTGTAAAGCCAGAAAATCTACACAAACGCTTTTATTTGGCCCTTAAAATCAATAGATTAAAAATACTTCAACTCCACAACGGCATAAATTTTGAGCTCTTTAATGTGTGTCAGCAAACAAATTCCTCATAATTAGATATTTAGCAAACATTTATGAAAAGAAACAAACACAAACTTGAATGGCAACATACTATATCTTAGTTATTACCTACATCTGTGGAGGGGACATCACATTTGACTTCAACACTTGTGTGTCTAGAGATAGATAAATAACCCGCTTCCATTTATGTTTTTTGAAAATCTTGTGCCTTATTATTCTTTCCCTTGCAAGCTTTGGGGTGGGGGGGAAATAATGTAACAGCTATAAGAAGCTAGGAAATATTTTGGTTCCTTCTCAAAGATTTCCTCAATGTATTAAACTTCGCAAATTTCCAGACTAACATCCAAATAGTTATGTACTGAAGAGATCTTGCTCAATTTGTGAGCTAAAGATCTTTTGACTGCTCAGGCAGACATAGGATTTGAGCTGAAATCCAAACTAAAATGGAAGTTAAGTTGTTAACTAGATGATTTTCATTAAAAACAAGAGCAAATTTTTAAGAACCATATGCAAAAAGAAAATGCATGATTCATTCTGGACAAAATAACATACCTGAAAATATCTCAGAAAGATACCCCTCTAAAAGTTGTCTAAAATTCAATGACTGTATTTTGTGCTGTGGCTTTTTTTTTAATTTTTATTTTTCTTTTTTGTTTTTGTGTTTTTCTTTTTTTTATACAAGGGTCTTGAACTTGCTTCTTTGAACATCCAAAACCATGAAGTTATTGAGCCTCAGTACATCACAGTAGAGTAAACATATAATCTATCTCTGGTTGGTGGACTGGAAAATGAGGGTTAGGGGAGCAAGGGAATCGTCAGACCGTTTAATACAAAGAATATCAAGAATCTTCATTTAAATCCTCTATTCTAGCAAGTTGGAAATACTCTCACACACAAGTAAATACTTGTTCGGATTTGTCTGAAGCTGTTTCCTTATGTTCTTTTCAAAAGATTATTTCTTCTTCCTGTGACGAAAAGGACAAAAGAAATAGGGAGTACCGACCCAGGGTCTCTCACAGGTAAATGTATCTGAGAGGAAAACGTATCTTTAAGTTAGAGAAATCAACTAGAAAGAAAGGTGTTCTTCTATCCTGTTGAGAATATTTGCAATCAGATTAGGAACACACTTCTCTATAAAGAATTCAGTAATTCTCTCTAACAATATTGTTTATGTCTATGGTACCTGCTCCTCTCAAATGAAAATTAGTCAAAGATGTTGTTCAGAATTATTCTTTGACAGCTTACAATATCAGGGATTACTGTAAAAGATGAGAGAATTTGTGATGATTAACCATTCTGTTCAGTTATCAATTTGCAAAACTTGAAGCTGAGATTGCTACTAAATCATTTTTTGTCAACATGTTTATGCAATCAGAGAGTGATTAAAAAGACAAGAAAGCATGATGCTTTCAGGTACTGAAAAATACAGGTCCAGGGTTACCACTGATAAACAAATAAGCTGAATTTTTTTTCAGCCTTTTAACAAAATATTGCAGATGATTTAAACACAGGCCAACCACAGGAATCTATATGTATAAATATATTTTCACCTGGCTATATTTAATAAAATTTTACTGAAATGTTAACATTCAATTTTAAAATGCACATTTCCACAAAATTTAGGAAAGGAAAAAAAAAAAAAGTTTTAAGATCCAGCTATCTATTTCACTACTTTGCAGTATGCACCCATTTTTCCAGAATGAGCTTTCCTTAATTCTCTGGGTTTTAACGAAAGGAAAAAGCCCATGATATTTGCCTGTTGAATATCTTTAAAGTCAGTGGAGTTAATGTTAGAAATAAGGTGGATTGTGTCCTACCAGTTAGTTTTACTTCTGAAGCACTGCTTAAATTTATAGAAGACAAAAACCATACATATAAGCTATAGGAATAATGCAGAGATATAGTTGCTGTTTTCTGTTTTATGAGTGACAGAGTAGGCCAGAGCTGCAAAATAGTTAAATTATAATTTAACAGCTCTGACTACATTGTAACACCACATATAATTTGTGCCTGCTCAAGATATCAAGAATTGCTGGACAATGATACAAACAATGTACATTGTTAATGGCAGTCAGCAAAGAAAGAAAATTCTCAGATGCATCACTTTTCCCTCAGGTAAAGTCTCAGGCTGTGCTTAGTTTAATTATTTTGAGCTATGTGATCAATTAAGGTAGGGACTGCAGCACCGCACATCAACCCTCAGGAATTCTGTGCAGCCACTGGGGAAGTACAGGCTCTACAGAGGATGGTAAAGGTTCCTTTGTGCTGAAGGTGCAGGGGCAGCTTGTCAGAGGCAGTTCCAAATACCCACTGTGCACACATAATAATTTTTCTAAACACTGTATTCGGGTGCTGGATCACTTGTTAACAGTCTTTACCTTTCTGCCTAATGAACGCTAATGCCCGGGGCCATTGGTACACAGAAGCATTTTACAACTGTGCCATCAATAATTGTGTAATCATGTAATCATGGAGAGTGGGCTAGAAGCTGGCAAGTTCCTGCTACTGCATATTTGATCAGTTCTGTGAACTGGCTATGATGTAAAAAATATTCTTACCTTCTCTTTATTAAACTAGTATTTTGTTTTACTCGTTGAATTTATTTACATCTTCAGTCCAAAGGATTTATGTCGCTGCATTGCTTATAAACTACTAAGATACAGCCACCTACAGCTTGCTTGCTAAGTAAAACCAGAGAAAGAATACTATATTTTTAGTATTTTTTGGAATTTTTTTTCCCAGTTATTAATAGTTTGCCTTATTTTCAGGGCTTTGTATGTGTTAAAAAACCTCAAACCTAATCATTGCAGACCTGAAAGGTCATTTTATATATTAGATTAAGCTCTGACTCTGCTATTAAAATGTATTTTAAGTTGTACGAACTGACCCCTTGCTCTTTCCCTGTGATACTTCTCACAAGAGAACAAAGAGGGAAAAAATATTGAGCTTCTCTTACAAATGTGGCCGAGGAGATTCTTTGGGGGAAAAGAAAGTGTTATTTATTCTCCTTCCTACAATGGCAGTGATTTCCACATGTCTATCTGTGGTGGAGAAAAAAGACTAAAGAAATATTGGATGTGCCTATGCCTATTAAAAGAACTTAGTTCAAAGATGGCAAAAAATCGGAATTACTGGGCTTCTTATAATGAAAAGGAATGTAGAGAGTTTGGGTTTATGGTACTTGTTATACCTGGGTCATTCACTTGGCTGATGTACTTTGTACGCTGCTAACACTAATCTACAGATATCGACCTACTGTAAACAAGGCTGGAGAGGAAGACTATGGAAAGATGAGTTTTTAAGCTATTAATAGCAAAACTTTGAAAACCGTAAAGTACTTCGCTAAAAACAAAACAAACAAACGAACAAATAACCCCCCTCCAAACTAAAGACATACTCCAAAATTTTTTTAAAAACCAACCCAACTGTTTTGATTAATTTTTTTTTTTTTTTAAACTCCAGCCCATGCTCCGTCGCTTCAGTAACTTCGTAGCGGAGGGCGAAGAGCAGAAATCGCGGGCAGTTTGGACGATGCGATCGGTGAAGATTAACCCGCAATGTCCTCCTCCACGCTAAGGAAAGCCACAGGGGCATGAGCAGCCCCAGCGAGCAGCGGCGCGGCGGAGCCGAGCCCCGCGCAGGATGCGGCCGTGGCTCTGCCAGCGCTGCGCCGCCGCGCCGCTGGGGGGAGTCGGGGCGCTTCCGAACGGGCCGCGCCTGAG
>NC_031799.1:66948055-66949637 GCF_001522545.3 Parus major | reverse complement strand
CCTGCCCGCGCCGCGCCGCCCCCTCAGCGCACCCGCGGGTATTTGGCGGCCGAACGCCAACCCGGCGCACACCGTGTTCCGCCGCGGGTGGCGGAGCGGAGCCCCCTCCGAGGCTGCGGAAGGTCCGCCCGTGCCCCGCCGGGTCCCGCAGCGCTGCGCTGAGCACCGCGCGTCGCCTGGGGCGTGCGTGCCGAGCCCCGCCGCGAGGGGAATGCGGGCAAGGAGTTTGCTGTTTCGATGGAATTTCTCGGTACACTGTTTTTCGTGGCAGGCGAAAACCCGTCCGCACGCGGGTCCCGCGCAACGCCTGTCGCAGCATCCGGCGTTGAAATGGTTACCTTTAGCAGTAAGGCTGCACAGGAACCACTTCGAGTTCTTAGTAATTCAATTAGTCAGGTTTCCAGAAGGTGGGGTTGGGTATTTTTTTGGCATGGAGGAGGAGAAGCTCGGGACGACGCCTCCCTTCTCGTGTTGCAAGCCAATCAGGTCGACGTGTAAAAAAAAAAAAAAAAAAAAAAAAAAAAAAAAAAAAAAGGAAAAAATAAAAAATGGAATCTGTAAGCAAACAGCAAGCTGTGTCCTGACTGGCTGCGCCGGCCAATTCCCCCCCTTTTCCAAAGTAAACTGCATGCTAAAATCCCACACGATCAAACAGCAGCGCCCGTGCTTCGCGCTGATTGCCTGCACCTCCTCCTCGTCTTCATCGCTCACGCAGAGCGGCGCCAGAGCGGACCCTCGCGTGTGCATGTATGTATGCGTGCTGTGTGTGTGTGTCCGTGTGCCTGCGTACCTCTCTGTACCGCGTACACAGCTCTGCGGCTGCCTGTCGCACACACGCATGCACAGAGACAGCTCAGCACGCCAGGCTCCTAGCTTTTCCAGGTTGCTGATGTCGGATTTACACGCAGTGAAGGGACGGGTCATTGCAAAAGGGGGCGTGACTGTTTTAAGATTTTTTTTCCTCCCATAAAGCTTTTTTTTTTTTTTTTTTTTCAAAACTGACTTTTGCCCCTCCAATCCTCGTCGCTCTTTACGATCCCTCCCTGCCTGCCGCTGCATTCAAGTTTATTTATTTGCCGCTGGCGTGGTGTATTTTTTCTTGCTGCTCTTGCTGCTGCTTCAGAGGGAAAAGGGGAGCAGCTGTTGGGCAAGATCGAGAGGATCTGGGGCGGTTGGTTTTGTTTTTTTTTTGATCTCCTTATGTAGTCATCTGAGGGGTGGATTCTTTTCCTCTCACCTCCTCCCTGCTCCTTCAAACTGTTTTGTCCTTCCGCAGAAGTTGATGCTCACGGGACTGGACCCTGCTTTATCTCAGAGAGGCTCCGGGAGGCTGAATCAGGAGATTTCCGCACCTCGCCGTATCGTTCCATTCGTTCCCCAAGCTGGAGAGGCCAGCCAAGACCAGCATCATCCGAGGAGTTCGCAGGCTTGATTTTGCACTTCTCCGAGATTTTGCTTTTCTCCACGCCCTCTCATAAAACATTTTTTTTTTTTTTTTACTTTCATCTCCTTGATTTCCACGCCGCTATATTTCTTGGATTGGCCGGGGTTTTTTTTCGTTGTTTTTTTTTTTTTTCTGCCC
>NC_031799.1:66857518-66947142 GCF_001522545.3 Parus major | reverse complement strand
TTTTTCCCGCATCCCGCCTCGCCGCGCCGCCGGCCGGGCGCGATGCCGCACGTGGAGATGCTGCTGCTGGCGGCCGCGGCGCTGTGGGTGTGCGTGCGCGGGCAGGAGCCCGGCGCCAAGGCGGTGGCCGACCGCTACGCCGTCTACTGGAACAGCTCCAACCCCAGGTACGCGGGGCGGCCGCGGGCGCGCAGCGGGCGGGGGTCGGCGGGAGGGTGCGCATCGACGCTCCGGCGCCGGAGACTCCCGTCGAGAGACCGGCTGCGAGATAGAAAACTTTTCTTTTTACGGCGGTTCAGGGCTGCAGGCAGCAGTGGGTGGTGGGGGTGATTTTCTCCTCTCCTGTCCTCCCTTCTCTCCAAGGCTTCTCCTGGATTGGCCGCCGCCGGCCCGCAGAAGCCGGATGGATGCACTCCCGGCGGGGGGCACGGGCGCCCCTCGCCTCGGGGCAGCCCGTGTCTGCTGCCAGCCCTGCTCCAGGAGCTCGGGAGAAATGAGGGGCACAGGTAGCGACCCCCCGGTGGTGCCCCAAAGGGTTCCTGCGGCGGGCGTGGTGCCCGCCGGTAGCGGGGAGCCGGCCCCGGGCAGGGCTCTGCGCCCTCGGCTGGACCTCCGCGGCGCCCGGGTGAGGCGGTTGTCACGGGCGGCTTTGTCCGGCCGTGCCCTGCGCTGCCCGCCCGGCGGGGGCCTCTCCCGGGCCGGCTGGAGGAGAGGAGGCGAGGTCGCTACACCGTCCCGGGCCGGGGTCTGCCGGTGCTGCCGGACACAGGACGGCGCATCGCCGGGGTCCCCGCAGTTGGGGCCGAGTGGTGCTGGTGCAGTCATCCTGCTCCCCTGGCCCCGGAGGTTTCCTAGCTCCAGGCTCTGAGTGCAATTCAGCAATGGAAAGGGAGATTTCATTTAATTTTAATTTTTTTTCTGGAGTTTTCCCTCACGTTTAGCATCAGAAAATTTCAAACCTTCTCCAAATGGTATCATGTGTTTAGGTAAAAAGTCATCTGGATAGTAGAGATTTTTACTTTGTCAAATTGCACGTGTCAGGCTTTTTTTTATTTTTATTTTTATTTTTCAAATTTTTTAATTTTATTTTTTTGTAAACCTGTCAGACTACTCTAAGTAAATTTAGGGACGTTTTATCTTAGGTTATCTCTTTTTTATGCTTCTGATACTACTGTTTGGCTTGAGATTAGCACATTGATTTCTGTCACAGGTCATGGTTGTTAATAGATCTCTGTTGCCTGCAGAAAACTCTGCTGCTCGGTATTCTGGAGCAGGTTTAAAATAGGTGATGCAGAAGTTAATGGGCAGAATTTTCAAGTGCCCAGGGTTAGCTACTCTGTTCAGCACTTTAATACTGTGCTCCCGGCCTCAACTCCTCAGCAATAAATAGTTGGCACAAAAAACTTCAGACAAAGAAACAGAAACAATCATGTTTGGGTATGATAAACATCTATGATTTGAAATGCCTCTCTCCACATTTTCCTCTTTCTACATGTGTTACTTGAAAAAAATTGCACCAGAGTAAGAAAAGTTACACCTCACATCACCCATCAAAGAACATGTCCCAAAAAATTCCGTGCCTGTAAAAAACAGGCTTTTTATTTCTGTTGTTGTGCAAAAATGAAATGTAACTGCTAGAAAAAAATTAAGTAATATTCTCAAATCCCATTGGGTAGGAGAAGGAGGATCATTGAAAGAAAGGTTTGACTAAATGCACACATTGCTGGCAGAACAGTTAAAATGCTGTTGTTTTATGTGTGATGATCTTGACTGTACATAGGTAAAGACAGTTGAAGGTACAGACAATGCTTACCTAGTTGGTAAGCGTTATGCACTGAATTTTATTTATAAGGATTCTAGTAAGTTAAATTATATATTACTACTATTAATGGAATCTCTTGTTAATCCAACATCAAACATCAGCAGACTGCAAATAAAACTTAGTTTTGTTATTCTTCCAAACAGTAGAGGAAGTGTTAAATTAAAGATGTTTCTAAACCTTCTATTTTAAAAACAAACATTTCTTGTCTTAAAATACTGCTCTCTCACAATGGATGTATCAATTTGGACATGCCATGTTTACTTGCAAGTTAAAAATATGAGAAAGAGCAGGGTGCAGATGCAACTCTCCTTTGTTTTATACAGCATTTGTGTATGCTTTCCAAGTAACATGAGCATTACAGAAAAACAGGCAAACACCTGATTGGTAGGTGGAAGAGACCCAAAGAAAAGAGACCACTTCTCTTTTGAATTCGTTTTGTCAGAACCTGAGCTGAAGGCAAAATTGTCTTTGGTTATCAAAATTTTCAGAGTGCTTAACAATATTGCAGGAATAACTTCTCAGAGATTTATCTTCATCTAGAGGCAGACTCAGGAGACAAACTCATGTCAAAGTAAGTAGAGATGCTTACTTTGTGATAACTATTTGAAATTAGAGGTCAAAATGTCCTGTCATTGTATAAACACAAATACTACCATTTTCATTTAGCTTACTTTTTTATTGTATTTATTCAGAATTAACAAACTGCCATAGAACTAATTAATTCCTTTTAAAAAAATGAAATATTGATAATCTTAAAAATTATAAAGGCAAATCAAAGTTTCATTTAAACCTTGAATAATTTAATAATGATTGTCCTTCCTTCAGATTTGATGGTTTAATTTTTATTAGTTTTAGACTCCAGCAACTTACTGAAACACATAAAAATTTCATTCTCATTGAAAGATACATTAGCAAATTGTTGAGTGGTCCAGTTGATAAGTGCTCCTGGTGTGAACAATGTTTGGTAAATAAAAAATCATGGGCATCTATTAGCAAAATTCATATTACATTGCTTGGTTAGCTGCCAAAGTTCAGCTAGAGGTATTAGAAAGTGTATGGCCATTATTGTCAGCTTGTATGAGTAACCAAATTGTGTATTTTTAGAGTCAAAGTCAGTTCTTGAAAATGTTTAAAGTATTGCTGTGCCTTACTTTTCTTCCATATTTAATTATCAACATACACCTTCCATAAATGCCGTAGTCCAAGTCCAGGTGAGAATATGCTCAGGTATTAAAATTTTGAAGTATAACTAAAATAACAATTTTTAGTGGTTTTTTTTTTTTTTTGATCAAAAATTACTTCTCAAGTAAGCTCAAAAATGTGATTTCTTTTATTTCTTAATTTATGTACGTTTAGAATTAAGTGTAGAAAAATTCTGTCACCTTAAGGTGCATTAGTCTTTCAGCACTGTTTGCATATATGTTTTCTTATATGGGACTACAGACTATTATCATCAGGAAACATTTTTCTGAATACAACACTCAGTTTTAGAATGGAGCATATTAATTTAATCTCAATTGGTAGAGTCCTTTTAATTAGAATTCAGACCGAATGTTGTGTACCAGGGCCAAATTTTGAAGTGGTGTGCCTGCTTCATGCCTGCTAGTGTTTTTAATCTTGTCACAGTTCAAGCTGAGCTACTTGTTGTAATTATTGCTACGTTTTTCTGCTTGCCAGGATTATACTTTAAGATTATGGTTTCTTTTTAGGTATTTCCCTGTAAGTTGTTTCAGTGTCAGGTTATGTAGCTTCATAAATTGTTAGTTAGTTTCAGGGTGGTTAAAAATACTTGAATTGCAAGTCAAGTTTCTGGTCATACATAGAGGCTGTTGCTTCTAGTCTCAGAAAAGCAAATATTTTTTATTAGGAGTATTATTGGGATTGGCTGCATTTTATACAATAAAATGGTGTATCAAATCCATAGACAAATTATTGTAAAGACATAAGATGCTGATTTTTTTCTCTTTGTGTAGTTACGTGGATAAAATCAAGAAATCGGGTGGTAATTAGAGAATTTAGGTACTGAAAAGTAATCTCAACTTCAGCTGTTGATTTCCCATAACCAGACTGGATACCATAATTTGGTCAGTGTTGTTTGAGGCTTTTTTACATAAATATTTAGGGGCAGCAAATAGAAAAATGAGTGGATACTTCTGAAAATTCTATGCAGAGACCAAAATTTTACAACCTGGATTTCTCAGCCTATGTGGATTTTGAAGCTGAGTATTTAGGCACTGTTTCAGAAAAGCATCTAACTTCTTTGAACTCAATCCTTACACACCTAAGTTCTGCTGCAGTTGTGTGGGTGGATAAATGTGTGCTTAAGTGGCTCCCTGGGCCAGCCCGATCCACAGATTTAGTTTTGAGAAGCTCTGGATGTGGCAGCTCACACACACCTGGCACTTTCTGGAGCACACTCGTGGAGAGATGGAAGATGATGGATGTCTGAGTGTTCTGCCATCTGTTACGTGTTTGTGGATTTCACCATAGCATGTTGGTCGTATATGCTGAGGTCATGTGGCTGTCTTTTGTTGGGTTTGTCTATTTTTTTGTGTTCTGTATAGATATAGTTCTGCCTGTGTGCAGAGTTGAGGGAAGCCATGCAGAAATGGCTGTAAAAAAGCAGTTACACATGTTAAGAAAACTCAGAAGTTGTGGATGAAGAAGGGTAAAGTCAAGATGTTTACTTCGATGTTGGTGTTGTGTATAAATTTCATATGTCAAGGGAAGCATAGGAGCCTAAGTACTTGGGGATACATACACATCCATGTATATGTATTACATGTACATATAAACCTATTTTGAAACAGCATAGCTTGCATTTTGAGAGCTTTTTATCTGGCAGCTTGCTCTGACAGCTGAAGAAATCTCTGACTAGTTCCTTGTAATTAAAAGATCAGTAGTAGAGCCGTCAATTCTTTACACCTACTTTCTCTGCTTTTAATAGTTTCATTAATACCTTGTGTCTCCAAAAGAACGTTGGTGTTTATTTTAAAAGTGGGTGTTTGAAACGATTTGAAACCTTCTATGGAAAAATTGCTCAAAGAACAATAGTTCCACTGGCCTCCACCTCTGTATGAAAGGCACCTTGTTAAAGTGGTACCTGATCTTCATAAAATGCATCTTATTACATCTTTCCCGAATGCAGGTAGTCAGGACACTTCATTGCGTTCTCTCTTCTAGCCCTATACGCTTTTTGAGAGGGTCA
Organism: Parus major; assembly: GCF_001522545.3. Taxonomy (NCBI): domain Eukaryota; kingdom Metazoa; phylum Chordata; class Aves; order Passeriformes; family Paridae; genus Parus; species Parus major. Next base: position 66,942,112 of record NC_031799.1, on the reverse strand, counting down.
GATAAAGATGAGCCTTCCTTTCTCTCCCCTGTTGCTATGATCCCAGCAATCTAGCAGCTTCATGCTGGGCTGAAAAAATGAATGAATGCAATTAGTCCTTCAGGAGTCATGGTCATTGCATTCATATGGACAGGCATACATAATGTATATGGCATATGTAATGAGAATATGTATGCATTTCAATATATGTATATATAAGCTTACATATACATACATACATATGCACGTGTGTATGTATGCATTGAAATGTATCATTAGGCGGTGATGTGTATCATCATGTTTTGTGAAAGGAAAAATTCTGAATTTTTTTAATTTTACTCTTTAGTGTTTAGAAAGTGAATGGAATTTCCATCAAATTTCCAGGTCTAATCTTCTGGCTAAGGTATTTTGTGTCATAGTTCAAAGCAGAAAAAGAGAATTATATGTAGATTCTGTGTGTTATTTCTTGGCCATCTTCCCAGTTTGCTGTTTATTCACATACTGGTAGCTCCCAGGTCAGTAGGTGGGCAGGTAGGCAAGCTGGCACTCGGGCACACCAATGTAAAATGAGCAGAACTACATGAGTGTGCTTTGAGAACTGTCCGAGCTTATTTGAGTTCCGTGTGACTTCTTCCAACACCGGTCTCTTGCTGGGAGGAGGACTGCAGCATTGTTGAAATACTAGACTACCAAGAAAACACATAAAGAAGGTTGGTCATTGGGAACAGCTGGGAGAAGATGCTAACAAACACACAACCTTTCCTGGTGAAACCATGAATAGACAGTAGTTTCTCCGTGCCTTTGAGATATGCCTCCATTGCTTTGGGTTACTGATTTTCAATTTAATTTTTTTTTTCCAATGAGGTTAGAAGTATTTTAGATCTGTGATTTTCTTCCAATAAGCACTCTGCTCTTCTACCCAGTTCTGACCATTGTTTTTAAAAAATATCTTTAGTTGCATGCTTAATCTAATATTCCAGAGTTTCTGAATAGTCCAATTCACTTTTGAGAATAAAGGGCCCTGTTTTGTGCAAGTTTTTGTTGCACTTGTGCTTAAAATTTAGTCAGTCAGCAGCACACCAACATAATGAAATGAAAATGTTTGGTTTGAAATAAACAGACCAGTTATTGAAATTGCATTCTGATGGTATTACAGTTGTTATGAGTAAGGCATACTGTAAGGTACTTCAGCACAGCTGAATGGAAGAATAGAATCATTCACGCATTGGGAGTCTTCCTTGCATTTTTTCACTCTCCCTTTTCATTGTAGTCTGTCCAAGGTAGATTATGGTTGAGCTCATTTAAAATGGTGTGTATTACTTTACAGTGTGCAAACACCTATAGATATCTGAAATCCTCTTTTTTTAGAAAAAAAAAAAAAAAAAAAAAAAGATTGAGCCTAGATTGTTTCATTAGAAAAGCACAAATTCCCATTCCTGTATATTTTAGAAAATGTGAAAATATGTGCGTAAGAAAACCCCCATGTTCCGTGAGGATTGAGATTGTATTTCTCCACCATAGAATGCTAGAAAAATACAGTCAAAGAAAAATACACCCCAATATATATATTGTAAGTGTATATATTTAATCTGGGGAAACATCCTTCATATTCTGCTGTTGACAGGCTGATGAAAATACATTGTTAGATTCTACTTTTATGAAGAAAATGAATTTATTTCAGACTGCTGCAAAATGTAGAGACATAGTTTGGTGTCCATATTCTGTTAACTGGTATGCAAAGAGCTTTATAGCCATTTTTCTGCTTAAATGCATGACCAGCAAAAATGCTGTAAAAAGAAAAATCAGCTAACGAGAAGATGCACAAGCATCCTGTTAATTAGAATGATCTGCTTGAATTCCTAATACCAATTAAAGCAAATTCTCCAGGTTCTACAATTTTTACTTGAAAATTACAATTCTTATTGTCACTTGCATTATAATATAGTAGAAGAATTTTCCTATCCATGCTGACATATTCTGTGGATAAAGGACCTTAGACTCACAAAACCTGTAAGTAAGTTATTTTTCATGTTAACTTTCTTTTCCATCATTAGATCAGCATATTAAAATGTTTATCAGTAGTATCTGCAGTAAAAAAAAAATAAATATTTTATGTTTCTCACTAAGTAACTTTATTTTTTGTTTGTTTTCATCAGAATTTTGAAGAACCATCTTATTTGATAGGCACCATCTTTAGGTTTTGATTACAGTGATGAAATGGTGCAGAGGGTAGAGAAGAAATTATTTTTTTATCAATCATCTGGTGAGGCAAAAAAAAAAGAGTATGAGATACATTTACTTTGATGCTGGTAACTCTGCTAAAATGTATTTTTTTCATTCTGAAAGATAAAATTTGAACTGGTGACGTTTAAAAGGATGCATGTTTTGACAGAATATATTTTGTGCCATAATTAATGTTTGCTGCAGTGCATTGACCTTCTTTATTCATTAAAATAATATAATACTTCCTCCCTGAAATTACTTCGTTTTCCTTGTTTGGGGGTGGATGCTGTCTGTAGCAGGCGTGTTCACATGGTGTGAGCTGTTCATGAGTAGTAGTTGAGCACTGCAGCCATTCCCTGGTGGGTAGCAATGAAGCACTACTTTTTGGTTTTGTGCACTTCAAAGTAGCATTTTTCATATTCATGTTGCAATTCAGGAGAATTTAATTTTCTTTACAGACATTCAAATCATATTTTCTTGTCACACAGGGACTTGCTAAGAAATAGATATTGTTATTATAATGATATTACTGTACATAGGATTTTTGTTTTAATTTTTACTTGGAATTTGTTTCAAAATTGTAAATAGAGTTGCATATTTTTTCTCAATGTGTGTCTTTGAAACTGGAGCTGAATACATTTTAACTCTTTTAATCAAAACTAAACAAAAGAAATTCCCCAAATCGTTCAATGTCTAATATTTTGTTGGCTTTGTAGTGCTGTATAAATAAAATACAGATTTTTTTTTTTGGTGAGGAGACAAAAAAAGCAAGTATTTTATTTTACTTACTGCTAATTTTGATGATGATCTTTGTAGCACAGTTGTCAGTGTTCAATGCTAATTCATCAACATTAGGTAAGGGCTTCTAGCAGCTTTAATGATGTTGGGTCTCCTGCAATTGTTAAAAGTTGTTGCAAGAAAATTTACCAATTAATGCTGCTAATGAGCAGGAAAAACAGCTGCATTGGTTTTTTGTTTGGTGGTTGTGGTTCTCCCCCCAGCAACCCCTCCCACATTATTTGATGTCTAATCAGATTTTTCAAAAAATAGTTATGTATTCATACAGGCAGGGCATTTGGTGAGCAGAAGTTAACAAAGTAGGAGCTATCAATCCTGCACTCTTTTCCTATTGTTTCCAGAAAAGAAGGAAATAAAGAGAGACTCTGGAATTTGAAAGTGTTGACCTTCTGACATGCACACACAGCATGGTCATTGCACTGGCACACAAAGTGCCTTAAGCCACCATAATGGCAAACTGCATTTTTGAAGTCACTGATATGAGAGCCAGCTGGATGGGGGATGGACAGCCAACTGTGAATCTGCAGCTATTTGTAAGTTACCACTTTAGAGCCAGACAGCTTCACTTTTATATTCCCAAACTTACCACTTTGGAATAATGTTGCTTTGTTCGGCTTAGCCAGGGATTTGTGACTGCTACATAGATTTAGAACCGTTTGGTCCAGAATTGTGTGGTCATTCTCCATAGAAATCTGCTTCACAGAGTAATTTCATTCATCTGGTCGTGGGGGAGGGATGAGAAACAGTGAAGGAACATTCAGATATAGCATTCTTCAAGGAAATTGTGCATCCACATTAGCTAATCGCTTTTTAAAGGTAAAGGCAGAGATTTGGATCAAGCAGTTAAAAGCCAATTCAGACCAGTATCTTAAGATTACGTGTGATCTCTTGGTTAGGCTTTCCATGTATACTCTGGAAAAGACCTAATATTTTATGTACTGCAACAGTTCTTACTCCTGGCCCATATATTTATTTATTTATTATGTGCTTACAGTTATTGCTCCAATACACTTTTACATAATTTTGCAGTTCTCTTGGGACTTAGTTTATTAAAAATTAGTGATCCATCACTAAGTGTGGTACAGTACAAACACTGGTGCTCCCAAAAGGGAGTTTTTGTGCCAAACCAAAAGAAGTAATAGGGATACAAAAGCTGCCAAAAAGCGTGTCTCCCAATTGCTAATTAATCAGGCGAGAAAACACCTCAGCAACTACAGATGAATGTGGAACAGTTTATTGTAAATACTGAATAAAGATATGTTAAGAGGGCATAGCATCTCTTTGTTTGTAACTATGTATAATTAAAAAAAAAAGTCAACTATGTGCTGGAGTCAGTGGGGAATTCTTTTATGTTGATGGCATTGTCAGTGCGTAGACCTCTTTCAAAAAACTTCATGCTATTTACAAAAAAAAATAAATCAAGGTTTTGTTGTTTTTTTTTCTGTTGGTTTCTGCCTGTTTGTGGTAATTAATAATAATACTTCTAGACAGAAACTGAGGCCTTAGAAAAGATGTTTTTTAAAAAAAGCCATCTTCACTAATCTGGATTACAAGGTATGATAGAAAAAGAATCATTGCTGTGAATATCTGGTATACAAAGCTGCCAATCACTTTTGGCACAGCTCCCATCGTGGTCGCTGTGCCCATAATTAAATGCCTGTCATTAGTGTATTTTTCCATAACATTTACAATGGAAAAGGCAAGGGGTCCTTACAGAGCTATGGCTGTCAGGGGAACAATAAAAACTAATTACACACTCTGCTGTCACCATTGTCAGCTCTGCTTTTGGGGGCAAAGAACATGAGAAGTGTGTGCCTTACAATTATATATATATATATATATACACACATACATATATATATATATATATATACATGCACACACACATACACACATATATATATTATATGTACACAATGCCCAGTTGGAGAAATTCGGTGCTAATGAAGTCACATTTACTTGGAAGGCTATTGTTCTTTATTCCAAAGACTTTAATTCTATGGTTAATTTTGTCCCTTCACTTATGCCCAAGTTGCATATACTTTTCTCTTTGCTTTTGAGCCATATTTGCCTTTCTCTCATTCTGTCTTGCACACTTTCTGGTGAACTGAGCTTTCCAATAAAATTGCTGTGATCAAGACCAGTATTTGTCTGCATTTATTAAATGAGTGGGAATCATCTTTTGTATGCTTTTGCTTGTGCCTTGCAAAGTAAACTGGATTAGAAAAAAAAAAATTATTGAAAGCAGCTAGTTTGCATGTTCATGTTTTTTTTTTTGTTTCCAGCTCATAGTGTGTAGGATACCTTAAGTGAATCAGGTTTTGGTGTACTGCAGTAGTGACTTGAGTGAAATGTGTGCTTGTTCCATTTATCCTTCCACACATATTTCCAAATGTAAGCCTATAAGCATATTCACATAAGCATAATTGCAATATGAATTGTCTTAAACACTGTTCTTAAAGACACTGAAAGAGTGAAGCTGTGGCTTCACACTAATAATTACTAATTTATATTTTTTTTACAGCCTGTAAAAGGAATGATTTATTTAAGCATTTTTTGGACCACTGATTTAAAAAGAATATAACCTCAAAACCAGAATTTTTAATATATTTAGGTACCAAGAGTTGCAGACAGCAGCCATATGGAATTTTTAAGACTGCTTGGTGCCTAACTGTCCTAGATTTTATTTCAGTTTTTTTTTTCCACATGTAGTTTCTTAAATACCTTCCGAAAAATGGTCCCTTAAAATAGATAAGGAAAAACTGTTTAAATACATATCCTCCTTTTTGAAAGTAGAGGTAGTCAGTAGGAGCAGACGGGTAGTAATGAGGAATGGAAGTCTATTTTTCTGCATTGTATGCCTCGACAGACACTCCAAGGTGTGATTTTTAAAATTTCTTTAAATACAGTAACTATTGTTGGATTTTTAGTCCAGTATTATTGGAGGTATTGTTATCCAACTTATTAAAAATATTAAGAATAAGATTTTTTAACTACTTTGATCTGGGTCCTGTAATGATGATTTCATGGTGTAGTTCTTCTGAGTATGAATTCTGGTAGTTAGGCTTGTCAGTTTTTGTGAGGCCATGCAATCTGCGTGAATCAAATCTAGTGAGGGAGCGCAGCAGCACGGGACTGCAGAGCCTTGTGGGTCTTTGTCTGGTTGGGTTCATATATGTTCTAGACTAAGATTTTTTTTCAGCAGGGATGGGATCTGTACTTTTGGGAGCATAAGAGGGTAAAAGCAAACCTGGTTGAATAAATAGAGTTTTGCTGTCAGCTGTTTCCAAATTGAGAACTGGATTACTATATGTTACTAGCAGATAGACATTAGTGAAACTGTGATGTTGAGAGTCCTGTATAGTGTAGTATGGTTTGGTATGTGACAAAAAAATTAATTTAAGGTCATGAAGGTAAAACAAATCAGATACAGTAGTACACCACTGGGATAATTGTGTTTTATGTTTTCCAAAGCAGCATATTCAATATATGGTTCTCGGTGAGATACTCCTTAAAAACCGAGTGGATCTTGTGAATGCCCAAGTAGGATGGCATGATTTCCTCACTGAAAGAACTAAACCACTGTATGGAGGAAAGAAGCTTCTGTTTTCTACAGATTTGACTAACAGCCTTCTTAGAATAAGAGAACTCCCTGGAGAATGCTATTTCTCCTTGTAAATATAAAATCTTTAATATATAAACCTTGTAATTTATTACCTGTTTACCAAAATTATGAGCAGTTATTCGTGTTGTGTGGTATGTCCCTGTAGTTTGGGATTGCATAGAAAGCAATTATTCTTATGCATTTTCATTTCATGGAGTATCAAATATTACATTTTTCTTGGTTTCCAGTGAAAATCTTTCTTTTGTTTTATAGCTATGAGATAGAGCATAAGAGGAAGATACACCTTGAAGTAAATGTGGCCCTTGTTAAATTTGAGAAGATACATACTGATAAAATAAACTTCTTCTCGGTAAAACAGAGTCTTGAAAAAAATTCCAGTTCTAATTTTTAGAATTTTACAGGTTGTATCCTTCATTCATGTGTGAAATTTGATTGTATTTTGTTGTCTCTGTGTTGATACCATTTTAAGACATTGGGCCAAATTTAATACTACATGCAAGTGTTTGTAGGGAGTTGACTGCAAAGTTTCTGGAAATCTTTGGAAGTTTTATGTATTGATTTTTAAATTGCATTTCAAAAGTGTCATCTGAATGTTTTATAACTTTTTGTGTTAATTCACAAATGTTATGAAGGAATACATACACAATTTTATTGAGGAGCTTATATCTTAAAAGTCTTCAGACAAACTACCTTTAAAAAAAAAGAACAGTTGCTGCAGAGCATGATCATTTTGTAATACACATGCTAGCATAATCCTCACTTAAAAGCATGACATATAAATCAGTCTCTAAAAATCTATTGTAGATGGAAGCTTCATTAGCAGAAGGGCTGACAGTTTTGAGAGTGTAAAGAGATTCTTTGTTGAAATAAAATCAAAATAAAAATAATGCTGTTATTTGCAGTATCTTTAATCAAGGTGGTATGAAATTTCTCATTAAGGTTAAGATTCACATTATCATAACAAGTGACAGTGTGGGTGAAGAAGGAAAATTAATTACAGAGGTAGATCATACTTGCATCTCATTATATCTTGGCTATTCACTGCATTCAAATTCCAAGCAAACTCTTTCTCTGTATCTCAATTATATAAAACTTCCTTGCAAAGAACACTTTATGAGAAGAATCTCCATATTCAGTGCTTCTACTCCAAAGTATGACAGTTAGCTTTAAAAAAAAAAAGTTTTTTTAGTGATTTACAGCATTACTTTTGTTATTACTTTCTCAGATCCTGTGTCTGACTGAACTACATTTTATAGCTTACTGTAAAAAGAAATCTCTGTTTTCCATTTTCCATACTAGCTGTCTTGATTTAGTGCTTATATAATGGCCTTCTTCAGAACAAAGCATTTGGAAGACTTTCCTAAGCACTTAATTTTAGGTGTGGAGTTTGGAGGTAATGTATTGTTACTGATGAAAGCAATTTTGCCTTTGTAACTTCTCTGAGTGAATCAGATCATTGCAGTGCCCAATTAGGACTTCTGTACTTGTATTTTTAATGGATGACAGAGGAATGATTGCTTCTGCTTTCTGTTTGCATCCTTATTTACTTCATAATGCTAGTATAGTGGATGCATACAAGGCTTAATTTTTAGACTAGGCTTAGTATCAGGCTGGTTTAACCCAGTCTTCCTGAGTTCACAGTTTTCTTTCAGACTCAGTCCTATGCTTAAGACAAAATATTTTCTGCTTTCCACCATGTAATGGATGAAGTCAGAGACAAAATGAGTCTTGGTAGTGTCTTAGGTCCCAGAAGTACGTGATGTACCTAGGTGAGAAGGTTCTGTAGTTTAGAGTTTCTAACCTCAAATGTTCTAGACGGCAGTACTGTTGCTTGTGATTCCTGTTAAGGGTAGATCTGTTACTGATTTCGATCTGAGAAACACTCCCATCTTTGAGAAGGAAGAGAAATACTAATTTCTCAAGATAATTTCATAGGTTTTAGAAGAATATTTCCTGCACTCCCAGCTACTGTAGTTGGCATCAGTGCAGAAATGCTTTTATTTAGCGTTTATTTATTTATTTTTTTTTATGAATCAGAAAAAAGAACACTGTTTACACAAATACTACTTGCCAGCTGGGAAACTAGCTCCTTAATACAGCATATCCTGATTCATGAAAAAAAGGGATAACTGATTACTTGTTCTGCCGTGTTCCCTTAGCAAGTGATTGGGAATAAACTGTAAGTAGTATTCTGCCATATTTATCTAATGAGCATAGAGTAAAAGAAATGGTATGGTAACATACTATGACCAGATGTTGTGCTATTTTTGCATGAAATTACCATTGAATTTACTGAATGTTCTTTTATTTTTTTAAGTTGCAGTAGTAGGAGGGAATGAAATAAGTATCCACTGTTCAGCTGACAGTACTTCACTATGCTTCATTCTCTTTTTTTATTCCTCTCTAAATTTCAAAAACATTACTAAGTAATCCTAAGATGGTTCGAAAATAGAACATGATTAAATGTCTCTAAAAATTTTTACCTGTGTTTTCATTGACCACTTTTGCAAAGCCCATTGATTTTACCTTTTAGTTTGGTTGTTGTTTACTGAATATCTACGCCTGATGAAAACTACCATTTTTGAGCATGGTTTCATATTTATTTTGCAAAACTTATTTATCCATATATTGATTAAAATTTTTACCCTGCATATGGGGTTAGTAGAAGGTAATTTAAAAGATGGGAAAGAGATGTTTGTTACAAATTGAACACAGTATAAAAGTGCCCCTACTTCTTTGAGACTTGAAAGCCTCATAACTTTATTATTTTGAACTCTGTTTTATAAACAAAGATTTCTTATTTACTCAAGAGTCTTACATATGTTGTAGGTGTATTTGTGATTTCCTTTTATTTTACTGTGTTTTTATACTTTCATACTTAAAAGCTTTCTTGCATTTCCTTAAAATGAGAGGAGTTGGAAATCCCATCTGATGTTGGCAAGTTTTTAATATCCAACAAATTCCATGATGATAATGCAACATTCTCCAATGAAGCAGCTTGAACAATCAAAACTTCATGCATCTGAAAATTGAACATGCAAGGTGGAATGATGCATCTGTTCTGCTGTTGATGCCCTTTAACCACAGGGATGACATAAAATGCTGGTTTTTTTTCAAAGGATCCTGACACATCTGAAGCTAAAGCTGTAATTTTTCCTGCTTTAACAGTAGCTTGTCAGATTCTTTGACTCAAAACTTTCAGTGGAATCTAACATGAGAGAGCATGTTGAGACAGGACTCCAACCACTCTAAACAAAAAATCATATAGCTGCCTTTCAGTTTGAACAGGTAAATTATGATTGTCAGTCCAGTTGTATTTTACTGTCAGAAATGTGATGTTTGGGAGGAGTATTTTTTTTTTTTTTGGGCTATGTGGATTATTATGGAGAGTAAGAGGAGAAACTAATGAAGAAAGAGGGGAGATTCTCAAATTGCAACCTCAGTTTTCTGCCATGGCACATCTTTTGATTTTGTTGGGTTTTTTTCTGCAAGCTTCTAGAAACAGGTGAATACTTCTACAGAAGTGTGAATGCAATACAAGAAGAAAAATAAGCCTGAAATTTTGGTGAAAAAAATACTTATTTAAAAAGATTTTATTGTACTGTCATTACTTACATTTATTTGGATGCAAGTACTTGCATCTTGTATGTAACTTTGGTCCTTAATATGATAAAAGACAGTTCTTAACCTTTTTTCTGTCTTTGTTCACTTGATAAGCTTACATATGATTTTTTAATTTCAGGATCTTGTATCTGTGAGAAAGGATGCATTACTATGATCTATGGTCATGCTGTGGTTTGAGGTCGTGGCATGACCTAGGTGTTGCAAAGAGAATAAGTGGTTTAGGTAGCTGCTGAGGTGGGCTTTCTTTGCAAACTTTATTTACTTGCATCACTTTAAATGGATTTGTATGTAGCAGCTACCCGATGTGCGATTTTCAAACTTTGCTAATTAGCTTTAGGGGAAGAACTACTTTCCTAATTATAAGTGGCTGATTGCTCTTCAAACATAGGCTGTTGTAATGTCGTGTGTCCTTTTATCTTTCTTGCCCCCCTTCCCTTTTACTTTTTTCTTTTTGCTCTGTGACCAAGAGTATTTCCAAGAAAAAAACACTTCTGTTTGTAATCTGTTTATCCCTTTAATTTCACCTTGTTAGAATAAAACCAGGGAGTTCTAGGGCTTCCCAGCCAGTGTGTTCTGCCTGGAAGGAGCCATGAAACAGTGGCTTGAAACTGCAGTAAATATTGATTGGGTCCCTGAGCAGAGCCTTGCTCAAAGCTCACTCTGAAGACTTGAAAGGCGCCTATTGTTCCTTCTTAGCCAGTACTCCATAGCCAAGGCTAAAGTATGCAAGTGTTAGGAGAAGAAGAAAGGCAGTGGGGGAAATTAAACAGTGAACACAGCTGAAGGCGTAACTGCTCAATCCTGAGAAAGGGAAGCCTCCAAGAGAAAAGGGGCAAAGACTTTATGTGGCTTGCACAAAGCTTTGCAGAGGTGGAGTGTCCAAAACCATCCTCTTTCTTGTGAGGCACTAGATGAACATAACTTTACTGTCATTTATGTGGGATGAGGAGAAGAGGTACAAACTTTTTCCTTTAAGGGATGGTTCCTCCCAAAGACTGCAATCTGTTTGTGAACAAGTAAGCAAATAAAGGTGGATTATTGGGCAGCTCTTGCTGCCTCCTCACAGTTTGAGGCTCTAATCAAAGCAGTGATAGATGAAATATTTGGGGGAGTTTAACCATTGCTGTTCTGTTCCACGTAGCCATTGCTTGGCTGTACAGAAGAAAGGCAAAATGCAGAGGATGTAGTTTAATTAGGCTACCACTTCTTATTAATTCATTTGGAAACACAGCTTGGCAATAAACACAGGCTGCAGATTGTTGTGCTTTCCTTGGCCAGTCCATTCCCATTGGAGAAACTTCTGCCAGCCGGTGCCAGGTGGGTGATGGACCCTTTCTTTAAGATGCACTGGGAAGCTGTCTGATCCATTTGTACTTTTCTGTCCCCTTTCTGTTTTCCTTAGAAGCATTTTTTCCGGAGTTTCTTTAAAAGTCTTGTTTTCCAGGATATTTCCCCTCATTATTGGATGAGTACTTATGTTGAGTGGGTGGGTAGTACAGTCTACTACATTACATTCACCTGAACTGAATCTCTGTATGCATATAGATCCCTGACTTGCTGTGATGAAAGTGGAATTCATCTCGCCAGGCTTCTTAGCTCCCTCCCTCCCTTCCTGCCCAAGAAAAGCCTTCAAAGAAAAAATAGGATTAGCATTGTACCTGCTGCCAATCTTAAAAAAAAAAATCTTTCCCTGCTGATTAATTTTTGCTTCTGGATCGGTGCTCCTTAAATATGATGAAAGAGATGTCTCACACATTTCACAATGGTCACCTGCCCTCCTCCCTTTCTATTTTGTCTCAGTTATGTTCTCCGTTCCATCCTGTCTTTCAGTCTAGATGATGTAAGGAAACTTCAAAGGACCCATGACCTCCTTTTATTCTAGTTTGCAAGACAAAGTCTTGCCCTCTGCGTTTCAGACTACGGAAATGACAGTGTATCTATCTCATTACTGTAAAGCATATTGGGATATTTTGAATATGAAAGGATCTGTATAAAAGCAAATTCTGTTTACTTCACCTCAGATGGGAATAGGATTGTCTTGTTACTGCACTAGTCCTTTATTTAAGAAGGAGAAGTGCTTGACAGTGTGCTAATAACAAAAGAGTCTGCACTGTGTTTTGCTTGCATCCTCTAGCAGCCCTAACAGGACGAAGCTCAGTCTCCATGGCTGGGGTAAAAGAAGTTGAGACAAGGATGGGAATTGCCTAAAATATAAAAGTTCTGTAGATGAGAAACCTGAAGTTCAGTGCTTTAAAGCTATCAAAAGCATTGTTTTTCAAGTTGATAAAGAGCAGTACTATTTCAAAGTGAGAAATGATTATTTTTTGATTGGAAGGTGACACATTATTGTAAACTGCTGTGGAACAATATGACTGAAATTTTAGTTTACCAGAATTTTATTAGAGATTGGCTTATTTGGTGTCTAGAATGCTTGGAGATAAAAAATCTGCTCGGTTTAAGTATTGTATCCTCACCCCACTGCAAACATTTTTCTCCTTTTTCCCCCTAATGAGAAGCATACCCTATGTAAATATTATATGCTGATAGTCAGATCCTGTTCAAGATCCTTTATCTATTTTGAAGGTGGAAATGTGTTTCATCCTCCCCAACAGAAATGCATGGCCAAGGGGATTTGTAGCTATATATAAAAGAGGAAGGTTTATCATCATTTTTTCTGCAGTAAATCTCTGTTCTTTTGAACCAGTGTTTTAAACACCTAACAAATTTGCATCTTCTTTTACAGTTTTAACAGTTTCTTAGGTTTTGTTCTGCCTTGGATTTTAAAGCAACAGCTGGAAAATAGATTTTACTGAAAAACATTGCATCCCAAATGCCAACTTGAAGAAGTTAAATATCATTAAAAATAATTTTTGTGTATGCCTCAAGTGCAAAGTGATTTCCAATACAGCCTGTATTAGGAAACAAGTAAGGCCCTTGTCTGAGCTGCTTTTTTTCCTTTTGGGTATTTTTAAATACTGTTCCCATTTGGGTTTATGCCTCCTTTCCTCAACTACCACAACAATTTTATACTATGAATGATACTTTACAGACAAATTTTTTCTGCAGCAATCAGAATAATTCTCTGTTCCATAAGACATAAGATGTTTATTTTAACCTTAAAGCATGTGTAAATGACAGAGCATAAAATGCCTGAATTTTGGAATGGCTTACTGTTAAACTTGGAAAACTACATATGGTTTTTTTGTACTTGCCAAATTAACTACTCTCAATGACATTAATTTGTGAATTGACTGGCATTTGTTAAAATAGAATGACCAAGCAGATGGTCTCATGTGATGCTTTTTCAGTCTCATGTTAAAATGAAAGAGTCAAAATGGTGTTCCCTCACCACTCTAGCTGAAATTTCAGCTGTAACCATGAGTTTTCTAGAAAGCTTACAAGTCTTACTTTTTTTTCTTTTTTTTTTTTTTTTTGGTCTCTGCAGTTCTGCAGTGCTGCATTTGTCTCACAGCTCCATAGTGCAGCTTTATTTTTTGCACTACTCTTCTAACCAGCTCTATTCCCACCCTAGCAGAAGTCAATTTAAAAACCAGATAGTTATTGGTACTTACTATTGCGCACTGAGTTGCCTTTGTTTTCTTCATAATTTTTTTATTCTGTTATTCTGTAAACATTTATCTGAATTTCAAGTAAGTAACATAACTGTACCTTATTAAAGCAAAAGACTTTCTTTCATATACCATTCATGTCCACTGTTCTACATTTACTTTTCCTGTTTCGTAATAACAAAATTTTACAATGGACATATGTTACTACGAAATTGAATGAATTTATTGCAATCTTTTTATTTAATTCTTTAAAAATAAAATTCTGCCAGGGTTTTCTTAAAAGAACCTCAGTTAAAATGATATAAGGGCTGGGAGGAGTGCTGTTTCTCAAAAAATCTTCTCAAGAGCATTTTATTTTACAGCAGGAGTTTGCAAAGAGCAGAAATTTGTACAAAGACATGTTAAAAGTGCTTCTGTCTCCACGAGGATTGAAGCAATGGATGAGTTACATTGCCTTGTGCTCTGCTAACAGTTCACACCTTTCACACCAAAAAATATCTTTGTTGAGAAGAAAGGAAGAAATTCCATCATCAGTGCATGTGCTGGTTTGCAGTTCACCATAAGCAGCTTCCTTGTTCTTTTTTTTGGTGCAGCCTGTTTCCTATGGCAGTTTGGCCTTTCATTGAATTCACTGAAATCACAAAAAATGGTAAATTGCTGTTCTCCCAGGGCACAGGATTTGTGCCCAGCCAGTTCCTTGCTTTGGATACATGAGTCATGGATGTACACAACCTCCTAGCTGAACACAGTTCCTGCATCTTTGCCCCATGTTACAGCTTCAAAAAGGAGCTGAATTTTATGCTTTTCTGCATTTGTTAAGCAGATTCTGTATTGGCTTCTTCATTTGTGACTAATGAGAAATGTTAGAGTGAGGTTTAGTGCAAGTAAGCTTAATTTAGCTTGATTAGTCAGAAATGATAGCAAACAATGGTACTGTAAGTGAGCAAAGTAATTTTATTTCTTGACAGTCCAGTACTGGTTTCATTGCCATATTTCAGTACACAAAATTCTCTCTCTCTCTCTCTCTCTCTGTCACTATATATATATCTATATCTATATCTATCTATCTATCTATCTATACATACATATATATATATATATCTATATATATATCTATATATATCTATCTATATCTATCTATCTATACATACATACATATATATATATATATATACACACAGGTATATAATCCTATTGTAATGCATTTAACTTATTCTTGGGAAGAGTTATTGGAATTGCTTCTTTGCCCACACTGATTAAATAGATATATATCTTGAATGTGTATTTCATATTTCTATTAATTAAATCAAATAAAAGCAGTTATTGCCAAGCTGTTATGTCTAAGTAATTTTCCTTCTATTTTTCCTTAAAATTCATGTTTGTGTGTATCCCTTACTTCCCAGTTTCTAATTTAACAGTTTCAATATTATAATTTGGATTTTACAGCCAAAAAAATTTAGGATGCATCAATAAAGGTTCTTTCTGAAGCCTTAAAATTTGCTTCTCTAGAGTCCACAACAAGCATGTGGTGGGTTTTTTTGCATAATTACTTAACATTTTGTGAAGTATTAGAATGGTTGTACCAAAAAGGCATAATTAAGTGTGAACCTAACAGGGTCCCAAAGGTCTCCATTGTAATTTATAATCTCTTAACTGAACTTAAAGTTCAAAAGAACCTCATTCTATGTCATTTTTGTAAACAGAACATGAAAACAGTTTTTTTATCTCTGTACATGTTAAATACAAACCTAAATTGTATGTAAAAAGCAAGTGCTAGAGAGAATGTTTGCAGATTTGACACAAGGATTCTCTCTAAAAGCTGCAGTTATTCTGCCTCAGAATATCAAAATTGCCACGTTTTACAATGATCTCTACAAGTTTCAGTAGATAAGATTCATGATATCTGGTTTATCACTCTGCCTTAATGGAAAAATAAAAAAGTGATACAGACTCATATATGTGTACACTTATGCATGATATTTAATCTAATTGGTCACATTTTTTTAAAAAACGTCATGAAATTCTGGTCTAGTATCTGTTTAAATACTTTGAACATGTCATTTAAGTGCCTCTCTAAAGTTGGTGACAATGCAGTGTGTTAAAACATTATGAAATTCTGATGGGCTGGTTTTATATAAATTTGTTAAGATATTTTGATGCTTGTACATAAAATAGTTTAAAGAAACTTAAAATTTATAATGGACTCTGTCATGAATAATGAGGAAATAGAAATGTTTTGATTTTTCAACTTGATCTTTTACTTGAGCAGTTGACCTCTGACATGCTTGGAAAAAAGACTTATTTTCAGAAATGGATTTTGCAAATATAAAGCCTCAAAATTAATAAATTTCTTCTAGCAAACAGATATGTGTGTGATTTTATCCTTAAGGCTTTAGATTATTAATTACATTCATATGCTTTCAACTTTATTAATGCAGAATTTTAAAATTCTGGCTGCTAGAATATTTTTTAAAATCCTATTTAAGTTACAGCAGTTTTTGAAGATATGTAAATTGCACATTTGCCTTCAGTTTTGAGTGCATTTTCTTACTAAAATATAGCAATTGGCCAGCTCATATTCTTCATTTCCCACAGCCTCTGTATTTGACATAGGTGTTCAAGAATGCCTTTTCAACAGCTTGTCTAAATAATTGCTGAAATGAGAGAAAGCTTTCACTTACTTGGTGAATTGTAAAACACATACACAAAAATCCCTGCTCTTTGGAAGGGTTAAAGCTTTTCATGAAGGTTAATAGAAAATAAAGAAGTGTAGCAACGTAGTGTTTGTTTGAAGAATTTGAGCCAAGGTGTCTATTTATCTCTAATGGAGGATGACAATGAAGGATTTAAGAAGTCACCCCACTTATTGTCTCAAACACAAAAACCTTCCGCCTGCATCTTTCAACTTGCTTCACCACTTCTAAAGAAGCAATGGGCAAACTGCTGAATTTTTATTAATCAGCTTAACCTAATGAGATGAAAAGACCTTTTCAGAACTACTGAGGGAGAGATACACACGTATGAGAAAACCATTTTTGAGTACTTTCACATCTAGGCATTTTATTCATATCAGCTGGGAAAAGGTGTAAGTTCTGCTTCTGGCTCCCTCACCTGCCTGCCTGTCTGCCCTCTTTTTCCCCACCTCATTTTAGAACTTCTGTAAGCATTACGTTCATGATGTGTCTCCCCCACACCTGCCAGGAGCAAGCAAAAGGAAGACATTATGTAGGTTTGGATGGAGATACCTTTGGGAGCTGAGGCAAGAAAACCTAAGCTGATAAAATGTGACTCTTCTGATGGGGGCCCTATTTGGATAGCTTCTGTCTTCTAAATTCTTCTTTTCCTTTCCCTCCCTCCCCCCTGCTCTCCCTCCCCCCAGATCCCTCTCCTTTTCTCTCTCTTGTCAAGCCCACTTCATAAATGGTAGCAGCTGGAGATCTTTTTAGTGGCATTCAGGGATTACTGCCCTTCAGGATTTTAATAAGCCCCACTGCCTGAAATGCCTGTGAGGGTGCTCTCTGAGACAATTACCATTCAGGGCTGGGATTGAGGGCTCTTCATGGCCCAGATGGCCAAGGGGCTGTGTATGGGCAGATAGCCTTCCCCAAACAACAGATCAGTGGAGCAAAGAGAGTGTGTTGGCCTATATTTTCCTTTTTTTTTTCCCTCTCCCCCCAATCCCCCTTTCTTTTCTCTTCTGGATAAATTGAGAAGTGGGGAGAAGGAGAAAAGGAAGTGAATAAGGGGGTTCTATCACTTTGCAGCTAATCAGAGCTAAGTTTGCTCATCCTCTTATACATAACTGGATTTAAACGGTGACCTCTTAAGAACTGCAATTTGAGGTTACATATCCCTATTCACTGTAAGGCAGCTGCTCTTTGTAATTTAAAAACACAATATCCCTGATTATTAGGAGTATTTCTTAGCCGCCCTCATAGGAAGAAATAACCTGGAGAGGACTAGAACAAGATCTCTTCTTATTTTAGTACTGGGAATAGAGGACAAAAATTGCAGGCAAAACTAGTTGGTAGCTGTGGATGACTGGGACTGAAAAAATATAGCTGGGTAACAGAACAAATATTTAGCTGAAAGGAATTGGTCATTTTAGTTTGCTTTTACCTGCAGTATGGTATGGATTTCAGATGAAGCACATAGAAATTAATTGGTGGACTTCTGAAAAGTCTTTTTCCTTGGGTAAAATTTTAGCCACTGAAATAAGGGAAGGGCATAGCTTAGGAGCGAAAGTTTGAAGTTGTGTTTTCATAGGGACAGCTCCTTAGTGACATAAGTACTTGCAAAGCTAATTTCAGTACAGCCATAGCTTTGGGTCTTGCAGTCCTGTGCAAAAAGTGGAAAATATGGCTTATTATGTGAACAGCTGTTCCCTGTCTGGATGGACGGCCATTAATTTTTTAATTTTTGGACCCCCTGATGTCAGAAAAAATAATTTGTGCCTCTTCACATTACAATTAATATTTGTGATACAGCTCTCAATTGCTGCCCATTTGCTTTTGACTCAATGAATACTTTATTCATTTGGATCACATTTAATAAGAAAATAAAATGCATCATGTAATAAAAGAGAGAAATTGCTTTAAATAAAAAACATATAGCTGGACTGTCTTATGGCTGAGTAGTTTGGATGAATGGGACTAATTCTGTAGTTATTGATCTTGAGGATTCTTCTCCCATATCCCAGTAAGGTGCAGCAAGTTAATTTGTGGAATGGCTGAAACTGCAAATCAAACTTTAAAAATAGTATTTGACTGGTCTCTCAGAAAAATAATAGATATGAATTGGTGGTAAAATTTTGCTGATAATGTCATAAAAACAAACAACTCTGCTTCATAAATTTTTGTTTTCGAAGAGTTACACAAAATTGAAGCAGGATGATAATTTCTTACTTGAGAAAGTGTGGCAATATCTAGGGCACACAGTCAAGTCCTTCTGTTTGTTTTAACATTTCTGAACTCTTCCTCCTTCCTCTGAATATTCAGGACTTCTCAAGCAGAGTAGTTGTGTTGTGGGCTACCTCTGCAGTTGAGAAGTCATTTGTAAAAGAAACAGTAATACAGGATGATATTTCAGCTCATTGAAATATTTGGGATAATCATGGAAATGGATAAGGTGAGTAAAATATGTGCAGTTTTAAGAAGTAATAGCTTTTTACATAGTATCTTCTCAATTCACTCAAATTCAATTTGTGTGAGAGACAGCATTATAAATTAGAACTATTTATTTAACATTGACACTTGATTCTTAGGCTCAGCTTGAATTGATAAAGCTGAACAACCTCAGCCAAGTATTTCCTGTATATGTAAAAAGTACTTCAAGGAGTTTGGTGCATATATTCTAACACTTCTGAGAGACCCAATGGATGTATTGCTCCATTTCAGCTTTGGCTGCAGGATGTGTTGTTCCATGCTGGAACATCGGGGCTCTTCTGTTGATTATAAATACATATGCAATGATACAGACAGTAAAAACTGCCTGTCACTGATGCACTTCAGTGGCATCAGTGTGATTCAGTAGTTGTCATAATATGGGGTGAATAGAAGACTGGACCAAGAATGTTACCCTGAATCAGGCTGATTCAGATATGTAGAACTGCTTACAATAATGGTACCATGTTTTTGTGTGTAAATGTAATTAATAGTTGCTTAATGGGCTCCTGGTTTTAATTATAATTTTGGATAAATTCAAAATTTTGGAAATTTTCAAAATATTTCAAGTGTCTGCTATGTGTGATTTATGTCAGTAATGGTGTATTTTCAGGGGTACTTTTGGACTCTCTTAAGTGCCATGTGCATCTCACCATATCTGAGCTTTGCTGCAACATCCAAATATTGATCAAAATAAATATTTAAGTTCCTGTGTGATAGTGCTTATATAAGCTATATGATCATGTTCTTCAGATCATGCTCAGCATCTAGGATGTTCAACATCTGAGTTACTTCTCAACCATCATGGTTTTGTCAGATTTTTTTTTTTTTATCTCTTTTTTTTTTTTCCCTCTATTTCTAGTACAGGTCATCTCATTTTTAATGCCATTAAGAGGTTAGTTTTTCACCCACTATCTTCTATCAGGATTCTTACTTAATAGCAAAGCCTGCCAGAGATACCTGCCTAGATTGGACCAGAAAAACAGATACTATAGAAGAAAGCTTATTTGTAACATACAAAAAGCACATACACTGGAATACTTTTGCTCTCTTTTTTCTGTCTTCCAGCATGATGTGTCTGACTTTAGCCTTTTCACATTTTTTTTATTTTAGTGTCAGCAGACAATGTATGTGCAGTAATTTACCTGACAGTGTCTACTGCTGCCAGGTCTGATGGAGTCACAGAAGAGCATTATAGTGCTTTTCTAAATGTCATGAGCATTTAGCTAAGGGGTCCTACAGTCTGAATGGATTCTCTCCAGTTTTTGTTTCAAAAAATGTGTAGCCCCTAATTAGAATTTTTGTGGTTTTCTAGTCAATAATATATACTGTGAAATAACTCCTGGATCCTGGTATTATGAAGGCAGAGGTATAAAGAAAATTGTTTTCATTTGTCAACATGTACTGTCTTTCTGTGTGTTTTGTATTCCTGAATAGCTGCAGAAATAATTGTGAAAATACTTTTAATTATCTTGAATTAGCTGGATAAAATAAAACCAGTAAAAAATTAGTTGATATGTTATTACCATAATTTGTAGGTACTGTTTATATGCTTAACCAGTGATTTTGAATGTCCTAGTGGAAGCAATAGTTTAACATTCAAAGATAAATTATTTTATTAACACCTACTTCCTCCAACTGTTATTTGATTAACTACAGGATCATATTCTGTAAACAATAAAATACTAAATAATTTCACTTCAGAGCTTCTAAAATTTTGGACTTCTGTTTCATATCTTCAATGATGTTTGTGTTTTTAGGTTTCTGTTAAGGGAAAAGGGTGTTGCTATCTAAATGTCTCCGTGAGCACATCCAGACCATGCTGTTCAAAGTGCCGTCCTGCAACACAACCTGATACACTGTAAATGGAAAATATTTTTTTAAGATATCGTTAGGAAATGAGATGATAGTATTAGTTGCAGTATGTGAAAAAATTAAGGCAATCCTTAAAGTACAGTGAAATTCAGTAGTCAACAGGAATCGTTTTTAAAGAATTCTATGGATATAGTTTTCCATTTGTTTGTTGGGGTTGATGTTTGTTGGTGCTGTTAAATTAACATTTTTTTCCATTTTGTGAATGAAACCCATTTTCCCATGTGAAAAATGAGGGAAGAAATTTATAACGCCACATAAATAGTTAGGGGGGAAAATGTTTCAAAGAATTACTCCAAGTAAAATACTCTGGTAACCAGCTGGGTCCTTGATACTGGGTCTGGTTTTATGCATCAGTGAACAAAATGCACTTAATTAATGTTTATTCACTCCAAGTGTCTCAAACAGTAAACAGGAATAAAATTGTTCAGAAGTGTCTGCACGTCATTTCCTCACAACTTGCCATGACTCCCTGGTGCTTCTGGTTTTGTCGGATTATTAGTCTGTGAAGGAAGAGATAAAGCATTTCCTTGTATTGAATTTGAGCACGCTCTGTGCTTTGGGCAGAATGAAATATTAAAGGCTGTTTGCGATCTCACAGAAGAGTAGGGCAGGCAAACTTTTGCACGCACATTGAAGTGAGGAGCAGTGAATTAGAGGTATCTAAAGGTTCCTGAATTTAGGAGATTTATTCATGGCTGTGTTTCCCTCCCACACACAAGGACACTCCACCCACATGGTTTTGAATGGCTGTTTTAATTATTTTTCTCAATGTCTCTGGACCAAATGTCCTAGTTAATCCCTTCTGTTGACTGTGGGTTCTTAAACTATTTCATAAACACAATAAACATTGCTAATTGTAATGAACGCTCCCAGTTTAACATTCCTGAAACAGTGGAACCTGCAAGACGTGCTCCTGCAAATGACAGGGTGTGGGTGCACTGCTCTTGTTTTCATCAATACAACAGATTAATTACAGTTGGGAAGTGATAAATGATAGAGCCTCCTTGGGAAAGTAAAATACTTCGGGGTACTGTGGTTAACATACAAGTGGTTGAGTGTGTCATGCATCTTTATTTCTCATTTTTTGTAAATACATAGAAGTTACCTAATAGTATAGCATCATTATGTATGTAGTGAGGTGGCCAGAGAAGGATTTCTAGTGTTGAGTAATGTTCTTAATACTGTATACTACAACACAACTGGTAATTGTCTTATAGAGGGATGTTGTCCATGGCAATCCTTCTTTATTAAAATTATCTTACATCTTGGCTCACTGCTGAGACCTTCTGTCCCATGAATGGCTGGTTTTACAAATTTGGCCTTATCTGTCAACCTGCCTTGTGTGGAACCAAACTGAAATGTATCTCCACTGCTTTATGAGAAGCTTTGTCTTAAATGTAGGAAGTCTTCCACTGTGAGACTGTCAGCTACCTAAGCCCTAAAATCCACGATAATTGCCATTTCTGTAAAGTGCCCCTCGTTATGGCACATAAAATGCCTGGCTGCAAAGAACTGCTTTGTGAACATTGTGTGCTGCAAACCAGTCAGCATAAAATAAAACTCCTGGGTAAACAGTAAATAAATAGACATTATCCTTGATACCGTTTGCACATTTTTTTGATGAAGGAGGTTTCCATGTTGTCTGGCAGTGAGACAACACCAATTTTATGCATATAGTATTCACTGCACAGGAGCTTAGCAGCTCTTCTGCAGTCTGGTGAGCTTTTCTTGCCTGCTACAAATGAATGTGCTGGCTCTTAGAGAAGATGGTGCACAAGGAGTTAAACAGGGCTATCTGCCATCGATCAATACTGGGAAAAATATGCAGTAAGAACCTAGTAACCTTCCAAAGAACTTGCTTTGAAATATTCATATAACAATAAAGGTGCAAATCCACCTCTTTGTTTGAAAGGAACTTAGCAAAGATGCATCCAATAGGAGGAAATATGAAAACACTTTTCCACGATTACCAGTGGTTAGCTCAAAGCAAGTAATGAAATTGTTTCAGAAAATAGCTGCATGATTATTTATTGACTTTGGCCACATTGATTTGCTAAATCATATGGATGCTATTAAAGTTTGCTGTTTTAAGCAACAACACCCTCTGCCCCCCCTTCACCCCTTTCTTTCAATTGTCATGGTGAAATCCCAACACAGCTCTCAAACCACAGTTTGAGAGATTGTGCATGTGAGTTATACATGTAATAGGATAATATTTCTTACTTTTATCCCCTTGGCTATCCCCACCCCTTGTATTTTGGAGCTTTTCTGTGTAGCATGGTCTGCAACTCAGACACAAAACTATGAACTGTGTTATTAGATGTGTGCTGTTGGTTCAAAACTCATTTCACTGGAGTGTGGACTATATTTTTCAAGCTGAAATATTCCATCTATCCTACATTACAGTGTCAAATTGTACTAGTGGATTTTCAAAGCAAACAAAAAAATGTAATCTAAAACTATGTCTCTCAACTGCAGGTTTTTTTTAACAGTTCTCTTGTTATTTTAAAATACCATATGCTAGAGCTATCCCACTTCTTGTTACTCTGAAGGCTGGTGACAGAAATGCTGAATCATGCAAAAGATATTATAGAAAACTTGGAATATACTTAAATCCAGATATTGAAAACTTGTTCCTTAGTCATTTTTATCTGAAGAGGTCCCTCTCTTAACCTTTACTTACCATTTTGAAGAAAGTATCAGGAGTGTGGTCTTTGGCTGCTGTGAGATCACTCTGAATTGCATACTAGGAGCAAAATTAAACTCTCAGTAGTAGAATTTGTATTAGTATCAGTTTTCCAAGTGGCACCACCAGTGCACTGAATGGCCTAGCAGAGGAAATTAATTTTGTATAGTTTAAAGAAGAAACCCGATTTTTCTAATATGATGTTCCTTAAAAAGGCAGGTTTCTCTTTCTCTCTTAAGTAGCCTAAAGCTGTTTGATAGAATTGATAGCATAACATTGATATTACATTCTCTGTCTGAAAACCCATTTTTAACCTTCCCTGTAAATGAATTAAAGGGGAAAGGGTCTACAGAGTTTGCCATTTTCTCTGGACTGTGGACTCTGAAACTTGCATCTTCTCATATGCGTGACTCTCAGTGTTTCTCTTTCTAGCTAAAAACCTCTGTTTTTTAACTCTATTGTTAGACCAACAGCAGCACTGCAAATGGCCCTCCCCATCACGTGAATAAAGGAGTTGTCAGTATATTAAAAATTTGAGCCTTCCCTATGAATGCATCGCATCCACCAGCCACATATCACTGCTAAAAGAAACATGGCACGCAGGTGTTTAAATTATTTACACTCATAATTGGCCTTTATGTTACATTGCTGAGCCAAGGCTCTGTTATTCTAGTGCATAATTGATGGTGCTCAGTAGTGGAAAAGTTAGAAAAGCGGAAGTAATGTGATGCGAAAGTTGAGCAAGGCAGCTCCAGCTGGCTCAGCTTCCTGCACTGAGCCACCCGCACGGCCACCTGGAGAAGGCAGGTGAACAGGCTTGGGCCAGGCACCACATCAGGAGCTTCTTCTGGCATTTGAGGGGGGAAGGATTTCTTCAGTCGAGCTGTGTGACCAGCAAGGGCTAGGTTGCTTTTGTAGTTTGTCACAAATCACGTCTGTACATCTTTCGGAGGAATTACAATTCCGTCTGCCCCAAAAGGAGGCGTTTGCAGTGAATCCTGCGTGATTTTGGATGGTGAGATGGCAGGTATCAGTGCGTGGCACCAGGTATCAGCGTGACTACCCTGGTCATTCTGGTTCAGATTAGAACGAGCTGTTTCTAGAACAGACATTTCCACATCCAGGTATATTTTATAAAGTCTGCAGGCCTTTGGAAATTCTGACCGCTTTAGCATACACAGGAATCTCTCACAAACAAAAATGATCCAAAGACTGCCTTATTTTGTAATGACTTCAGTAATATTAAAGTTAATATTAAAGTAATATTAAAGCTATGTTGGATGCCAGTACATTACAGAATACATCCAATTATTTGAAAAACTCAATTACCTCATATCCAAAAACCAGCTAATTTATAAAACAACTTAATATCTCCTTTTTTTTATAAATATTGAAATACTTTTTAAAGAATGTACGTGGCTTAAAAATACGAACTTATTTTAAAGGTTCTTTCTTACCCTCCCCTCCCTTTGTTGGGCTTTTTCAATATTAAGTCAGTACTTCTATTTTTCTGATCCTCCTACATGATACATGTATATAGTGTATGATAGTGCACCATGATGTGACAGAGGAAGAATGATTATAAAAAACAACCTGCATATTAAATAATAATGATTGTTGGTTTGGGGTTTGGTCTTGTAACATTTGTAAAAGTTCAAATTATTTTGGAAGAGAATCAACTCTGTTGCTAATTTATTTAGGTGAATGTCTTAATCACCAAACACCTCAGCATTTCTTGGTTATTATCATTAAGATATAAAAAAAAAACCTTAATTTTAATTTATTTCATTACAGAAAGAAGCAAGATGGTTGTAGTAAGAAGTTTGTTGCTTTGTTGGCTGCAAGTTGCTTTGGTTTATATTATTGATCTCTAGGTACACAGACTTTTTTATTTTTTTTTTTGGTGACACTATTTGTCTTTGAGGCAAGTAGTGCTTAGCCACATGGTATAGTTGGAAGTAGACCTCTTGTGTAACTGGCAATGAATAGTGCTAATGAGCAGGACTTTCACTCTTGTGAAAACAAGGGCTGCAGCCTGTGTAAACACTACTGGTGTAGCTGAAATGGACATATTGTGACAAGGGATACATGGCTGAAATAATGACACTTTTGTGCACCTTGCTTGTATTTTGACAGAAATTGGTGCACATCTAATAGTTCATGCCCCTGATACAAACACAGTGTCTGGATGCATGAGAATGGATTAAGTATTTTTATAAATATATAATAACATGTAGAATTTTATACTTTTTTGTGTGCATGCTGCAAATGAGCACTATTTAGTCTCAGCTTGTATTACCTTCATACACAGAGTAGTGCTAATGTTAGTACATTATTGTAATGTTGTCACTCTGTGACAATTCTTCAGGTGATAATGTGTCAAATAACTCATATTGTTTCTAAGTAGAGAAAGTAAATATTTTGTCCCCTCTTGCTGTTAAGAATTGTGCAGAGATCCCAAATATTTTCATCCCTAAGCTTTAATAACCTAGTCTTGTTAATATTTCTTATATTAATTCTGCCAGAAAAGCACAAACAAACAAATAGCAAGAAAAAAAATAGGGAAATGTTGTAAGGATTGTTATGTTAATAAAAATAACACAAAATGTACAACATTATATTTCATATAGGAAACACTGCCTTGTGACTTTTAATGAAGGAACACAAATCCTTACAGCTTCTCTGATGATGGTGCTATAAAACATCCTAATATGCTTTAACAAAGGGAACCTGTGTCCTATTGAAAATAATGACTATAGAAAAGCCCTGTGCCACATCAGGGAGGCAAAAACAGAGAAAAAAATAGTTAAACACTGAGGAAGAAAACTCCTCACAATGGTTTTGCTTGGCACTGTGTTGAACAAAAGCAGTATAGTTACAATAGTAACTTTTTCAGTTAGGAAATATTTTAAAGAATTTTATTTCATTGAAATTATCTTCTCACTGGCAATTATTTTTGTATCCCAGAATAAAATAAGTGTTTTCAGATCATTACATACCATTTATATGTTTATCTCTTTCTGTACAGAAGAATTATTATGAGTTTATACAAAGTCACTTTTTTAATATTCTTCCTACACCACAAATACATATGAATATTAGCCTCTAAATCAAGACGCCAGCCTACCTTTGGCTTTGAAATAGAAGGTGGAAGAAAAGATTTTGTGGTATGACTTGGGATCTGTTTTTGCTTAGCTTCCATTCTTTAATGTTTATTCAAAACATCTTCCTGAGTTTTGTTCCCCTAGTTAAATCTATCCTTAGTTAAGGATTTAGCAGAGGCAGAAATTCATACCCCAGATGAAGGAGCGTAATGGCAATGGTGACAAACTCAGTATTAAAGGCTGTGTCAAGAGCATTCTCATGTGCTAGTGCTTTAAAATCCAGATACATAGTCTGCTTTGTTAACTCAAAGTTAACAAAGTTAACTCATAGTGCAGCTACTTTCACCACTTACTGATCAATGTAAGTAGTTGCAATTTGAGAAGCTGGGTATTCAGTTGAAAGTTTTTAAGACATGATATGTCAGTCTGTGAAATATCTTCAGATGTATGCTACTAATATGTGTGGGTTTCTTAATGTATTCTTTATGTCCTAGGATTACAGTGCTTCAAGGTTTATTGTTTTGTAGAAACTTTTTGTACCATATCTGTATATTATTTTTAAAACAAATTTGTACATATCTAATGAATTCTTTTAAGATAGCTGTATATTTAGTAGCTATAAATATGTATAGATGGGAAATTAGTATAAGCCTCCTTTTCCCCAGGCTGAACATCCCCAGCTTCCTCTGCTATTCCTCATCAGACCTGTGCTCCAGACCCTTCCCCAGCTCTGTTCCCTTCTCTGGACACGCTCCAGCCCCTCAATGACTTTCTGGTCAGAGGGGCCCAGGACTGGACACAGCACTCCAGCTGCAGCCGCGGCGCTGCCCAGCACAGGGGGACGCTCAGTGCCCTGCTCCTGCCGCCCCACTATTGCTCACACACGGCCAGCATGGCCCAGGCCTTCTTGGCCACCTGGGCACAGCTGGCTCACGTTCAGCTGGCACTGACCAGCACCCCCAGGTGCTTTTCCTGCAGGCAGCTTTTCAGCCACTCTGCCCCAGCCTGTAGCACTGCAGGGGTTGTTGTGATTCAAGGGCAGGACCCAGCACTTGGCCTTGCTGAAACCCATTCTGTTCTCCTTGGCTCACAGATCCAGCCTGTTTAGAACCCTCTGTAGGGCCTTCTTATCTCCAGGAAGAGGTACACTTCAACCCAAATTGGTGCCAGGTGGGTATACTTGATGCCCTTGTCTGGATAGTTGATAGACAAAGATATAAAACAGGCCTCAACACTGAGCTCTGGAGAACCCCAGTGCTGCCCAGCCACCAGCTGGATGTAACTTCATTCACTACCACTCTGTAAGTGTGGACATCCAGCCAGTTTTTCACCATGACACTGCACCTGTCCAAGCCATGAACAGCCAGTTTCTCCAACACAATGCTAGGGAAAATGATGTCTAAGGCTTTATTAAGGTTTAGCCAGGCAGCATCCACAGCCATCCTCATCCACTGAGCAGATCACCTTTCTATAGAGGCAGACCATCTTAGCTGAGCAGTGCCTATATTTCCTAAACCTGTGCTGGCTGGGCCTGATCCCCTGGCAGTGCTGTCTGTACTGTGTGGTGACACTCAGGGCGATCTGCTCCATGACCTTTCCCAGCACCATTGTCAGACAGCATTGCAGTTCCCTGCATCCTGACCCTCTCAGATGGATATTTGTTAGCCTCAGGTGAACTGGGACCTACCTACCAGGATTGCTGATAAATGATGGAATGTGTCTGGGTGATGGCTTCCTGGGACCTGTGGGTGGATCCCATCTAGCCACACACCACTTGTGTGTCCAAGTGTCAGGTCACTGACCATGTTTACTGCTTTGTAAATAGTAGCCAACATTTATAAGTGGAGTTAATAGTGGGGTATGTTTTGAAATCTGCCATTTTTGGTTTGGTGTGAGAGGTGTGTTTTGGAGTGGCTCAGCCTGGGACATGGCTAATGAGCTGTCTGTCTAAAGTGTGACTCTTGCCTGTTGGATCTCAGGACAGTCCAGCTGGAAGGGACTTCAAGAGGTGTCTAATGCAGGGAATGTGCTGTAACCATGATGGTCTCTGTGGCCTCCAGCTCAACTCACTCCAGTCTACGTGGAGCAGTAACACACAAGACAATAACACGTCCCATACATAAACCACAAGGCCTCACGGTGCCCAGAGAGGTCTGTGCTGGGTGTCCAGACCACTCATCTATCACAGTGAGACAGGAGGGACCAAGGGTTTTACTTCTTAGATGGTGTCTCCACCTCCTGACTGCCATTCCAGCTGCTCACTCAAGCATCAAATCCTTTCGTGAGCACAGGGCTTGCCCTCTGCACGCTATCACTGCAGAACTAGGGTCATATTGGCACCCAAAAAAAGAAATTAAACTGGAATTGCCATGCCATTCCTGCACTTAGTCATTTCACTCTGCTAGAGGCTTCAAACAAATACTTTGTTGTCATTAAGAAAATATAAACATACTTTTTAATTTTAATCCTCAGGGTTGTTTTGTTGTTTTAGATCTCTTATGAATTTTTCATATACTATCTCTCATGCTGTTTGGTGTAATCCACTCTCAGGTGTAAATCTTAAGACATCTTCATAGCAAAAGTTACTTTTTTTTTTACTTTCTTGTTGTGCATTCTAAGTAATAAAATAATTATAAATAAATAAATAAACATATAAATATGTATAATTAAAATTTTGAGATCAATATTTCTAGAGAAAGGCTAAACTAAATTTCAAAAGGTGACAGTTGCCATCCTGGCTGCTCTAAAAGTTACAGCAGGTAACTCCAAAACTTGTGTCTAAGATGTGCATTTGAATAGTTACCTTCATGTATAGTTTCCCTCTTTTGTTTTCTTGGTAGTTTTATTTTTTCTTTTTGTGTCCTGCAGTATAGTTCTGTGCTTGATTCTGTGGAGACAGAGATGTCCTTAGGTGGAGGACATGTTTATTAAAGTTTGTAGACTGTTTTTAGGGAATTTTGTATGTGGATGGCCCAGATAATTTCATGGCATTTTCCTGAATTCTTATTTATGACTTGTGCTCATGGAAAGAACATAAATAGCAGGGGAGAAAAATATGCAGGGAATATTATCCTGTAGATAAGGAGAGGTGGTGTATTTCTGTATATAACTTATCTTTTTCCACTGGAGAGGGAAGAATTAGTGCATCCTTCAGGGGCATATAAGAATTTTCTGCCAGAGTTGTTTATAGTATGAACTAAGTATTTTTTGTAGGTGGCAACTGTTTTTTTGGATGTCTTTGGAAGTAATAATGCAGGCTTGCAACTATATATTGTAGTGGTAGCTCGTTGCAGGCTTGGCCACCTACTCATAGTTCTTTAAGAAAAGTTATGTTTAGTTTCACTTAATGAATACTCAGGACTGACTCCATTCAAACGTTTTGATGAGCTGTTAAATTTACAAAAATGCCTTGCAGTTATAAATTACTGATAAAGATTAGTAAAAGGAGTACACTGACATGCATTTCACTTGATTTACTCAACATCAATCTTTCTACACCCACCCCCAAACAGGAGGCACACAAATGGTGTGACAAGATATGTCCTCCATCCATGATGATTCTTATTTTTGCATGAAGATTAACTGCTTTCTAGTGTTTTGATTTCTTTTTCTCTTTGTATTTCTCCAAAGAAATGAGCATAAAGGTGTGTGTATGTTTAATAACTCACAGACAATAAATAAGAACATGGGAATTAAAATATGATGTGGTAATTAAATCAGATAAAAATATCTTTTCACTTACAGAAGGAAGTGAGATAATACTGTATTGTCAAATATTGAATATTTATTCTAAAAGAAGAACATAACTAATCAAGATTAATTGAAGTCTTGGTTATGAAAATAATTTGTGTAGTCAAGTAGCCATTATTCTTTGCCTTTACTGATCCTTTTTTAAGTGACAAAGGAATATTTTCACAGGCATGTGGATTATGGAGACCCAAATTGTCATTTGCTTTGTATGTATAACTGAGGGGCAAAAGCAGTTTGTATCTTTTTGAAACAATTTTTTTTTTAATCTGTAAAGGGGACAGCTTGGGCAGCAGATGAAATAATTCAATTTCTTTTCTTCTTATTATTTTCTAAATCTGTATAAAATAGCTGTCAAACTCTAGGATGAATTGTTCTTCTTATATTCTTGGTTTTTATTTGAGTTTTAGATAAAGAAATCCGGCTGCTTAGATTACTTTTTATCTTGAACATGTCATGTTGTCCTCCCTTCATCCCCTAAAAATAGTCTTTCATTGCACTTGCTTTAATAAATGTAAAAGCTGAGGGGTAATAGTTTAGAACTAAATATGGTACTGATGGTGCTGTATATGAACAGCTCATTAAAGGAGTAATAAATTACTTTCCTACATACATTTTAAATATGTTAGTTCTTAAAAAATTATTTTGCTTATTATTTTTCTGTAAAAACAAGTGATAGCTCCGTAGTTCTACATGACTGAGATTTTGAGGCGGGGGAAAACTCCTGTGGTTAAGTGCTTTTGAGGACTTTTAAAAATATTTCTATCCCTTTTGTAGGACAGTAAGAATTTGTGGGGAAATGTTATATGTCATAAAAAGTGAGAGCTGGAGAATATTTAGTATAATTTTTTTTATTGGATGAATATTTTTATTCAGCTGTTTCTAGATGTAAGTTAAATTTATGCTGATGATCCTATCTGTATCTCCTGTGAAGACAATAAAAATTGCAAATAGATGGTAAACTCCTATAAAGAAATCATTTGGGAGGTAAATGTTTCACTGAACATAGATTATGTGACAGAATTTTTAGTGCAGTCTTATGACAAAAAATGGGTTATTAAAGTACACTAGTTACCTTTATATATATTTGTAATTATATTCAATAATTTTCCGGCATGTCCTCAGAATAATTTTTAAAGCCCTTATAGACTATATGCTAAACAAGAACATAGACTCCCTTATTATTTTTTGCTCAAGAAAGGGGGAGAGCCTAAGGGAAAAAAAAATAATGCAATTTACTATAAAAATCCTGATTGGAAAGATACTCCATAAATGGTCCACACTCTTTGAACTGGTCTAGATTCTTTTAGTGCCATTTCTGATTTAAAGGAATTTAAATTGTGATTTAAGTTCTGAAAAGATGATTGTAATTTTCCAAATAGTTGTGTGGCATTTCATTTTCACTTTATAACACAAATGTAGCAAAATGCTGCAGTTTTTCCTTTTAAGTAGGTTTTTTACTAGGTGAAGGTGAATCCTCATATCCAATGTTCATCCTAAGTTTTGAGACTGAGGTGTGAGATATATTTTAGGTAGATTTTATTGTTTACAGTCTGAGATTTTCTTCCTTGGACTGTCAGCCTGAGACAATAGGTATGGCTATTGCTGACACAGAAGAGCAGCGGGATCAGGACTGTTTTCTTTGGAAACTGAAAAGGACACTTCAAAAGCACCTGAGGAAACCTCAGAAAGGACAATATTTAAAAGTATTTGTGGGTCAAAATACTAGGATTTCTGGCAGGTTAGTAACACCTTCAAACTGTGAGCACCTCCAGATATCCTGATGAATAGCTGAGTAGACTTTTTTGCAAGTCACTTGAACTTCTCTCGGTCAGGAATCTCAGCTGTAAAAACTGACATCAAAGCATGGCTGTTCACAGTTCTTGAGTGCTGCTGCCACATAGAGATTTTAAAATTCACCTTTGTGTTCTGGTATTGGTAGAAGTGTGGGAAATAGCTGGTAAAGGAGATGGGGGAAACCAGAGACCTATTAAGGATGATCTGAACATGGTAGATTTTTCTAAAGGTAGATAATTCTTTGGAGGCTGTTGATACATACCAGGTGAAGTAATACCAGAGTATCCTGCTGACTAGACACTGGAATTCAGCTTTACATTTAGTTGAGTGGAAAGAAAGACCCATTTTTGACCTTTTGTTTTCTAGACAGAGAACCTAAGAAGAATGAACTGCATTTTTTCCTTCTTGGAGAGGCAATTTTCTGAAGTTCTGCTCTGCCATTTTTGACAATTGTATTTTGCAGTAAACAGTCCATTCTGAAAGAGGATAACTGAAGATAAACTAAGATATCATGAATATCGTTAGTACACATTTATTTTATTTTGTGTCATTACTGGTAGATTTTTACTTCAGAGCCAGAAATTTTATGCCTCGTGGATAATTTCACCTTTTAGAAATTATCTGAAAGTCTCCCCACATTTTTTGTTTCTGGTCATGGCTACTTCAATAATATTGTTTAATAGGAGGTATCCAATGAAGGGTAACCACACACACATTAATTGCCTTTATGGAATTGGGAATTTTAAGTCATGGTGCAATGTTTAAGGGCCAAAAATCTGATCTGTTCGGGGAAGATTTTAGTATCTTCTTTAGAAGTGGGAGAGTAGAGGTAGCAGTTTGCCACACTTGCACTAGTTGGCAAAGTTCTAACCTTTTTGAATTCATTGCTTGTGAGTTATTATTTCTAATCACATGCTTGATTGAATCCACCTAAATAACTTTGACTGAAAAGGCAGGCAGTTAAATCCAAAACTAAGTATGTATTTTAACGGCAAATAGGGATCACCATGGAATGTTTTCTCAGTCAGCACTTGACATTCATCTGAATATATAGCTTAGAAGTAGGAAAAAAATGGTGAAAAAGGTAAGCACTGTTCTGTCCTTTGGCAGGAGCAGTGTGTAAAAAACTGTGATTGAACTCTGAGGATGAAAGTAGAAGCCCTGGATCACATAGAGAAATAATAAAACTGTGTCCTGATAGTGTTATGCTAAGTGTGCTTAATATTGCGAATGTGCTATGACAGGAAAATCAAGTGACCCTTTGAAATCCTTCCAGAGATTGCCAACTCATTTTGGAGTTCCAGAAAGCTACCTATAAATGAAATAACTGATTTTTAGAATAAAACAGGACCAGATGCAAATGTTATCACTGCTTGGAAGATGCACAGTACAGTCTTGCCAGAACATTTCTCCAATGAGAAGAATTTAGATGAGTGTTTTTTTTCTCATAATGACAGAAACTCCCAACTTTTCAGTTGTTCCTAAATTGAAAGGAATTAGAGATTATGATGCTGAATATTCTGGATATCCAGAATAAGTAATTTTATTTTCAGGAAAAATGTGCAAAATAGAATTGGTGCTGGGTTTGTTTGATTTTGGCTTTTTTTTTTTTTTTTTTAGTAAGGGAAAAGTAATACTACTTGCATATTTTTACAGGTATTGGAGTTTGTCTTTCAGACATGTCAAAAGAAGTATCAAATGTTTTGACTTGGTTAGAACATTTGGTTTCTTACAGGTATATGATGCTGGTGGAGCATCCAAGCACAACAAAATTGTTTTATATTTGCAGATGTAGGATTTGCATTTTCTGGACATCATGAATGAGAGTAAAATGTGAATCCATGTCACTGCATGTGATATGTCTCATATACTGGGAAGAGTACTTTGTGAAGGATAGCGACCACAGACAGGTGTTTGAGTGGCTGTGGGTTCCCCTGGGATCAGAAGGTTAGACAAACTGCCCCTAGGATTTAAACAGGGCAGTTGTTTTGTGTCAGTTTAATTATCCCTGTGTTTTGTAAGCCTGTTACTCAAGAGGTCTTGAAATATTAGGAAATTGGAGGCTTTAACAGCTTTGAGGCCAAAGTTCTGATTTGGTTTCTTTGGTATTCATTCACTTTGTGATAGTCTTAATGCAAGTGATGGGCTGTTTAGAACCATGAGGCATGCTTAGTGCCAGTACAAGATTAAATTGAGACACTATCTTTCAGCAGGAAATCCCTCTCTGTCCAATTTTATTTATATGAATTTACACCGCAAATCAGTTATCTCTGCTTGGGGTCATTACTTTGATTTTAACTCAGCAATTTAACTCCTGAAGTGCTTCAAGTAAAAATATCCTTGAAGGAGTAATAAGTTTAAATAGCTCTGAAACAGTTGAAAATAGTTTTTTAATTTAGTTCAGGCTGGGAGCACAAACTGGCAGGAAAACAAATAAATGATGAGGAAAAAAGAGATTAAGCGTAAATACTCATAGTGTGCCATACAGTTAAAGAGCTAAGAGTTGGGACAGAAAGGTTAAATATATCCCTTTTTAGCATCCTGGTATTATTAAATAGCTAGTGACAATAAATAAAAAGTAATCAGCCCAATAATATTCAATACTTGAGGTTTTGTTTGTTTGGCTTTGATTTTTTTTTTTTCAATGACATTACTGATACAGGAGATATAAAAAAGTAACTACCGCTTCCTAAATTAACAATTTAGTTACTAAATGAAGAGAAAACATCTTAACATAAATAAAATACAAATCTCTAGTCATTTCAGCCAACCCCATTTATTTTATAAAGCACTTGAGATTTTATTTTCATTAGCACTGAGAGGCACTTTGAAATGAGTAACTAGCAAATAAGCAAACCGAGATAATTCAAGTTTATATTGTTGAGTTAATAAAACTAATAAAATCTCCAAATTTCCCAAGGTTTTACATTATTACTATTTAATTTTTTATACTGCAGAGAAAATTGTTAGAGTTATATAGTCTTAGGCATCGTGGAAATTTGCTTTACCAGTTTTATGTTCTTTTATGACTTGATGAAGAAAATGAGGCTTGTTTTGTAGCTTGTGAACAAGGAAAAGGCATCTTCTTAGTGGTTTAATCTGGGTGATTGTTTGGTTCCTCATTGTCTTCTGTCTGATGTGTGCTTGAAGTTTCATTTCTTCAGCAGCTTTTTCTCTTAAGAGGATTTTGGCAGCACAGTGTGCATTTTACAGGATATTAAATAGAAAGTTTGTTTGGAGCTCCTTTCCTTTGGCATTTACTCCATTTTATTAATACTACGATGAGTATAAACATCAGGAACTGCAGTTCCATGTACGGTGCCCTGGTCAATTATGTTCTGCACAGTGTTGTGCTTTGCTGTACAGTTGGCAGTTTTTGTCTTATGTGGTGGGAGAAATTTTAAATTTTTATTTTAATCATTACTTATATCGTCTTTTCCCTACGTTCTTTCGTGTTTGTGATGGTTTCCCCTCTCCCTCTCCCACTCCCTCTTCTTTTCTCTCTTTCCCTCTTCTTTTCTCTTTCCCTCTCCCTATTCTTTTCTCTCTTTCCCTACCTCTATCCCTTTTTCTTTTCTTTTTCATTCTTTTTATTTTTTTTGGTTTTTTGTCTGTTTGTTTTTTTGTCTGGTTTTTGTTTTTGTGTTTTTCTTTTTTTGTGGGTTTTTTTGTGTTTCTCTCTCTCTTTTTCTTTTTTCTTTCTCTTTCTCAATAAGGAAGGTAAAATGTCTTCCTAGCTAGAAATATGGAAGCCTGATTTAAAAGACCACGAATCATCTATGTAATGGAAAATTTTTAAAAAACATTTTTTACCTTATTATGTGCCTTTCTTGTGCTCATTTGGAACACCACCCATAGTGTGCACTTTACAGTAAGAAGAAACCTACTCTTAATTTCAAACAGCTTAGGAGTAGACCTATATAATAGACCAAATAACATGGAAAGGTATTGTAAAGATTGTTCAGTAAGGTGTGGTGCTGAAGATATATAATCCTTTTGTTTTATGAAAGGATATTTTGCATTTTTACAGGTGGCATTTTGTCCCAAGTTTCTTAGTTATACTGTATTTTCATTATGTTTTTGCATTCATTATCTTTTATTAACCATGTGACACTTGAATCTCAGTAAATATCAAATAAGAAGAGAACATGAAGGTAAGCAGAGAAAAAATGCATATAAAATAGCCTAGCAATATTTAAATATTCTAAAAATATTAATACACAGAAGAATATTTGAATGAGTTTTTAATTAGATTATATACTTTCCTTAGTTTTTAAAATTAACCTCAATCTAACTTATTTTTGACTTCATGATTAGTCAAGTTTTGTGGACTCTACATTGTTTACATAAGTAGGTACGTGTATATGTCCATCTGAGTCCATGTGTTTGCATCGCATCGGATCTATCTGCATATGTGTATATTCTTTTCAAAAAGCCAAGCAAAACCCTTTTTTCCCAATAATGCAATGGCAATGACTGTAAATAAATTTAATTTTTAAATATACAAATTACTCTTGAAACCATTAATTTCACTGCTTATATGGCAGCATATCAGAGAGAGGAAGTAGAAGCGCTGAAACGATACCCCGTTTAATATTCTTTATTTTAATTTTCTTCCACTTATCCTTGTACCCAAAATGCAGACAGAAAACTTAGTGCAGAAGAGGGAGAAAAGCACTTCTTGATTGAGCAGATGTTTTGCTTTTTCTCACTTTGGCTTTGTGTTAGCGATGTGGTGTCCTGAACAAAGGCATGCCTTGGAATGAGTGAGCTATCACGCGAAAATAATTTCAGTGTGTAACTGAAGAAGAGATTATTTTTTTTTCCCTACACCTTTATTCGATGCAGTTCAATTCCAGCATTTCCATCCCACAGTGGTTTGTGAGTCTGATTTACAGCTCACAGCCCGTTGTCAGTCCCCTCTTCTCCCTTTTTTTTGGCTCACATGAGTCAGTAAGGAGTTAATTTCCAATGAGTACAGCTAGGAGCTTCTCGTGAGTGTTTCGTGCAAGGTTTTGGTGTTTCGTGCCTGTCACTGCCCCTCTTTCACGCCTCTGTGGGTATGGAAATGTTTGGAGACAGAGTGGGGAGCGGGTTGTGGGCTTGGTGCTGCAGCCCCCAGACCGCCTGGTGCATCGCCCACCAACAGCGCCTTCCTCATGCTCCTGTGCCATGCGTGGCACGCGATGCTCGGGGGAGTACAGCAGAGACAGCGTGTCCCAAATCCGCCCTTCCAGAAATTTCTCTCCAAAGCCAAGCCCTCCTCCATCCCAGAGCGGGGGAATGCCGACAGCATCAGGGCTGCTGTAAAAGTGCCAGCCGGGGCACTGATAAAATGTGGATGACGGCAGCGGTCGGTCATGTAATTGTGTTTTGCTGCAGTTAGTTCTTAGGAGTCTCAGGTTTGATGCCTGAAACCTGTGTGCTGCATTGAAAATGGCAGCCAGTCCTTTTTCTGGCACTCTTGCTGGGAGCGTAGCTCCCTTATAGCCGTGCATTTTTTTATCCTCCGTGCAACTCTCAGCAAAGTAAAACCCAAAACACTGGCAAAGAAGCACCCATGAAGCAATGGGGAAAGGGAGTGGTTCAGCATTTTTACACGATAAGATGTAAAAATTAATAGCTCAGCAGTTTCAGGGGTTGTTTTGCTTTCTACCTAGATTTGCTAGTATGACTCCCTTACAAAGACTCTTTGAATAATGAAACCAGTTCATATATATTTGCTGCAATTCTTAGGCTTTTAAAATTTGGAAAATATGGAAACACCGATGATGCAGCGTTTGCTGATCTGTCTGAAATGGGTGCTGTAACCTCTGAACCTGAAAGAAAAAATATGTCATACTTCCTAAGATTATTGTGCTTGACAGAATTTCTTTGTACATTATATTTTCTTCTTATCTTCAGCAGTGGAAGAATCTACAGTATTCCAATGAAACAAAAAAAAACCCTCTGAAAGTCGGCACAATTGGCAGAAAGTGCTATAATTTTTTTCTCCAAATGAAAATTGTTGAAACACATTGTTTCCTTCTATAATAGTAATCCAGTTTGGTGTGGTGTTTCTTACCTTATCAATCTATTTAAACCTGAAAATAAAAGGGAGAGGTTATATTTTGAACAGATTTTTGTTATTTTCTTACATGTGGCTATCATTTTGGGTGTTAGCTGTCCTTTACTCTCATTAACTGTATTGAAATGGGTTTTTTTTGTTATTTTCCTTATGTATTTATTTTTTTTTCTTTTTTTTTGTCTTTTTTCAAAATTAATTTTTTTTTATCATAATCTTCTGAGTTCAACTTGATCTTTTTTTAATTAGCTAGAGTGAAAATAAGGGAAAAGTAGAATACAAACTAGTTTTTTGTGAATATATTTTATTGTATAGAAAGTAGTGTGCAAAAGGAATAACTACTACACCTTCTATTAATTTTTTTATTCTTTTGAATACCCATGCATTATTCTTTACAAAGAATGTTTCTTGTGATTGTTCTTGTAACTGTTTTGAATGTATGTGTGTTTGAATGTATGCTGAGAGAAAGCCATTTTGCCAGTGATTCAGCAAGAATCTCAAACTGAATCTCCCTGCCACCCTTTTCTTGGGATTGCTTGGAGTGGTAACTACAAGAATTGTTATTTGTTATCACTGTTATTTTTTTCATAACTGTTCAGGCCAGCATCTTGGCTGCTTGCCAGTTTCAGTTTCATTCCACTCAGGAATTATTTGCTTCATTCCTACTTGAATCTGCCACTCCTGTAGCTCATGTTTGTAACAGAGATGGACAGATCAAAGGAGTCAGAGACCCAAGAAGGGGGAAGTAGGGCAGTCCTCATTGGCACAAAAGGCAATTAATTTTAATTGTTAGAATTATTATTTCTTTAATCTATAGGAGAGCGTAAGGAATGGAAATTGTGTGAATTAAGTAAATCTTCTCAGTGATAAATCATGAGTGTTTAAAAATAATATTTTCTTGTACGAGGACTTGGAGCCCTGTCCTGGTCCCGAAACGGTGTGAGCAAGGCTGTTGGCATCCCAACAGCAGAACAGGAGGACTCAGACCAGTGGGTGCCATGCTGAACACCGTGAGCTGCTGTCACGGGGCTGAGTCCACAGAAACTATCAAAGAGGCAGTCCTGCCTGTAATGCATGTACCAAATACTTGAATATTTGCTGTAAAGGAACAAGGGTTTTAGCTAAAACTGTTTTAATAACTGGTTTAGATTAACATCAAACAAAGAAAGGTACTTGTTTTTGCAGTAATTTGTCCCAGATGCTATTGTGCATAGGTCTGAAGTTTGCATTTCAGTGGAATGAATATTTTGGTCAGAGCCAAAATCAGAAACAGACGGATGGTAAGGAGGAAGAGCTGCACCCTTTGGAGGAAGATGGGAATCCTTGCCTTTAACTAGCAGGCCTAATCTCTTCTTTCCAGTAAGTGATATGATCTGTTTATTTTCTAAATTGTGTCTTTGTTGTTTGGGTAGTAGTAAAAGTAGTCCTTTCCTTGCCCTTCTCCAGTTCTGCATCCCAAGGTGGGTTGCAATTGTGCTGCTTCTCTTTACTGCCACGCTGTGGAAAAAGAAGCCTGGCTGAGATGCTGTACTGTTTTTCCACAGCATGGCAGTAAAGCAAAACATTGCAGCTTTATTTCACTTACAAGCAGGGCTGACTCTTATTTCCCCCCCACTTTTCTTCCCACTCATACTAAACAACCAGTAGATGCATCCTTAGAGTTTTTGTCAGGTGTAGGGATTGATGTGCTGCTCTCTCCTATACAGTGTCCATGTGTTGACTGAAAAAAATCACTATGGAAAGAAATAGATTTTAAATAATGTGCTTCTGATTTAAGCATGTAGATGTGAATTTAAGCATCAGCACCATATTGGGAGTCCGTATGGGAACGAGTGGTGTTGAGAGTCACATTTCAGAGCCTGGGACTGAACGGCATCATGTGGCAAGAGGAGCATGCTGAGGGAGGAGAGCCTGATGCTGTGCAGCACTCAGGCTGGCATGAAAATATTCCTTGAGAGGAGAGGTCTGTTCTGGGGGAGCAAATGTGCTTCGACAGAGCCTGCATGGAGCCAGTAATTTTTGATTCTTGAGCCTTGGACTCTTGCCAGATTAGGTTTTGGTGACCAGCTGGACAGATTTACTGAATGACACTTAGGTAATAAAAAACAGAGTGTTAGCAGTTAAATTTTAAGTGTCTGATCCACTAACCCTGTACTGTAGATATAATGTACAAAGCAATGTGCCATGTTTGCCATCCGCTTGCCAGTTTTTTGTTCCACGAAGAAAGATAGTGCTAGTGTCTGCTTTATCTGCTCT
Organism: Parus major; assembly: GCF_001522545.3. Taxonomy (NCBI): domain Eukaryota; kingdom Metazoa; phylum Chordata; class Aves; order Passeriformes; family Paridae; genus Parus; species Parus major. Next base: position 66,901,603 of record NC_031799.1, on the reverse strand, counting down.
CTCCTGCACTGTTTTTGGAGTTATTTATTGAGAGATTTTTGTCTTATTCCTGTTTACTCCCAGTTCCTACATTTCTCTCTTGCTTTCAAAGCAGTGAAAGAATACAGGAATAAGCACTGGGGCAACTCAAAACCCTCTCTTTTCCTCTACTTTGGTCCTTTTCAGGAGGAAAAGCAGTTCAAGAAACATTAGGAGCTCAAGCATGCTCCAAGATACTGCTAATTAAAGTCCATTCAAAGAGACAGAAAATATATTTGGTTTTCTCACCTGTTGCACCTTAAGTGACACTAAGTAATAATTCTTTCTTTCTGATTAATCTCATGCATACAAGGCATAATTGGTGCTTTAATGTAACAAATGGGCACAGATGTCTAGAAATATTTAAATTTGCTTTGTCACAAGATTAAATATTTTCAAGTTTCAGCCTCTTCAGCCTCTGCTCCTGTGAACGACTGGGAGAATAAATACATATGACAACAATGCTATGACAACTATGGGGTTTTTATTGTTTGTGTTTTGGTTTGGTTTTTTTTTTCTGTGTGAGGGTTTGTTGTGTTTTCTTCCTTTCTTTCATGTGTTTGGTTTGGGCTTTTTTTCCCCTTGAGGGTGATAGGGATAGCTCAGAGGCTTAGCTTTCATCCTGTTTTTTGGTTTTTTTTATTCAGTCAATTCTTAATTAAATTTGTGGCAGAGAGCTTTGTTGAATATTGCACCATGTGATGGTGAATGGGTTTGTGTAATACTAGTATTATGTGAATAGTATATAGTACTAAAATAGACTGAGAATGCATGGTGATTTCCAGTATGAGTATGTAGAAAAGTGCTGCTGTCTCTTCCCAGGGGTTGTTAGGTGTCACCTTAGAGTGGTCATACAAAAAACAGATTTAGATGTCTTAGAATTACTCCTGCATTATACAAATAACAAGAGAATGGTAGCTACAGCTAGAAGAACCTGTAATTTTCCAGGAAAACCAGTCTTTTTTGTTATGTGCATTCACAGCAAAGAAAAATATGTTACCTGCCTAAAGTCATTAAGGGTGTTAGTGAGATTGAGACTAAGGTAACTTTCTTAAGAAATCAGAAATCAGGTGAAAAAAATGCAATCTTTAGCTATGGGCATATTTTCTGGTGTTTATTACAAAGAATATGAAAGCAAAACATTCAAAAAAGTCATTCTAATCTTCCTTTTTCTTAATTTTTGTCTTCAGGGTTTTTTTAACTTAAATATTTTTTTTTAAGGACTGAGCTGAAAGACATGATGAATTGTTTCCAAAGAGGTGAAAATATATTTAGTCACAAACAGTAACAGACAGGGTAGAGCAGCCTCTGACTGGGGTCTCAGGTACCTTGGTGTCGAGGATATTACATTCAGAACTTTTTTCCAGTGACACTAGAGGACAATTTTTTAATATTTTTTTGCATATGTCTGTGAACATGCTTGCAGCAAACTGAGAGCCTATTTTTATGTGATTGTTAGACTGCAGAAAGGCATATTGTTACAGTATTATTTTTGCTAGCATCACCTGTTGAGGCACTTATTGCAATAATAATCTGTCAAACTAGGACCAAAGGATATTATTACACAGAAGTGCTGGACTGTGAAAAGCTATGCCTGCTGCTAAACTGTCTCTGATTCTTCTCCCAGCAGGGAAAGTCAAACCATTTGAACAGTTAAAAGCAGACCAATCTTGATTGCATCTGCCTAGTTTGACCAGACACTCTTGTTTTGTTTTTCTGAAAATGCACTTAAAACTTTTTATCCTATTCTGTCTCTAAATGTGTTGGTCATCTATAGAGTCAGGTTCACTTCTGATAGACTCCTCCTTAGGAGGGATGTTCAGCTTTTGTGTGATTTGGTTTCTCAGCAGTTCTGATTTCTCTGGAAATTTGAATTCCAGATATTTGCCTTTTGAATTCTGGCTATATAATTAGAATAAGCACGGGGAAAGAGACAAGAGGCAGAGAAGAGGAGAATAAGAAAATGGGAAAGGGCAGAGCTATCTTTGGGGGAACTGGGGATTGTCAGCTCTTCTTGGTGGGAACCAAGCCTGTGCTGTGTCCCATCCACTGGTTTCTTCTGTTTCCTCTTCCATAAACTTGTCTTTGGTTTTCATCCAACCCTAAAGTGAATTGAGCTGATTTGACATGGAAGTGAAGGTGATGGTAAGGGATAGGAGGGTGTTATGCCCAGGAGCAATAATTTAGCAATTAGTTAACAATAGCTGTTGAACTTGTTCTCCTTGAGTGTACTACTCACAGTAATAAGCTGTGAGATAGTCATGAGAAGATGTGAAAGGGAAGAATTCTTCCAGGGCATGAATATTTTAATTTTTTTTAAGATTTTGTATTCTTAGTACCATGCATGCTTTATTTACTGTATGTTAAACTTAAATTTCAGACTGTGGAGGTATTTTTTTGTTTGTTTTTTATTTTTTCTGGATAGGCAACAGTTTTGTACATGGTGATGTCCCTTGTTAACAGCTGTTTTGGCCTTTAGAGGGGATGATGGAATACAAGGAAAGTTTGATCCAGCAACAAAATTACCACCCACAAAATTGTAGTGGAGCATTTGACCTCCAGTTCCAGTTTGTAGCTCACTTAATAATTTAAACTGATGTTCTGAAATTGCAGTTTTACAGCATGGTATGATACTTAGATAAGGAAAAAAGTTTGTTTTATTTTCTTGAATAACTTTGTTTACCAGTTGTGTTTATTTCTATAACCAAATTGCCTCTTGTACAGATTACATTATATTATGTGCGCTGTGTGGAGAGATCAGTGCTCACTTGCTCTTGCTTGTGCATGCACACATACACATGCTTACTTTCTCTCATAATTTAGGGGGTTAAGGGAGGGAAGGAGAAGAATATAAACAGAAAAACCACATCCTGACAGCTGCCTCCAGTTAGTTCTGTGTTTCCCCCAGACTTTTAAATCTTATGGTGGCTCCTAATTTGTCCCACATGAATCTTCTCCCAGTGGGGCTGTTTTCCGTTTCCTTTTTGCTTTCATTTGATCCAAAGTAAACAGTTAACAAAGAATAAACCAATTCAGACAGCTGTCAGTGAATCATAAGCTTTCAGGTGTCTCAAACAGGAAGAAGAGAGAATATTATTTTGAAGGTAAGAAGGGAAAATGGTACTAAAGCCTGATGCTTGTGTGGGCCAGAAAAGTGTCTCCAGGTCAAGTCTGTTTAAGACAATATGGTCACAATATGTCCAGGAGATAAATTTTGGGATGCCCATTAGTGTTTTTTAACATGTGTACAAACATCTTCATCCAAAAAGCCTAAAAATACATTGGATGCATGACTTCAGATGAAAAATCACAACACTTTACTAGTAATTCATGAGATCACAAGGCACTTTCCAGAGATGTGTTGGAGTATGTAAATGATGCAGCTGCCAAATATGGTAATGTGGCATTTGTTTGTTGATTTTTAAGATGTGGTTCCCTTCAAAGTCTAAGTGTCCTTTCTTTTATGTAAAGGAATGTCTAGGGTGGATAGCCCACCTTTCTCTTAGAGATGTATAGACAATGTCAGAGCAGCTTTCTCCTGCCTGTCCAGTTAGGTTATTCTCTTCTACGTACAAACTACTTCTCTTGCCTGTAAGACTCAACAAAGTGATTTATCATGTCATTTGAAAACTTCTCTAGTCTGTGTTTAGGAAAGATCTAAAGAATTCTGTGGCATTTCCTCCAAAAAAACCCCAAACCAAACCAAGAAATAATGCCAAAATAATACATTTTGTGTTGAGGTGTCCAAAAAAAGTGGGATTGCAGCTAGCTGCCTGCAGGTCAGTATTGGTTATGCCTTCCTTTATTATAGTAAGACCTATCTCACCAGCTATCTATGGCTGTGCAAAAACCTATCACTCTGTTACTGAAGCTTTGCTTCTACTGAAATTTGGAGCTCTGTCTACACAGACACCCTTCCTGTTATTATCTAGCATTGGTGGTGACATGTTGGGATGTTTTTTCCCCCTCATCTCTTGCGCAGTTTCTGTAAGAACGATTTTCAGAGAGATGACTACAATGACTACAATGGTATGTGGTGTATTTTTGTAATGGAGCTGTTGGGACCTTGTGCAGTGCTAGGCAGGTTCTCCCATTTCTCAGAGAAACTGATACGTTGGAAGAAAAGCTGTGTGTGTCTTAATTTTTACTTTCTTCAATTTCTGTTATGTGGAAATAACTAGTAGTGAAGTAATTCTGCATTGATAAAGAATAATACAATAGGGTCTGAACACCTAATTCTTTCTCAAGCAGATAGCTCAGTTGTTTTAATCTGAACTTCAGGGAGAAGTGGGATCCAAGGGAGTCTTAGGCTCCTAAAGGGTAAAATAAACTCTAGTCTTCACAATAGTGCTGTAGAAAAGGAACATAGTGAGGGCTATCTGGGGCTTGGAAGTGTTTGCCAGGAAAAGTTAGCTCTGCTGAACATGAGAAGTGCAATGTGTGGCAGAAATGGACCCTGAGATCTGCCAACTCTTGTGAGAGGGAAAAAGCAGGTTAGAGGAAGCTCAGGGTCAGAACACCTCTGGGAAAACTTTTGCGCAGAGGTTTGAAAACAAGTAGACTGAGTCAAGCTTAAATAAACACTGAGTTTCAGAGAAAGCAAGCAGTAGAGCCTGTAGGTGGTATAAGGTGCCTCGTGTGGTTTTTTTTAATAAAATTGCATGGCTGCCCAGTGAAATGCCAGAAAAACACAGGGGTCTGTGCCTGCAATGACTGTAGCAGGGAGGGAGTGGGAGGCTGAGCTTAGGGGCAAATACAGGTGTCTTCTGGGGCGGGGGCAGCTGAGGTATTGAATTGTAGTTCGGTATAGACACCAGGTGTGTTATCTGTATGCTGTGCACTGTTAGTAGTACCAATTTTTAATTTTATTCTACTTCTAAAGAGGATTTTGTTTGTTTATTTGTTTGTTTGTTTTTTCTATTTGGCATGACTAGTAAAGCTAACACATTTCATAGCAGTTGCTGTGAGTGTTTCTGTTAGCATGACATCTGGCTTAGTGAAAGTACCCCAAATTTCTCTCTGTCCTCACAGTGTTTTGCAACTGTTTCAGGATTTGTTTTGGTCAAGGAAGTGGGATTTTAGTAAAGTACAGCAACAAATCAGGCACATTGTGATTCTTGGGACTTTTCAGTGCAGGGCCAGCAGTTTTCCTCAGTGATCCTTGTGGGTCCCTTCCAGCTCAGTGATTCTCTGATTTCTGTAGGACATTTATGTCTAAGTGAGCAAGTAATGTTGTGAGCTACATGCTATTTTCCCTACTTTTGCTAATGAGCTAAAGGAAGTGTAAGTGAGAGGGAGGGGGCAGAATTGATGAGGGGGCTGAAGGAAGAGTCCTTTGCTGGAATTGGGAGCTGTAGTAATAGGAAGGCACACAAAATCAAACATGTTGTGCCAGCGCGAGAAAACAGCGCACGCACCACATGCACACACAGTGTGTGTACACAAATGTGTATGTTTATGCCACTGTGAAGAGGTGGTTTATATTTATGCTACTATCACAGGGGTAGGTGTTGAAATAAGTATCAACAATGCACAGTTTGTGGGATTTGTATTGCTGGCACCACTATTTGCTCAACTGGGTATAGTAACGCATGCCTGTCTCCTTGAAAACATTCCTTTCATCTCCAGTTAATGCTGCTTAATGGGCCTGGATAAGGACTGAGTAAACAGAAGCAGAAGTTGTGTGGTATGTGTGTGTGTATGTGTATGTATTTAGCTTCACTGTTTTTAGTCTCCCACTCCCAGCTTGTTGAAATGTCAATTAGAAAAACATTGCCTGGAATGGAGGAAGAGCCTTCAGTGGCTGTCATCTCTCACCTATTTTTACATGCTTTTACTTCAGCTGAGTCATTACTTTTGCTTTGAGTTGCCTTAGAAGTGAATTCAGCACTGCTGGAATAAGAGAAATAAATCAGCCGTATCTATACATATTTACTAATTTCTATGCTAAAGTGTGAGAAAAGAGAAGAGGTACAGATACTGCAGGCTAATTGTGGAAAAAATGAATACATGTGAGGCACATAGTTGGGAATGAGATCTTCTGCTCTGTTATTATGTCCCCAACCTTGCCCCCTTCTTGAATTATCTTAACATTTTGACAAATGAAACATGAGTTTCATTCTTGTCATGACAGAGCTTAATGAGAGAACTGAGTATTTACTGGGATCTTTGCTTTGGACCTCTTTAGATTTTTCTAAGATGGCATTTGTGCCCCACATCTACTTCTTCCCTGTCCTTTTTTCCAGCAGAATAAACAAGAATCCTTCTTCTTCCCAAGTTGTTAAAAAGCCTCCTCCTGCTCCTACTCCATCTTGTGCCCTTAGCTGTATGAGGGGACATAAAGACAAGTATCTACTGCACTGCATTATTTGTAAGAAAAACAGAGCAATACAAGATCTTCATGGATTTTCATGAAATTGAAGTGAAGGTAACTGAAGCAGGTTGGAAGAAATACAATATTCTGCATGTTTTTTTTACGCTAAAGCTGAGGATGCAGTCAGACCACAGCAGTCACGTACAGTGAAAGAAACCACCACTGTTTGTTGTTAGTCTTGTTTCTTGTCTATTTAGTGTCTTAAGCTGCAGGTAATAGATCTTGGCCTCCAGTGCAGGGTGTAGCTGTTTCCCAATGAGTCCCTGGTCTACTTGGTTGTTTCTGAAATGACATAGAGGTTCTCCCTTTGCAAAGAGCTGTTGCCTTTCCCATTTCTTATGAAGATGAATTAATAATTTTTCTCTCTTAATTAGGTTCCATCTGCTGTTTCTCTGTCTTGAATTCTAAAGGTTACAGTTATTACCATATTCATAAAATCACCCAGCTGTGTAAGAGAACTCTAACAATAATTTTAAAGCCAAGTTCCTGTATTATGCCTTATTCAGTGTACATTTTGCCATCAGTGATAGGCAAGCTGATCATGTGGGGCAAGTCCTGCCAGTGTTTTTCTGTTGTCTTACAGCAAGAAATAAATATATCATCCTGCCAAGAGAAGTATGTCTGTTTTTCAATAAAACTCATACAGACTAGACCTCCCAAACACAAAATGTCCAAATATCCATAGCTTCTCGATAATAGTCTTTTTAATATTCTGCCTTCTTCTAAATCTGTAGTGCTTAGAATCTTGTTGCTTGGTTTTATAAATTGAATGCCGAAGAATATATAGCGGTATTTAGTTCAGAGTGGATTTGGCATGAACGGGCAGCCTTGGCCTTTGTCTCAAGAAATCTGAAAAGAAAGCCTGAATAGAACAAGATGAATACATGTGAGGATTGAGTGATGATTTATATTCCCATGAAGGGCAAAGAGCACTTGGGATCTGATTTTATGTGCATGTCACTTCAGGTACAAGACCTGCAGCAACAAGATAATCACATTGCAGTCTTTGGCACAGGGTTAAATTTTCCTTCTCTCACACACTACACACATACAGTCTTACCTTTCTCTGCTTTTCTCCCCTGTGTTCTCACTTAGTCCATAGCAACTATCTGAAGGTAAGGCTTACTTTCATCTGCTTGCCAATCATCCATTTCTTCTGATCTAGGTTTACACTGGTTGTCTTTTAAATGATAGTATGTTTTCTAGGAGAGAGAAAAGAACATCTGTAGATTGCTTGCTTGGACATAATCCCTTTCTTTTTAGGAATACCTGTTTGCTTCACTGAGACCTAGGTAATATGGTCACTGTCTGGAATTCTGTTTTAAAAAGCTGACTGAGTGTCTTGCATTGTGTGTGATTCCTCACATCTTCCAGTTGATGGTTGTCTTTGTTTCTGCCCCTCAGAGTCTACAGTCCTGTGCAATATACTTTGCTTCTAGGTTGATCAGGATGAATGTGCAGCATGACAGATGATTTTTGGCATGAGCATCAGGCAATTCCTGCAAATCAGAGATTTGGGGGACTGAGAGTTCCAGTCAAGCAATTCTTCTCTGGTTGATGTTAATAGCTTATTTCCCCCGGCAAGCTGCTTCACCCCTTCACTCAAAATTATTGCCTGTTCAGTGTTGTGTATTCACTTATCCCTGTACCAGAGGTTACCAGCTTTGTATCTAGGTGCTAAAAAGTAATATGTGCCTCTTCTCCCTTTACAAGTCAGTGCATTAGGCTGAGCTGCTGAGGAGAGCAAGTACACTGAAGATTCTGTTTGAAGATGGCTGAGAGGTTGCTCAGTAATGGAGGGGCAGGATGGCAGCTGGTATTCAGCTGTCCCAGAATGGTTTGCCAGAAACATCTGTCAGTGCCCTCAGTCCTTTGTTGTCAAGGTGGTAATTTTTTGCCTGCCTGCAGTGGTGAATTACAGTGCTCAACCCCTGTCTGTGTTCTTGTTTGGATCTATTTCAGAGGTTTTAGCTTCATGTTATTTGATAATGGCCAGGGAGCTCTGGAGGAAAGTGGTTTAAATGCTTGTTAATTACTGTTAATACACTTTTTACAGTTGAAAATGATGTATACTTACTCCTCTCTACCTTACATTTCAGTTGGTTCCCTACCATGCTGCCTGCCATGCTCTTGACAGAGTCAGGCAGCAATATACTCATCACTGTGACTTAAAACTGGTAAGAAGTGTGTGTTTGTGGAGTGCAGACTGAATTGATTTGTATACTTGATGTGCCAGTCCATTCAAATATTGAGGTACTGGAGGAATAATCTTAGCTGTGCTGCCATTTAATTAACTCTTGATGTAGCTGAGAAAGTGTGCACAACTGTGTAATTTACATGCTGACATCTATTTCAGAAAGTAGCAATTTATTATGAGAGCTAAAAATGACACTATGTTTAATTTCAGCTTTTGGTAATTAGGGTTTTTTTTTGGGTCCACTGCCAATGGCAGAGGAGCCGTGAGGCATCTCCTCAGTAAGTTTGTGTAGCATAAATTGTACACACACTTGGAAAGAGAGTCCTGGGACGTGGATATTTGACACTAAGCAGTACATTTTCTTTATCTAACAGGCCTCAGTGGACAGAGTATATTTGGCTCCCATTTACAGATTAGTCAAAAGTATTTGTTGCTGATGTTTTGCCAAGTTGCTGCATTTATCCCTATCTCCACTGTCTTCTGATGTCTTTAATGACCTCTTGGAACTTTGATAATTTTAGGAAATATCTCTTTGGGGGGAACAGAGTAAGTAGAAAGTGCCTCAACCTCTCTAGATCATCTTAATTGCAGTTATGCTCAGGGTTTGTGTCTTCTTCAAGTATCTTCTTCCATCTTTAGTTTTCTTGAATTTGATAAGAATCTGCTGTGGATTTTCCCATTTTACTGAACTGAGTAAGTCTGCCTGGACAGGAGTACGGTGCATGTGTGTGTAAGCAACTGATGGCTTTGTTTATATTTTTGAATTCAAGATGCTGCTCTAGCAACTACAGATTTTTATATTTTTTTTGGCATAGTAATAGCAGCTCCATAGCTTAGAAGCTTAGAAGGCTGAAAAGCTGTTGAACTAATAAAGGAACACTTTGGGAATTTTTTTTTAATTTTAGGTACCTCTTATTTGTAATTGAAAATTACAGCAATTTAGGTGTAATTTTAAATATAGAATACAAGAAGGCATAGATTAATGCTCTCTTGTATTATTTGTATCTTTCCTTTTTTTTGTGTAAAATGAATGGATGGAAAGCAAACCAGTAACTTTTTTTTTTTTTTTTCTGACTTAACTCACAGGTCTATAAAATTGGTAATTAGCAGCTAGGAAAGACTAATATAATTTTTGCCCTAGTTACTGGAGAAGATGTGCTGGGGATGACCCTCAACAAAAGTGACTGGTGGCATTTAGAATTAAATTCTGCTTTTAGGGGGATTAGTAGCAGTTGCTGAAGGGATGAATAAACAAGGACTTAAAGGCTGGTCACTTTAGAATGTTTTAAGTGATAATGAGGAAACAACAGCAAAGGATTTACTTCCTTACTCAACAAATGCAAGAAGTGCCCCTCCTTCCTTCCACTGGAGCTCACTGGAGTTCTTGTAAAGCATGAAGGTGTTATCAAAACCCTAGGAGGAGAAGTGTAGAAGTGTATTTTTGTGGCACTGAAGTGCGCTTGCATAAAACTCACCATGGAGCGGATAATCTTGAGTGCCATCACATGGCACATGTGGACGAGGACAACCAAGGAATCAGGCCCAGCCAGCACAGATTTATGAAAGGCAGATGCTGCTTGACCAACCTGCTTTTTTGTGTGACAGTGTGACCAGCTTGGTGGATGAGGGAAAAGCTGTGGTGTTGTCTGTCTGCTCTTCAGTAAAGCTCTTGACACCATTTCTCATGGCATTCTCATGGAGAAACTGTCTGCTCATGGGTTGGACAGGTTCGGTGTTACCCAGTTCACTGGGTAAAAAGCCTGCCTGGGCTTCCAAGTCTGGAGGGTGGTGATGAATGGAATTACATCCAGCTGGTGTCTGGGCACCACTGGGGTTCCCAGTGTTGGGGCCAACCCTGTATTGTATTTTTATCACTATCTGGATGAAGGGATTGAGTGCAGCCTCGGTAAGTTTGCAAATCACACCAAGCTAGCTGGGTGTGTTGATCTGCTGGAGGACAGGAAGGCTCTGCAGTGGGATGTGGACAGCTTGGACCCATGGTCCAAAGCCAAAGGTCTGAGTTTCAACAAGACCAAGTGCTGGGTCCTGCCCTTGAGTCACAACAACCCCTGCAGTGCTACACGCTGGGGCAGAGTGGCTGAAAAGCTGCCTGGAGGAAAAGGATGTGGTCAACAGCAGCTGAACGTGAGCCAGCTTGGGCCCAGGTGGCCAAGAAGGCCTGGGCCATGCTGGCCGTGTGTGAGCAATAGTGGGGCGGCAGGAGCAGGGCACTGAGCGTCCCCCTGTGCTGGGCAGCGCCGCGGCTGCAGCTGGAGTGCTGTGGCGAGTCCTGGGCCCCTCTGACCAGAAAGTCATTGAGGGGCTGGAGCATGTCCAGAGAAGGGAAAGAAGCTGGGGGAGCATCTGGAGCACAGGTCTGATGAGGAGCAGCAGAGGGAGCTGGGGATGTTCAGCCTGGAGAAAAGGAGGCTCAGAGTGACTCTATTGCTCTCTACAGCTGCCTGGAAGGAAGGTGTAGTGAGGAGGGGGTTGGACCCTGCTCCCAAGTAAGAAGTGACAGGATGAAAATAAATGGCCTCAAATTACAACAAGGGAGTTTTTGATTGGATATGAAGGATAATTTCTTCACTGAAAGACTTGGCCAGGTGTTTGAACAGGCTGCCGAGGAATGTGGTGGAATCGCTGTCCTGGAAGGGTTCAAAAACCCTGTGGATGTGGCATTTGGGGATATGGTTTGGTGGTGAACCTAGTGGTGTTGGAATAATGGCTAGATTCAATCTTAGAGGTCTTTCCCAGTGTTAATGATTCTATGATCCTTGTTCTCTGTTATGAAATAACCTAGCGGATTTAGGTAGTGTGATCTTCAGGCCTCATGTGAGGCTGCAGATGTTATTTATCATGGAAGAAAATAAAATGTTTTCCTCTTCTCTCCCAAAGAAAAGGGAATTCAGAGGCAGAGACAGACAATGAAATGCTATTTGTGCCATAAAAGCCGGAATGCTGTATGCATTAGTGCTTCACAAGAGTGATCAGTGAAATTACTAGATTTAATTGATGTTTGTGCAAAACAGGGAGCATTTAGGTTTTTTCCTTCTTGTGGTTAATGTTCAGTGTGGTAATACAAATGAGTCCTCCACACTGCTCCCTACTCTGCTGTGTCACATGTACTTTTTATCTTTTCTCTTTGTCTTGTGGGTACTAGCAGTTGGTAAATGGCTTTTATGGAGGATAATATATTTAGAAAGCAATTTCCATTTGAGATTTTTACTGCTACCTCTCCCTCTCTGTGACCTAGGGAGTGGAAGGCTGATATAATACAGTTATCTTTCCAAGCTGAGTCACTTTAAAGCATGTGCTTGTAATATAAGGTTTTTAATAATCTCTCCTGCCACAGAGCAGAAACTTGTCTCTGAATGAGGACAACCAGATGAAACTTGCTTCTGTGTAAACATGGCTTGGGCAGAATCAGCCAATTTCAAGGCGGATTAGTGTCAGTGCACTGAAAACAGGATAGTGAAAGTATGAATATAGGGAGAACTTGAGTGTCACTTGTGAAAAAAAGAAAAATTTGTATGGGATTATTTCCCTCCCTCTTTCTCCCCAGTTCCAAAATCTTGTCCTGTCTCACGAGCCTTTTGTGCTTTTAGGGTAGGGCAACACAACAGGACAAAAGTGAGGGGAGAGCTGGCCTCCTGTTCAGTCGAGCAGAGCACAACACTGGCTGCTGTCTCTCCATATCTGCAGGACAGCAAGTCCAAATCAACAGGTTTCTGCTCCTCCTAGGTCCTGCTCTGTTTGCTTTCCTGTTTCTGACCAATTTGAGGTTTGTGTTTAAAGAGTGGTTGGTTGATGACCAGGTGAAGATGGTCATATATGAGAATATATTTTAAAGAAAAAAAGCTTTACATGGTAACATATTTTGAGAGATTTGTACCTGTTGTATTATCAGAGAGCTTTTAAGCTTAGGATATCAGTGCTTCTGCAGAGACCTTTTTTTGTTCAGAATCTATCTTGTTACCTTTCTGTGGGAATGCTGTGTTTGGGCTGCAAAAATTTCATCTTTTTGGCTCTTAGGAGAGGTCCTAGGAGCTGTGACTCAGCTTGCATCAGTGACTTGGATAAAAAATTGTATGTATAGCAAATTTACCCTTGAGAAGCTGAATGACCAGCCTGTGGCTCACATCATCTCTAACTTTTGTCCTACCCTTTGCACCTCTATGATGATAGCCTAGAACCTGATGTATGGTTGAATGGGTTTCTGCTGCAGGTTTGATGTGTGAAGTTGGTTAACAATTTTTCTTTTTCTGTTAAGTATAGAATGTATCTGAATATTCTCCTCCTCCAAATAATCTTTATCTATGAAAACAGTAAAAGGTACAATTTGTATTGGAAATCTTATTTTATGGCATTTACAAACAGCTTACTTATTCTTAGTACTCTCTCAGATGTGAATAGCCTTCTAAAATTATCTGAGAATGAAGTTTATAAAAAATGGAGGGCTGGCACATTTGAAATGATGAAGAAAAAGGAACCCACAGAAATTTCATTGTGATTTCCATGTTGGAAGTGATAGCCGGGGTTCTGCCTTCAGGAAAGAAAGATTAGCAAGAGGCAAAGCTTTTTGTACGATTTCTGAAGTAAAGATGTGTTTGTGCCAACTTACAGCAGCTCACTGAAAAACATAGAATATATTACTGGATCAGCTTGTTCCTTAACTGTGTAATTTAGAATAGGCATAAATGTGTTTCATATTAAGTAGGGTAGTACATTGATTTATTACCTGATTAATGTCATCCTTCCTATTGAAAGTGGTGTGTTTCCAGATTCCATTTCCTAGTAGTTGTTAAATTCTCCAGGGCTGTACTGTGGAGGGAGTTTCTCCTGGGATGAAACTTTTCTGGAAGAAGGCTTCTTTTTGCTGAGGAGCTGTATGTTGATTGGCAGTGTTTTCTAAGCAGGTTCAGCCAACAGCATTCACATAATTCACAGAGATTTCTGTGAAAGAGCAGATCTTTTTAACCATGGCTTTCAGTCCCCCCAGTTTACATTTTGACCCTTTTTACAAATGTAAATCATCCAAGGAAATTTCTTTAATTTCTATTGTCCTGTAAAAATGGATGCAGAGTAAGAATTGGAGCATTTTAGCTGTAATATTTTGGATCATCTTCTAACTTTACTAACCCTATTTTATTTTAATCTTCTGGCACGCACTGTAGATCTTGGCAAGCTGAAAAGCTGTGGTTCAGCTGTTATTTCCATTTTATTTTCTAAAGATGAGAATATGTTTACCCAAATAATGAAGAGCTGTGAAAAGAACATGATAAACACTTTCTGCATCTCCCTTTCTCCACTGAATTTCAGGGGTATATTAAATACAAAATACTTACCCTTCAGCTCAGGAAGTACCCAACTACTTGCCTATAGTAAGGTCAGTATAACCCGGGGACTCCACTTATTCTTTGAAACCATAAAAGGAATACTGACTGTAAGTTCCTTAAACTGTTTGTCCTAAAATCCAGAATTTCCTCTGTCTGTTTTCTAAAATCACTGGATGGCTGTTCATGAGCTTTGTTTTGTTTTGTTTCTCTCATACTTTTTTAATACATCAAACAGTGGCTGTAATGTAATTCTCTGCTGTAATATGGAAGAAAAGAAGCAATGATTTTACTGAAGTTACCTTTTCCAGAGCAGAATCTCTCAAGCAGTTAAGCTTGCTGTTGTTTTAGAATTGAGTGCACTCATGATAAGCAATAAAATTTCCAATTCAATGGGAAACAGTGTCTTTGAACTGAGCTGCAGAGCAAGTTTTCTAATTTAAGTCCTGAGCATGACTGTGGGTAAAGGTAAAAAACCATTGTGCTGGAAGGGTTAGTTTCAAATTGCTTGATATCACTGAGGTCTTTGACAGGAGCTCAGAAGAGCCTAGTTCTGTTCCAGCTATTCTAGTGTTATGCAAAATTGGTAACAACAGCTTGCTCTCTTCAGTTGCTAATTTTGGTCTGTACTTATGCACCTGGCATTACTGCAATTGCTTTGCAAGTTTTATAAACTTGCAAGGCAGGAGTCATTAAGCATCTGTTTGTAACTATGGAAGAAACGCTGCCGATACTCTCACAGAGAATCCAGTTTTTATTCTGTTTTGTTTTTACTTTGGGTGTGTATAGATTAGCTTGGATAATAAGAGCAGCAGTATTGGCTCTGTCTTGCACAGAAGCAGATCTTTAATTCCGGTAATAACAATATTGAAGGCTTCTAAGAAAGTTCAGAAAAATGCTGCAAATAGAAATCCATGCTCTTCCTTGGTGTGCTAACCTGGTTTTTGGCAATTGGCCACTTAGATTAAGAAAAATGGAAATACTTGTGGTGGAGATTCAGTTAAAATGTTGGTTAAGAATAAGATTTGGAAGGATTTTAGCTTCCTTTGATTTTTTAACATACACTAAATTTCTTCTCTGTTTTCTTACTTCTCTAAACACTGGTATTTTACAATATCATTATTTTAGGTGTAAGGAGTTAAAAGGAGGAGAAACTTTTAGGGCTCTTGTGAGATGTTTGACTAGTCTTACTATGTGCTTTGCTGTGTACATGCAGTCTTTTGTAAATTAATTCACATTTCATATTTTCATTAGGAGTGGGAATATGTTTACTTCACCGAATTGTGTTCTGAGCTCAGAAATACTGCTCCACTGTAGGAAGACATCCTAAAGCAAATCAGTAGACAGATATTGATCTTTTGATGGCAATGGAATTTCTAAAGCTAAAATCTTTACACTGCTCAAAATGTAGAGAAAGAAGTAGTAGAAGCAGATTAAATATTGAAAATCATACTTTTATTAATGTAATTTTAAAATTAAAACAGCTGGGTAATGGAACTTCAGTACAAAGTTGACCTACAGATGAATACGCTTGGAAGGTATTTATATGAATAAACATTTATTTTTGCTTTTGAAATTAATTGACCTTTAATAGTAGGCATTATTTGTGTGTGTCAGAAACTTTTGAGTGTGTTAAGTACTTTCTTGCAGCTTCTGAACTGTGATTTTTTATCATCTTTATGACAGAGCTTAAATATTGCTGGATGCCTTGCCAGAGCATGTAAGATGTTTTTTATGTTCTATCTAGTCAACAATATGCTTTAAATGCCTCCCTGAGCATTTAAAAACTAAGGATTTATTAACAAAGAGCATAATTTTCTCACAAGTTAAATTTGCTGTAAGCAGGAAAGAGTGAAACAAACCATCATAAAAAATTACTTAGCAAAGCAGCAACAGGGTTATAGTTTAATACAATCTTACATGAGAAGCAAGGGACCAGAAACCATGTCTCCTAAAAGAGATAGGTGGAGTGCAGCTGGTGCTCCTTTAGCCTCCTGGGGTTTGCTGTTGCTCCTTTTCAATTTCCTCTCATCCTGAGTTCCCAGTTTTAGTCTGGTGAGGATTTGAAGGACTTTTGCAGCTCACTGCAGGGATCTTTCAAAGATATGCATGGGAGCAGCTGAGCCATTTGAGCACAGAGAAAGCTTGAAAATGAGCTGACCTTGAACAAAACATTTTGCTTTGGTTATCACTGAAGGTAGAAGGGCTGCCTGTTACTTTCTGCCAGACAGCTCACCCATTGAAGTGAGAACCTTAACTTCCCCTCGGATTAGCTGGCTACTAAGCACTCTGCTCCAGTGCAGGCTTGTGCAAAATCAATTTGTTTGCCTCTTCCAAGCTTGAGGATTGTCTTTTAACTGACTAAAGTTTTACAAAACATTTAGTACAGGTATTTGCTAAACAGGATGAAGTAGCGCTGTTCATTTTTTTCCCCTTTAAAAACAGAATGGTTGTATGTACAGAGAGAAAAGTGCTTCTCTAGTCAAAGGCATATCTAAAATCTGCACTTAAAAGATGGTGTCCCCACCCTCTGCACCAGCCAAATCCTAAATGAAAGGCAGAGCCATCAAGTTTGAAATGAGGCCCTTGGGTTGTTTTAAATTCCAGCATGCTGAGATTTTTCTCAGCTTTTGGATGGTAAACAAGATCTGTGATTTCCATCGATGATATAATTTAACTTTTGGCAAGGTATGGGGCTTTGTTCAGAAAGGAAGGATTAGCTCGGTGATTGAAGCTACTGAGGGATGCCTTTAAACATTTAAGGATCTAATGTCTCCTTTCAGGTATCTACAAAAGCAGCTTTTTATAGTGCTCAGCAATTTAAAATAAAATTGTCTTTGCTGTTCTAAAATGTGGCAAAACACTGTGCTAAGGTTTCATTTAAGGAGGGAGAGGCCAACCTGGTATCACCTTATATTTTGTAATGATATATTCTTGTTGTATGTTGGACAAGTGTATTTGGATGCAATCCATCTGGAATGTTAGGTGATAGTAGAAAAGTCCTACTATTGTGAAGAGCTGCTCTAATTTCCAAGGGCTGCTAAACAAATAGCAGCTCTGATTCTGTAAACATTATTTCTTGAGGTTTAATAGATAGGAGTCACTATCCTTGAGACAAAACCAGATGTGCTTTCCCCTCCCTTACTGAAAACACTACTGGTAAACAGCATCTATGTACAAATACACAGAGCCTTTGCCAGAATTCCAGATGGGTACTTACTGTTCATATATTTGTGATTCATTTCAATAACCAAATATGAATGACAGCTTCAGATGAACTTTGAAGGAGGCATGAAACAAGAATGCTGTTTACTGCTTTGAAAGTGAGGATCTTGGCTTAGGTTTTGTGACCTGAAAAGAAGTGCTGGCAATGAAAGGTGAAAACCTGTTTGGTTGGCCTGTGGTCTTTTTGATCTGTGGACACAATTTAGCATACCATCTGGGGAAAATGTCAACTACTGGCATAGAGGAGGAGTAGACAAACCAAGAATGGTGTCCAAATATTCTTTCTGGTTTTCTGTTGCTCTTATAGCTGTTCAGTCTCATTTTGATTAAAGAACAAGAGTTCTACATCTGCAAGGTACATTGCACAGCTATCTCAGCCACTGGATACAAAATTGCAAGGATATTTTTAATGAAATTCCTATTACAGTGTGTTACCAGGACTGTCAAGATGTTTTCCTCTGCCTTGCCCTCAGCTCCCCCACCCCAAAAAAACCCAATAGAAATTTGGTTTAGATTCTTGTCAACTGGATTTTATCAAAAAGAGCACCACAAGCTACCAAAGAAAAATTGAGGTTTGCGACTTTTAATATTACTTATTTTTAGTTGTTACTGGTAAAGCGTTCACTGCTGTCTATATTGCATAGGACTCATCTTTGAATCATGCATGCACTATTAATCACATTGATAAACGGAGTTATCAGGTTTGTTTTTTAGACTATACTATACTATATGATACTATACTATACTAGCACTACATTTGTAGAACTTCAGTTTGTGGTTTGGGATTTTTTTGTTTTTGTTTTCTTGGGATTTGTTTGTTTGTTTTTTCTCCTTTTTTTGTTGTTTTGGTTTCACTTGGATTGTTTTGTTTTGTTTTGATTTGTTTTTACAACCAACCTACAGCTCTTCCTGTTAAGACAGAACCTTCTGATTTAACCTTAAAATATACTAACTTTTTGCAACTGAAAAGCAGAATATATGTAAGGAATTTCCAGCTGTCAAACTCATCTCTAGAATCTAGTACTCCTTCAATAGCAGTCAAATACCAGATCTTTTCTCCCTATAAAATTCCTAACAGATATATAGTAATTCAGACTCCTTGTCTTCTGGTTTTGCAGTTCTCTGGTGAGTATGTCTGGAAAGTGTGAAATAAACAGTTATGAATTAGAGAACAGAGTGAAAATGCAGTACAGTGTAACTAAAGAAAAAACAAAACTATATATATAGAAACTGAGGGATACATGAGAAGGAAAAGGGGAAGAACTTAAGGAAAGCACACTATTTATAGAGAGGGAGCCGAGCCTTCATAAGAATCTGAAGAAATTTGTCTTTTCAAAGGACATTCAGAAATATTAGGCAGATAATGTATTACTGAAAGCAGAGAAAGAAGCTGCTGACATAAGTAAGTTGAACTTGAAAGGCAGCTAGATCTTCATGCTTTATTCCATCCTCTGCTATGCTGAATTAACCTTCTTCTAAATTTTCCTTGTTTGTTGGCTGACTATAATTGTCTCTGAGAATTTGAGAAATATCAAGAGCTTCATGATATGTTTTCAGCTAAAGCTTATAAAAGCAGAAAAGATTGCTCTCTCAGTTGCTTTTCAAAAGCAACAGAAAGGATATTTTGATATTCATACAGAAGATTCTGCTGTCTTCAGCTACAGGTACAGGTAAAGAGTTTTTAGAATAAACCATCAAGCTTTGGTTCCTATACTCTGAGTTTAAAACAAAGTACTACCAGTAAAGGTGCACAAACCTGCCCTGGCTTACTAGGGTGATGCCAGGCTGCCTTGAGGAAGCAGAGGAGGTGTCATGGGTGCAGTGAGAGCAGCAGCGTGGCTGCCATCTGAAGCAGGAGCATGGGCAAAGAACAAGTGAATCCTCATGAAACTAATTTACTCATGTTACTTGGTGCAGAGCAGTTGTCTGCTCACGAGAATGTGGCAAAAAGTCTTTGGGAGGATTAACTATCCCCTCCTGCTGCAGTAACCTCAGGCGGCCCTAGTGTGAGAATGAAAACAAGTGTTATTTAGCAGTGTGTCAAACCCCTCATTTATCTAATTTGATAATCACAGAAGATTTCTGAACTGGTTCAAAATGGTAAAATTACCTGGAAAAAAACCACCTTGCTGTCTTTTGTAAGAGAACACTTTATGGCAGGTATTTTTACATCCCTGAGCTGTAATATTAATTCTAGTATTTGACCATTCCTCAAAATATTTTACAAAGAAAACTGTATCATTTCCTTCTTCCAAAGGAAGCCTATAAAGTGATTACTGGGTATATTTTTTGTTTTTTTTTTATCCCCGGACCACTGAGGAAAACCTAGTACTATGATATAATCTTCTTAGCTCACTTCCTTATTCTAAAGTTTTTAGAATCTAAACTGATTGCTGGACTTTTATAGTCTGTGAATCTGAATGTCACAATTATAATGTGGAAAGTACTATAAATTTATCTTTACCAATCTAAATGTTTGGAAATGAAAGATGATCACACATGAAATTACTTACTAATGCTGACTTACTAAGAGGGGTTTAGTTAAAGAAACAATGTCTTGGTAATAGCTGCTCTGTTTCTCCACATTTTGGACTGAGCCAAAATGTTGATCACTTTAAAATCTAGCTTGTGAAGAGCTCTTGTTAAGCATAGGTTTGGAGATGATCCTTCAATGGCTGAGGTGTGGTGTGTGTTCAGCACTTGAATTTTCTGTGAGTCTTCAGAAACCAAGTCAATTTATAAGGCACAAAGATAGGAGGTCTTGAAGGTATGTGCTGGAGGGGGTGGTGGCCTTTGGGGAATAGTTCTTGCAGGGGAAGGGTTACTATGGTGATGCCAGTAAAGCAAAAAACGAGGTAATACTTTGTGATGGTTGAAGGGAGAAGTGAACAACTCTCACAGATGACTTTTTTGATACCTTGGGCACTGAAGAATATGTTTTGATTATTTTTTTTAACGTTTAGCCTGATTGATTGGCTACAAATTTCTGTCTGCAAAAGTTACATTTCACAAAATATATTTTCACCTTTTGGACCACTTTGATTAATCATCCATGTCTTTCCCTGGATGAGAGGCAATGAAAGACTCCAGTTTCCCTCTTTGCTGTATTTCAGGGATTAATGGAAAATAATGTCATGCTTTGTCAAGGGATGATTTTTCATATTAACGTTTGCAAAGCAGATACAATGCCCTGTGCTGTGGCTCTTTACCATATTAAACAGGAATGTCCTTCAAAGTCTTTGTCAATGGTAGTATAAATCAAAGTGAAAAAAATGGTGCATACTGAATTTAACAAAACTGCATTTTTTAATATGTAAGTAGGCTTAACTTTTTCCCTGTTTTAAGTCCATAAAGACCAAACTCAAGTAGGCATTCACAACCACAATTGAAAATTGCCAACCTTTTCCTTTAAGTTAATGGTAGTCCGAACTCTCCCCCACTGCTTTTTGTCAATATATCTTTTAAAGCCTTGCATTAAATTTAGGTTTGCCTTAGTCTTTTTTTTTTTTTTTTCCAATTCTTTTTTGTTCTTTTTCTTCTTCACAACTTCAGACTCAAAGACTTCTTTTAATAGACATTAGTTAAGGCCTGGAATTGAGTAGACATTTGTGAAGGAGACTTGAAATTTGGAACAGAATTGTCCTTTGTAGTTTTTCCATGGAGGAAAAAAATCTTCTTATGAGAATAAAGACTTTAGCCTAATCTCTTGCCATCTGGAAAATGTAGAAGCCAGAGGTTGTTGGCATCAGGTCGCATCCCTTATGTAAACTGTCAAATTCTTTTCATATTAATGGCATATCAAGTTAAACCCATGAGGTTTGACATTGGCCAGACTAATTTACTAATTTCTTTCTTTTTTTTTTTTAATCTTTTGTTTTTCCCAATTTTGATTCTGCTGTATTAGTACTTGATAGTGTTGACTAATTTGTGGTAAATGTTGATAATCTCAATTTAGTGCAGCATTTCTTAGTCTTTCCACGTTCCTCATCAGTTCTGTAGTAGGATATGATGTCTTTTAGAGCCCTTAATGTGAAATCCCCATGAAGGGGAGAATTTTCTCAAGTGACTTTTGCAGCTAATTAGTTTGAAATGAAGCTGGAGACAACTGTTAGGTGCAGTGAAATGGCCTGACACATGCCACCATATATAATTCTAACGCTTCAAATTTCTGGATGTGTGCCAGGATCCAGTGTGGTAGTTATGTGTGGATGACTCCTCCACAGCCTTAAGCATAATCAATCAAATTAAGGTTTCCTTTTTTTCCCTCATCACAAGGATTTAGCGAGCTGTTTGCTGTTTGTTTGTTTGTTTGTTTGTTTGTTTCATAAGGAGGCAGGCTGGGGGGAGTAGTTCTGCCATCATATCACACTCCCCTTCTTTGTGCTCACAACATGCACATAAAAGTGATAGCTTGACTCTGCTCATTACCAGAGGAAAACACAGAGTGTGGGGATGAGGTAGAAACAAAGAATGTTTATAGTCATTAATTTTTAGTCCAGAAAGGTAACTGCTTTGAAAATAGCCCTTCATTAAATAGCTATATTGACAGCTTTATTCAAAAAATGTATTGCCAACATCTGCTGCTACCAAAGGTGATATGTATTGGTTTTTTGTTTTTTTTCAGTTTTTTTCCCATCATAAAAAAAAGGGGAAAAAAAAAAAGGAGAAACCATGAGCTCTGTTTTAAAATTTTTGATAGTCTAGAACATTTCACCAGTGAAACCCTCAAAGGCTTGTTATTACAGAAAGCAGATTTTAATGCTGCATGCTGAGAATAATGGCCAAATAGAAGGAAACCATAATGTTTTATTGCCAGGAACTTTGCATCCAGAATATTGTGCCAGAAGGTAAGTATATGCAAGAGAGTAGCACAGTGGCCTTCACTACTACTTTCTTCTTCCCTTTCCCACCCCCCACATGATTAATACCTTATCTAAAGCAGAACAATAAACCAAGGGCAGACAAACTAATGGTTGTTATGATTTCTTGTTTGCTTTAGTCATTATGACTCCACTGACTGTAGATTCCACTTTCTCTTGGAGATGTTTTCTGTGGGGGAGAGCAGTCATAGGGCAAAGGTTCCCAGAGCAGCCAGCACCTCCTTACCCTGGGACATGTTCTCCCACATGGGATGGGCTGGAGGCCTTCCCCCTACCCCTGCTACCTGGCGTGGCACATTTGAAGTAATGTAGTTAAGTGACAGGAAACTTCCAGGGCTGGCAGTGGCAGCTCCCAGAGTAAGTTGCCTGGTGCTTGTTTCCAGCACCAGCTTTGCTGCCAGAGTGGGCAGAACCAAGTGGAACATACTGGTAGATTTTCTTAAGTAAGATTCTTAAGTAAGCGTTTCCAATTGATGACGGTGGGAATGTGCTGGCGGACAAGCTCACTGCCTGTGTTACATAGGATTTTCTGTCAAAACCCTGAGGTAGTACAGAGGCATTGATAAAAGGGGCCCCACTCTGGTGCTGCACAAAACTGTTGCTACAAAATACCTTTGTCAAACCCCAGTCACAAAACAATGTGAAAAGGGAGGATTGAATTAATTGTGAAGGTGGAATGAAGAATAGGAGTGCCATGGAGGGGAGAGTAAGATAGAAAAAACTCTGGTGTTCCTAGTTATTTGTATTACAAAAACTCCAAGTAATGTGCTCTAAAGTTTTCTAGCAGGATGTAAAATTATTTCATGACTGTGCCTCATATATATTTGCCTATGTAATTGCAGCATTTCCTCATAGTTTTCATTTAAGGAAACGTGTATTTCTCCCAGTGCAGTGGTTCTGCACTCCAGTGGGACTGCAGCCACTTGCTGCTGCCGGCTTGGGTTGCACTGACTTTGCAGGGAGCTGGCTGGAACAGTATTGCAGCTTAAAGTCTGTTATTTTACTGAGCTGTTTTCTTTTCTTCTATCTCTTCGTATGATCTTGTAGTGGTACAGTTGATCAGGATACAGCTGATCAGGTTAAGGATTTCTTGGTAAGGCAGAGTGCCAGTGTTGAGGAAGACAGCAGGAGGTGCCCTGGGCAATTAAAGACAGATGTGTGAAGGGTACCAGATCAGCAGGGAGAGGAGGAGTTCACACAATCCACTTACATTTCTCTCCTTTTACTAAATTGTTCTGCACTGAAGCAGTTCCATATTTTTCCTCCATGTTTCTCACCCCTTCTCCCTCCACTCCTTCCCTCCCCAACCCTGACTCCAGCACCACCTCTGCTCCTCCCCCTCCCCGAAGACACTGCTATGCTTCTGATGGAAGTCAGGGAATTGTACTTTATTTACAATATTTAGTACTCTATGTCTGTTCAAAAGGCATTTCCTTAGCTCTGTTTTCTATGGTACTGCACTCACAGACATTTTGCTGGGCTGTGGGGAAATTGGTGTGTGTGAATAATAAATATCATCTTTAGGGAACAACCATTACTTTTCAGACAGTAATACTCCCAAGTTATGTTATGTAGTTGCTAAAATATGTCAAGCCTTTAATTTCTCAGGAGTAAAGGAAGCTTGTACCTCTGCTTTGTATTCCTCCACACATAAGGGTGTATATGTACAATCCCTTGTCAGTATGAGAATCACTGATAGCCCTTGCATTTAAAATGTACTAGAAATTATAGCAGCAGAATCCCACTGTATTTTTTCTTGTAGTGTGCAGGGGAACACAGATTATCAATTGTGGTATGATTTTACTCGGAAAGCAAAGTGCTGACGTACATTTGTTTGCTCTTATGTTTTAACTGGCAGTTTGTAAGGTGGGCGGCATATTTAGCATCATCCACCCAAAACATTAATAACAATAAAAACAATAAATAAAAAAAAATTACTAAACAAGAAAAGAAAACAAAATAAAATCTCTTGTATTTAGATGTGTTTTGCTGTACCCAGACAACAAGCCGTCTCCACAGTGAAACATTCACTGATGATGCACTTCAAGCTTGTAACCGCAGTGTGTTTCTTTATCTCTGAATGCACTGACTTGAATTCCCAACCCTGTGGGTTCTCATGTGCTACCTGCATGTTGGATTATTTGAATCCCTCATGCTGGAGCACTTCCCATTCTGACTGATGTGAACCAGAGGAATAGAAGCCACACAGGAGGTTGTACAGCTTTTGATGAAGCTTTTTGCACAGGCCACTTTAACTGAGAGTGGTCCCCAATAACAGCTGCTACCAATTCTACCATTAGTCACTCACTTTCACTTACAGACAAATCTAATCCAAGAAGTTTATGTTAACAAAATGTACATTATACCGAGGCAGCTGAAATTACATGCTTCAGACAATTAACTACTGTTGCAGAGATATTTTTGTAAATTTTTATGCATATCCTTGGAAATTTATCATGCTTTAATTGTTTTTCCTTAGAAACATTCATGTGAATACTCTTCAGTTTAGGTAAGGTTCACACCTATTGCTTTTTAATGTGCTCACAATGAAAATGTGCATACTGTGTGTAAACTCACCTGTTAAAATTCCCTAATACACAAGGCCTTATTGTCCACAAATGAACGTCATGAATCCATTTGGACATCAACCAGGAACTTGTTGTAATTGCTTACAGATAAGTAAAATCTTTCCATGTGTTTTAATTAGTTGATGCAAGGGATTAATATGATTACATGGAAGGCAGCACAGTTTCTCTCTTAATAAATCAGGCAATGTGGGTGCCAAATCAGTCCTCAATCTCATTTGGGCAGAGTGCTTTGATAAAGGCACTGATCAGACAACTAAGGCTTCCTGTGGCAGCAGCAGTGTAGATTGTTCAGGTTTGCTGATACTGTTGATGTGCAATGCGGGATATTAATCAGGACTAATTATATGCATTGGCTAAGAAACTAATTCAAGGCCACTGCAGGGCATGCTTCTGTATGTAATTGCTGACTTTAAGGTACTGGGTTAATTTATAGAAATTAAGAGGACCTTCCATTTACTGATATTGCATTTTGGAATACACCAGCTCCCTCTTTGCTATTTGGTCCATTTAGTTTTAAACACATGCCGGTGTATTGTTAAGTAGACATCCATTACTCTGCCTATTTTTAGCGTTCCTGTTTTGTACCTTTCAATTTTCTCTTAAGCCTTTCCAGAGAGGCAGCAAACAATTAAATACTTCTAATAATGATAGGCAGCATGGTTTGAGGCTGCTGTGTGCCATGTCCCTAGCTTATATTAGAAATTCAGAAGAATTGAAAGGTACTGCTTTATGAATTACAGTGAGGGCTGCTTTCTCTGGTGCAGGTAAGAATCTGTATGTTTACCCTATGCATCTGATAATGTACTCCAGGTGTTTGGATAGGCCAGCAAATGTGTATATATAGGAGATAAAAATCTCAGTCCAGGGCACTCTCATATCTATGTATCTATGTATCTATGTGTGAATTTCAGTCAGTGCTGTCTTTCTGATGTATGGTACAAGTGAGCTTATTTGGGAGGGCTGAGAGGTGATCTTCCACACTTGTCTGTACAGAAGGTAAACTGGAGTAAAGAATGTTCAAGTATTGTTTGACAGAGATGAATTGCAAATGCTTGTGAGTTCTTACTCTCTTAGTCCATCAAAAGTAAAGCCCTGAGATTGATTATAGAACTGCATAGGACTGTCATTGAGGGCTTTAGCTAGAATAATACACCAAGAGAAGAGGATTCAAAAAAATATTTCTCTTGCTATTTTACTATGCCTTTCTGCAACTGTAAGTGTAAATGGAAGAGGGACATGTGAATATCTGGGTTAAACCTATTTTTCCTCAGGTTTCCTGTCCCTACTTTCTTAGTGTGTAGTGTTTGATGGATGAACCAAACAAAATCTACAGATTGGGTCTTGCTTTTTTAATGTGCTTTTTTAATTGTCATCTGTGCGGGAATGAGAAAAAGGTTGTTTTGTCTCTACCAGGTCTGTTCTAATAATAATTGTGTTATTGGTAATAGAGCTACCTTCTTTCTTTTTGCAGAAATACGTGATTGTGTTTCCGCACCATCCATAACAAGCAGGAAACTTGCTACTGTCAAAGCCTTTTTTCTTTAAGTCTGAACTTCTCTGGCATAAATTGCTTGTAGATGGGGTGTGAGCCAGTCCATTCCCATTGTCTGTGCAGAGCTAGCCACGTGAATGCCACAAATTAATCACATCTAGCGTGAGAATAGAAAGCTCTCACCCACTAACACGTTTGTGAAAGCACTTTGAATCTGAGGGAAAGAACCTCTCAAATGAACATGAAAAATGTTGGGCTTTTGAAGGCCGGGTATTGTGCAGCCTGACCGGACCTGTCTGCTACCATGTGGGGGGAGTGAGGGATGGGAAGACTACCAGCCTGGGAGGTTTTCTGCTAAATGATCTGCTTTGACTGACTGATGCTGGGGTCGTAAATGAGTTGCTGGCTACAGCCGTGCTGGCGCTCAGAGCGCAGTGCCAGCTGTCTGCCTTGCTGGGGAACAATAGCAGTACCCTTTGGTGTGTGAGAAAGGGACATTCAGGCATGATGTTTTATTAGGCTTTGGGATAACCTTTTCTTTTGCTAACCTCAGGATACTTAGATAGGAATTGTACAGTGTCATTTATAATTAACTTTTTTCTCCATACCTATTTGTGCATAGAATTTCCTTAAAAGGTGTCCATGAATTGGCCAACATTATGCATTCTGGTATTGTCTTTCTTTTTTCTTTAATTTTTCCTATCTGAAAATTGATGTAATTTTGAAACATTCTCTTTTTATAATTTAGGAGGGGGAAAGAAAACCCAAAACACGCCACAACCAAGTTGGGTTGAAAATACTGACAAGAATAATTAATATATTTCTTTGGGCCATGCTTGTAATGCTGCATCTGAAGAGAAGGGTGTTGATTTTCTTTTCCTCCCTTTTCCTCAAGGCCCTTGGACACAAAGGGATGATAGATGGAGAACTTCTGAGCCCCTTTGTTTCTCGGGATTCTTGGAGTACAAATTCTTTGGAGCAGAAGCAGTTTCTATTTAGGTGCATGCATGAAAGCAGACACATACCAACAAGTCAGAACATACACATAATTTTTATATTTATAGTTTCTGATAACAGTGAACATAAATTGAAACAGTAGCTAAAAGACATTTTAAAGGGTGTGTCAAAAGCATGGTGTTTGCCTCTTCAAAAAACTACAGTCGAATGATGTTTTCCCTAATCTTTTGTTTAAACATTTACCCTGAGATGTTAAAAAATCTTGTCTAATGGAAAAATTGTACTTTTGACAAACACAGACTTCACTGTGGAAAGCCAGAAATTGTATTAGCAAAGAAAATTAAAGATACCATGACATTTACATAAAGATTATAATAAATACAAAGCATCTAGTGTGCATACTTTTTCCTGGTTTTGTCTGATCACCAGAACATCCTAGCTAAATGGAAAGTAATTTCTAGTGTGCAGTCTGAGTTCTTGAGCTGCAGCCTTTGTATTATTTTCTTTCTTAAATCCTCATAATCTTTGTTTTTAGTATCACATGTACTTTTCTTCCTCCCTTCTTTTCCTGTGCGTAGAAAGCTGACAGAGCCTTCAGCGTATGGTGGGGGCTGGGGGGGCCACACGTCTGCCCTGCAGCATCATGGACTTTTTCGTGGCTTTGCCTTGGAACTCCTCTCACACCCCGGCTGCCCTTCAGATCTGCTGCAGCATCTGTACTTTTCCAACCTCGAGCCTCAAGTCACTCTGAAGGTCACATTACAGCTAACCCCAGAGAGCAAAACACAAAGTAAAGGGTATACAATTTCTCAGAGAGATGACCCTTCTGCACTTGGCCTCTGGAAAGCTCTGGTATAATGACAGAGCTTAACAGCTTGTGCAAGCTCTAGTGGCTTGGGGTTAGCCCTGTTAAACAAATGGCTGTCTCACATTACTTGCTGTCCCTATCATATTCATAATTCGATATTCAAGAAGCACCCTTTAGGAAGTCATGAAAAAGGAGGAAGTAGATAAAAGAATTGCAGAGGCTTGGTGCCTTGTTACTCACAGATGTCATTTAGAATCTTTTTCTGTGTATCTTTTTTTTCATCTCTGCTTGAAATTAGCCTGTGGATGGTACTGTACGACCAAGTGTGTGTCACTGTTTTCTGAAATGCTGAAAGTGCTAGAGAACCATGCCTTGTAGTTACTCCAGAACTAACTGAAGCACAGATATCTGAAACCATGACCTAAACCATCACCTGTGTAGATACAGAACTTGTTTTATCCAAAATTCAAATCTAGTATTGTTTTAGGGAGAAATACATGAGTTGAAGGGAAAGGCTGGTTTTGTCACTGACTGATATGTAGCTAGCAGTTTGGTAAGAGATATTTCTGTCACCAGAACAAGTTCTTGACTGCATTCATCCTTAAGGCTGTTGACAGCTGTGTTTTGTTTTCTATCCATATATTATTTTGGACCACTCATATTATCACGAGCTCTTACTAGTCTCCTTATCACTTGCTGAGAAACCAGAATTCAGAAAACCATGTGGGGGTGCACTAAAGGCATAAAATACTAATCTTGATCACTGATGAGCTATAGTTCCTGTTCCCTAGGCAGACGAATAAATTATGGAAAACTGATACCAATTCTGTCTGGAAAGTCTTGTTGTTACTGAAAAAGGCTATGTGCTCTTCTCGCATCTTCTTGCTTCTCATTACCTCTTTGTGTCAGCAGAAACATCTGTTTGCAGCAGCATGGATCTATGCCAGTTCAAAGGGATTGTGAGCCTATTTCATAAGTCAAGTGTTCTTTGTAGTAAAGGTATAAATAGCTACTGAAATAGTCCAGCATGGTCTCAAGTGCAGGAAAGGAGAATGTTTATTATTTCAAACCCCTTTGTTTAAACATAAGAATTTGGTTAACTTATTCAAAAAGGTTTGTTTAGTTTTTGTTGTTGCTTGGTATTTTGTTTTGTTTGTTTTTTGTTTGGCTTTATTTTTTGTCAGTATGGTTAGGAAAAATGTATCATATATATAATCATTTGATAGCTATCAGAGGACAAATATAATTTTTATAGCTTGAGGGGTGGCTTATTCTGTGATCCTGTTTTTACTGTAGTTATCTTTACCGTACTTAAAACTGAAATGTGCTTTTACTATGACTTACATCTATACAGTGATACTTTTTTGTATATTGTATTTTTGTTAGCTGCCAATGATTCTTGTATTTGCAAAAGTATGTTTGCCTCTGCTAGATCCTGAGAAAGTACAGATATGCACAGGTATCAAGTCATACTCAAGTTTTCCTCTCAAAGTCAGAGGATTCCTGTTCAGTGGGAAGACTTCTCTGTGCTGTTGTATTAAATCTGGCCAGTGCCACAGGGACTAATTCAGTGTATGAGCTGAGTACCCTATTCTCTTCTGTTGCCCATTATGCAAATAT
The DNA here is from genome assembly GCF_001522545.3 of Parus major. NCBI lineage: Eukaryota > Metazoa > Chordata > Aves > Passeriformes > Paridae > Parus > Parus major. Next base: position 66,872,109 of record NC_031799.1, on the reverse strand, counting down.
TTGTTATGACATGATAGACTTCTTATTTATAGGTAGATTTGTACCATCATTTGTCATAATGTAAGGTTTGTTTTTTTTTAAAGTTAAGGTCAGGGAATTTAAACCTTAGTGACAGGCATCTGTGGAATTTTAAGTTAATTTTATATAGCACCTTTGAGATTTTTTTTTCTTTTGGTATCTCAAAGTACTTCATGGTAATTGGCTAGTGACTAGAACCAATATGAATACATTATATCAAAAGCCGGTCTGCTTATCTTGTCAATTTCAAAATGTACGTTGAGGTAAGCTATATATATGTGTATTTCAGTTTAAAGGATTCTAGATTTTTGTGTTTTGAAGTTCAAAATTTAAATAAGTTTCTTTCCTAAAGGATAATGGGCTTTCCAGATGTATGAGCAACTATCTTTGCTGTTTATGTTTGAGCTAAAATACAGCTGACATTCTCTCTCAGTAATTCTGCTCATTATACTGCTGAGATCACTACAGAAACCTCCTTCTTCAGCAAAGAATTGTTTTAAAAAAAAACTTCTTTTAAATAATTTATTTGCCTTGCTTTGAGAGAAAATATTCTTTCTATTCTTTAAGTTACTTATTTTAATGTGCATGCCAATGAAATCCTTGAGAGACAGTTACTCTGTATTTAGTGACAGACAGATCAGCAGTACCAGAGATTACTACTAGGTTTTGGACTAAGGAGTCTTAAGAATTCATGGTATATGTGTTTTCTGAAAAGTACAGGTGACACTGGGCCCCATATTTCTACACTTATTTTAAATATGCTTTAAGCCATGGCTGTAAGTACCTAGTCACATTTGGATTCATAAATCTTTGTAAACAAGCACATTGATGCTTCTTATTACAACTCCGTGGAGCATAACCCCCACCCAGCTACATTTGACCTTCTCATATCCTCTTCCCTATTGCAAGCAATGTTGCTGTATTATGTCAGTTCTTTAATAAAATACAGGAATTGTTGGAGGGGAGCTATTCACTGGCTAATGTAATTTGAATAGTAATAATTTGAATCCCAGATTGAAAATGACACTCAGACACATATTATTTGTGTGCTGTTTTTCTGCATATTTGATGGGCTACTCTCTTAGCTGGCAAACTCTTTGAGATCTTCTTCTATCTTTGTAGCCTAAAACTACTCCATGCGGCATATAGCATGGGTGGATGCCTAGATGGCTGTGCTTACTTTCTATATTTCTTGTCTAAAGTGCTTAGTATTAATATTAATTCTGTGCTTATGTTTCTTCAAGAAACACACAGATATGAAAATCAGAGCTGAGGAGAAGGTAGAAATAAGTGTTAGTTACTGATATTTTGTGGCAAGCCTTTTGTTGTTTTAGTCCCAGAGTTTTGGGGCTTAGGGTGTTTGTTGTCTTCTCCATCATTCCTCAAAATGTTTTCTAGAGAGACACATCCACTCCATGCCCTCAGCCCAGATTCCTGTGAGGTTCCTCAGTGCCACAGGCAGAACACTTTTAAAAGAGAAGTTGTAGACATACTTTCTACTTGTCCTTGAGCTGTATCTTCTGCCAGAGTAATGTGGACTGAAAGTTTTGATAAAGAGAATGCTCATCCATTTTAGTATGTAAAAGGTTGAGCAGATGTCAGGATTTTAGTGTAGCAACCCAAACTAAGGCCCCATAGTGCAAAAATTATGCAGCTATTATTTTCTGAGTCATGTTGGAGGCAGAGGAATATTCACATAATCAGGAATAATCCAGATAAAACAGAAGAGAGTGCTTTTATTTTCTTCTTAGGAAGATGAAAGAAAGTGAGAGAATGCCTTAACTTGATTAGTGTCAAGGGCACACATGATCTTCACCTACTCAGGTTAAATAGTGAGGACAAGCTTTTCTAACCATTAGTCTTAGCTGGGATCTAGTAACATTTTTTGCGCAATACAAAGACCAAGGTATCTTCACTTAATTGCTGTCAAGAGAGAAATATATTTGTATTTAATTTCCAATCCTCTGCTCTGTACACACCAGTTCTTCAGCAGGCAAAAACTATAGCTTGGTTTCGCTATATTTTGCACAGTACTGTGTACTGCAGCCACAATATCTAATGACGACTGAGCTTGATAATAAAATGTAAGAAGCCTTAAAGCTTTTGATACTTTAAGTACAATGTTGTAATAATGGTCTAAGCAACACCTTTGTTTTCCTGTCAAGGATGTCAACTGGTAGCCCACTGCAGCTCTGCAGGCTGGCAGTCAGCTTATTGTGGGTGAGAGAAACAAAGAAGTCACAATGAAACCAGCTAGAAAGCTAAAAGAGAATAGACCTGTGCTCCTGGGATCACACAGAACTGCTTGCTGGATGTCCTGCCAGACATTGCAGGAGGATAGCTGTCTGAAGGTTTCACAGGTTTTATCAGAGCAGTGTAATGGAATTGACTGTCTGGCAGACAATCTGATTTGGGAATTCCAGCCAGCCACACAACGCAGTGTTGACTAATAAGTCAGTGGCTCACTAAGTCTTGTTGTTACCTAATGTTTTTGTTTAACAACTTGTGGCCTTGCAGGAGAGCCCTGTTTACATTAGAGTCTTTCCCTGTTTTATTATTTTTCCCCTGCCAGAGAGCTCTGCTGGCTTCAGAAGCTCCTGGGCAAAGGGTCTCAGCAGGAGATGTGCCTGCATTTCTTGTGCGCTTGCGATGCAGTTGTTCGACAGTGTTACTGAGTAAAGAGGTCTGAACTGCTGACATCATACAAGTTAATTACCTGTCTCGAAAGTGGAGCCAGTACTACGACCAGTATCACCACTTTGAGTCTTGGTAATTACCAAGACAGAAAAATTTCTTGATTTGTGTTGCTGAACGAAATAGCTGTTGGTGCTCACTGCTATTAAGTATGAATTATTTTGAAACATTTTAAAAGGATATTTGTTACAGAATTTGAAACTTGGATTTGAGTTTCTTGGTATGAAATCCTATGAATATGCCTAGATAGTCCAGTATTTTTCCAAATCTGCTTTTGTGGCTTAACTTTGGCATTTGCAAGCAAATAAGCAGCTGCATAGTTTTTCATAGTGGTTTTTGTGCTTTGATTAACCAGTACTTTGACATCTAAATACTTTTTTGCATGCCTAAACCTGATGGTGTTGGTAATATGTGTCACCAATTCATGACAAAGAGAAAACTCTGAGACCAGATATTTATGCTTTCAAAATTCAAGGCCTGGTCATGTGCTGGGTGAAGTTCAGCCATTTAGCTGTTTGTGCGTTTTCTCTCTGTTCAAATTCATCCTCTGTTTCATAGGAGATAATTTTTCATGTCCTACCCAAAAACTTAAAATAGTGTTCCCTCTCAGTAAGGCTTTTTTTGCCTTTTATGTGAATTTTTTCCTACCAAAGAGCATGGTAGCCAACAGAGGGAGCACACACATCTTGCATGCTGGTTGCAGCCTGGCTGTTAGGGCAGACAAGCAGGAGCCATGTCTCAGATGTGGCAAAGACAGCAGTGTTAAAATACTGCATCAGCACAATGATATTTGAGCATATACAGAATGTCATTGTTTTTTATTGGTAAAGTCTATCTTGATTTTTACTTTTTTTTTGGAGGGGGATGGATCATCCTTGGGACATGAAATATTACCAAGGAAATAACACTTGAAAAAAGTATATATGGAGGTTAAACCAGCACATATATTTGGTTCTGAGTTTTGTTGCTTTTTAAGATGGATCTGAGTGAATACAACACTACTACTGTAATGAATACATTATTTATTAGTTATTTGTTTTCAAGATTCATGAGGGCAGGGACAAGAAGGGTAGCATCTGTGCATAATTTGAATGCATGAGTATGGACCATAATCTGCTTAGAAAAAATTAGACTGTAACCTTTCTGTTAAAAGATACCTACCACACATAGGTGCTTTCTCTGATCCAGTATGATTTTTTATTACTGTGATGTTTTGAAATTAGAAAATACTGCATTTGTGTAGCTCCTAATGTTATTATTTCTGTAGCATTTATTAAATCAATTTTCTTTGAGAGCGCAAGGCTTTCCTTTCAGCTTTATATACAGTTGCATGCAGTGTTATGCACTTGGGCTTTAAATTATTGTTTTGACAGTCTGCTTCACATTTAGTCACTTTAGCCTAATCATGCAAATGTTATAGCACGTGTGTGACTGAACCCATATGAGTGGTTTCTCTGAAGTAAGTCAGTAGAACTGCTTGAACAGGCAAAGGTTTGGATATTAAGCAACAGAACTACAGTATGTTTTACAGAGACAGGAAGACAGGTTTATTAACTTGAATTTAAAATGTTCATTTCCCCATAAGTGGGTTTTCAACCTCTGTATTTAAAGGACACTGTGATGAGTTTGTAATGCAGAGCTGGAACAGAGGCTTGCCAAACTCATCTCTCATGTATTTACGGAGACTGCTAAGTATAGAAACGGCTGAATTGGGCTGGTTTCAAACTGGGGAAATCCACAGATGTTAAAGTCTTTGTAGCTTGCTAGCAATGCTGTGAGACACCCAGCCACCCAGTGAGTACTAGTGTTAAACCTTTGAGAATGGAGTCTGCTTTCTTGGCAGGGAATTTATTAAATCAAACACTGACCTTTTTTAAAGCCAGTAAAGGCAAGTGTTTCCTCTATCTGAGTATACAAACGAAATCTGCAGCATTACAGTCATCCAAGCACACGGGCACAGCCTGCTGCCCTACCCTTTTGTGAAGGAGGCGCCACATGGTGATGACATAAATGGTGTTGAAATGCTGTAATGGTCTCCCAAAGGCCTTCCTATCCCAAGTGTGCTATTAATTTGTTCTGAAGGAGCAACTTTTGGCTACACAATAAAAGGAGGAAAACATTGTTGGTAACAATAAGGGTTTCTGTGAGTTGTAGTGAAAATGGATGGCTGTATTGTCTGCCAGGAACTTGAGGAACTCTCCGTGTGTGAGCAGCATGGTTTAAGCTGCAGCTTTATAGATTAGTTTGGTGTTTTTGTTCTGAAAGATAGTGGTCATGGGTCTTGGTCTTGTCCTTCAGGAGCATGTGGGTCTGTTTCCAATTCTCTCTGAATGAAACTGGTGATACTAATGGTGAACTAATTGATATTAGTTTCCCTTATTGTAAAAGAAATGTCATTTCTTACCTCCTGGACAGCTGTGAAAATTTTGTCCTTGGAACAGGGGTATTGAACTGCACAGTGGTTTTTACATTACCCAGTAGAACAGATGAAAACAGAGCTACTAGACTACAAAGGAGTCAAGAAAACTGTGCTGTAAATGTATGGAATGGAGATGCAAGTATTTTTACCTCAGTGCTTTTACAATCACAACATTTTCCTTTAGCTTGTTTATCTGGAAGACAAAGAAGAAACTCTTTACATTGCTGCAGCATGTAGAAAATAAACATATTCTGTACTTATAACTGAATTGGCTTCTTATGGTCAAACTTCACTGCTTGGGCTTGTGTGAGCAATGATGCTAAACTTGGGGAAACCAAGTTTAAGTTTAAATAAAACCAATTAAGTTAAACCAAGTTTAAGTTTAAATATAATTTGACACAATTGCATTTAAGTACTTTCTTATATGTATAGGCTTTGGGAAATGATGGAAATAATTAGTAGCGATTGGAAGTACAATGGATTATGGATAATGCAGTCTGTGTGGGTAGCTAAAGTTTAGAAACAAGTGACAGCTTTACCTTTAAGTTTATAAGGAGGGTATTTTATATTTCATCCTCTTTCAACACTCAGATTATTTATTTCCCCTTGAGCAATATGAGACTGTAATGTGAAAAGGTTCTGGCCCTTCTTCCCCATTCATATTAGTGATTAACAGAGTGAGTAATGACTTCAGGTGCCTTTGTGGCACAGTGATCGCAGGAGCAGAATTCCACCTTAGTGAAATGTGGTAAGAAATGTAGTGAAGGAGGAGAAGTGCAAAATAAGTCTATTTTCCTTTCTGTTTGTGTTTTAAGGCAAAGCCTAAGTAATAGCAATGTCCTGTTGTTCTTCACTTAAGGGAGTAGTGTTTCCCTAAATCTGTCTTTAAAAAAAGCCAACAAAACCACAAACCTTAAACTTCCCTCTTTTAGAAAAGAAATAAAACCAGCTTATGTTCATCCAGGAATTCTTAAACATTTTATTATTGAATTGTTCTGTAGAAGTCCTATTTTCCATTCATAGTAATTCTTTTAGTTTTGAGAAATTTATTAGTGCACAGGAAGTTCTTGGAGGAAAATCCATATTAACCTCGTGCAAGGGAGGAACCAAAACAAACTCCAAACAATTTTGTTTGAGGACTAAGAATGGACAGGACATTAGGGTGGGAAGAAAAGCAGAGTAACAATGCCATCTTAGCATAGCATCATCTGTGTAATGGAAATTTCAGTTGTAATTGTAATGAGAGAAAACTCTGTAACTATGCAGCTATGCATAGTATGCATATATTAAATCAAAGTTATTAAAACACATCTGTTTTAATAACTTTGAATTAACTTCAGTAAGTCATGTTCATGTTGCTATGGCAGAGCACTGAACTATGAGGTTGGCAGTAATCAATGCTAAAATATACAGGCAGACTGTGAAGAATGTCATGGTTTCCTTGTGTGCTAAACTCTTTTTAGATGCATCTAATTGCTCTGCCATCTAAACCCCAATTCTGTGAGGATTTTGGAACTCAATTATTTTAAATTGCATGCCCAACTTGCAGTTGTGATTTCTGTCACAACAGGAATAACTGGTTCACTATTTGCATGCCTACATATATTGTGTGTACAGCCAAGTTTGTTAAAAGTTAACCAACTGTTAACATGTTTCTAGAAGTACCTCTGATGTGGGTTGGTGGGTTTAGATGAAGCTGTAATAGACATTCTTGAATTCTACTTTATATTCACTGACTGCATTTATCCCAAATACTGAAACAAAAGGTTCAGCTCATTGAACTGTTTTCCTGTCTGGCTCTTAAAGCATTTACTTGGATCAGAGAAGTGATAGCTAAGTTTGTTCATGTCTTGACTTCTTTACAAGACTTTTTAGACTTCAGAAGACTATGAGCAGTACTTAGAATTATTTAAAAAGAAATGGTAACTCCTGTGAATTGGTACGTGTCTGCATGGATAAAGACCACCGACCCAGTTCTTGTACTTGCTAAGGTGTGTCAGCTGACAGGGGACATTAAATGTTTCATCACTGAGTTTGAAGAACTTCTTGATGTAATTTTGTGTTGCTTCTAACCACTTCTGTATCACTTTTGAACTGCTACAGCAGCTAAGAAGTTTGAATTTTCCGTAGTCCTATGTCTCAAGAAATACCAGGGCTCGTGCCATTACTCTATTGTCACTTCCCTGAGAGAAGACACAAAAAGAGGTACAGGTCTTGATACTAATACCTTGGAAAGCATTTCTGACCACAGCAGAAACTTGCCCATCCAGCATGAACAAACTGGTGCTTTCAGGATCTTACCCTCTGTGACACAGAGACGCTGGGTCAAGGCAGATCATTGCTCCCCAGAGACTGCCTGCCTGCTACACAGCACCACCAGTCTGCTGAGCAGTGATCTTTCTGCTCTCAAAGAATCATAAAATGGTTTGGAGTGCAAGGGACCTTCAGAGGTTGTCTACTCCACATCCCCTGCAATGGTCAGGCACATTTTCAACTGGAGCAGGTTGCCCAGAGCCCCATCTGACCTGACCTTGAATGTTTTCAGGGACCTGGCATCCACAGCCCCTCTGGGCAATTTCTGCCTATGTTTCACCACCCTTTTTGTGAATAATTTCTTCATATATCTACTCTGAATCTGCCTCTTTTTTTTTTTCCTTAATTTAAAACCATTGTCCTATCACTACAGGCTCTACTAAGAAGTTTTTGCCCGTCTTTCTTATAAACTCCCTTTACATATTGAAAGGTTGCAATAAGGTCTCTCCAGCACGTTGTATTCTTCAGGCTGAACAACCACAATTCTCTCAGCTTTTTTTTCACATTGAGGGTCTTCGTCCTTCTGATTTTTTGGGGTCCACCTCTTCATTTGCTTCATTAGGTCTGCGTCTTTCTTGTGTTGAGGGTTCTAGCACAGGACTCTGTACTGTAGGTGGAATCTCACCAGAGTAGAGCAGAGCAGCAAAATCACCTCCCTCAGCCTGCTGCCCACGCTGTTGGTGATGCAGCCTAGGTCAGCTTTCTGGGCTTCTGGTGCACCTTGTTGGCTCATGCTCAGTTTTCTATCCACCAGCATCCCCATGGACTTCTGTGCAGGACTACTCTCAATCTCTGCCTCCTCCAGCCTGTATTTATACCACAGGTTGCCCTGAGCCCTGCCTGGGACCTATCAAGCAGTTCACATGGGTCCTTGAGGTTTTCCAGGTCCATTTTAGTGGCATGTTGAGCTCATCTCTAATCCTGTCTATGTGAATCTGTGTTAGAATTAGAGAGGTGCATACCCTTAGTGGCCTGTGTAATCCATTTTATGGGAAACAGCTAATTGGATCTTATAAATATTCCTTTTAAATTTCTGGAAACTTGCAGATCTGATAATTATTTTCTATTATCCATGATCTGTGAGTAAATATTACAGTGTGGAATATGTATGGTGTGGGCATCAGATGGTAGGATTTAAGTCATCCATCTACTCCAAGGTAGATAAATATTACTTTGCACTTGCAAACTAAAGAATCTGTATGCAATACAGCATCTTTGTTGACTTTACAAGCATGTCATAGCTTGTAAGTCAGGGTTTAAACTGCCTGTGTTAAAGGAGTCCTTTTTTTGTGTGTAAGAATGTGAGGGGTGATTGTGCTATTTTCAACATGTTAACAGTTTTTAGACAGAGAAATGCAGTACAATATTTCCCATGCTCTGTGTTTGCAATCAGAGGACAGTACTAGAAGAATAATACAGGGCTGCTTTTTTTCACAGTTTGATTAAAACAATCCTCTTCATATCTACTAGATTTTTTAGCTCAGGCTGGTCTCCAGGTCTTCCTACTTCATTTTTCCATTCATCATTCCTGTGAGAACAGAAGGAGGAATAGATACGGTGTTCTGTGCTTGCTTATACCGTGGCAAATAACAATTCATCAACATCCTAGCTTTAAAAAAGACCATTTTTTGGCTTGGGAAGAACATTGCAGTTTACCTAGTGTCCCTGGTGTCAAGAAAATCACCTGACCAGATCTTAAACTAAAGAGAATCATGCAGTATATTCTTGGAGTTATTAATTAAAATAACTGCTATGTTTAAGAGAAAGGGCATGAAAGCCTTTGTTGGGTGACCTTGATATTCTGTGGATATTTCCTGGAGAAAATTGTTCAATACAATAATCGCCCTACTCCACAGTAAGAATGAGAAAATTAAGCCTCACAAAATATTGCTGAAATGGTTTTGTTCCATAGACTCTTTTAATATTGTTATTGTTTCAGAGCTGTTGTTACACTGGGGAAGAGTAATGTAATCAAACCAATTGGCTGCTGGAGATATTATTTAATGCACTGCTTTGGACACAGTACATATGCTCTGCAAATAAATACAGAATTAGTGTTCCTGTTGGAAGCACTTAGTGAGAATGAGTGATTTGTCTTCGTTATGAAAGGTGCATATATTTCTTCTGTTAGCTGTTTATCAGACTGCTGTTTTTCTGCTTATGGATTCTGAGATGGGATTCATCATTTGTCAGCTTGTGAGCAGATGTTCCAGAGACAAACAAATTGATCACAAGGATGAATTGAACAGCAGTATCAATGTTGGAGGGCAGCTTTTACAAACTCTATCTCTCTCTCCTGTTCTGACCCCTCCATTTTCCACTAATTTCCAGTCATTAACTGTCCTCCAGAAAGTTACAGGAGGAAAGAAAAACTTGGCTCCCTCTGTGTGTGTGTGTGTGTGTGTGTGTGTGTGTGTGTGTGTAGGCAAGTTGGTTTTTATTTGGAGAAATGCTCTTCAGTACAAGACAAGAAGACAACAAAGACTGAGTCTGTACTGAAATGCAACCAGTCTATAATGCCATCAGGAGAGGAACATTTAATGTTACTGGTAATATTTTTTTTTAACAAAACAAAATCCTTACCATACGGAATTATAATTCTTTAGGAAGTATTGCTTGCTGTTTTATCAAGCTGATGCTATGAAGATTTACTTTGATGGTTTTTTTGTGGGCATACCAATTTTTCAGCAAAGTTAATGGCAGGCTAGAGATAACATGTTACTTGTCAAAATAGATTGTCAAAAGTTTGATTTGTTCTAAGCTGATACAGAACAGAACTTCTGGAGCTGTGTTGATTACACAGCTATTAAGGCCCTTTCTTGCCAAAAACCCCTCCTTTTGTGCTTGTGGGTTGTTGAAAATTGTGGGCTGCTGCCAGAGGATTGAAGAGTAAAACACATGTTCCTGAAGAGCCACATGTGGCTTTCAAACCACAGGTTTCTGACCCCAGCCTTAAGTAATTAACAATGCCTTTGGAATGATGCAGTACTCAGTAAGAATTGCTGAGATAAAATACCTGTCCTTCTTCCAAAAAATGGCAGGGTTTGAAAGCAGACATTCTTTTTTATTGAGAGCTAAGAGCAGAAATTCAGTTCTTTGTAAGCTCTATAAATGGACTGGGGAGGGGGTAAGAGGGATTGTTGTGAAATGTCCTGGCCAGAATGGCAGACGAGGGAGCACACTGCGTTCAGTGCTCTACAAACAAGACTGATCACAGAAATATGCTTAGAAAAAGTTGTATGTTTTTCCTTTAGAAACCAAAAATCACATACATAGTTGCTTATTTAATACAGGCCTGAATATTTTCTGCTGCACAGAACTTTTGTTTCCATTATAGTTTTCTGCTTTATGCCAAAAAGGAAGCTGATCTGTGTAACCTCTTTGATAACAGTTATATTTCATGTTCTACTGAAGAGACACAGAAATGAAGCTTTTGATACAGTAGCTGATATATACAGATATTTACGGCAGTAGGTATACATGGCTAGCAGCTGAGATCACAAAAGGCATGCATTTTTTGGCATGCCAAGGCCTGATCCTTGACAGAGGGGTAATGTTTGCGGAAGACATGTTTTTGAAGCAGTAAGGAATGTGACAGGTTTAGTGTGTGGTTCTTATTTCCTCATTTACTGGGAAGTGAAGAAGGTGTTTGGATGACAGGGGAAAACATATGTTCCAAGCCTGGCATTCAGGTTGCTGCACACTGTCAGTTGCCTTTGTTACCCATGTATTGGAGAGAATTCATTACCAATGATAAATATCAATAGGCAAGCTTGTGTGATGGTTTAAAAATTAAGAGATGATTTTCACTTTCTGGGTGAGAATTTTAGGAATTGTGTCTGTCTGTAGGAGACTCCTTCAACAGTTTTATTTGTGCTGTCTTCATCTGAAGTCCAGTTTTCAGACGGTTAAAAGAAATTACTTTTGAAATTCACAAATCCCCCTGTACATTCTCTCTTCCAAACACTTCTTTTGCCTGTTTAAAACTTCTGCAAGTAATCACAAGAATCTCTAAGGAGTGGATCTTTTCATGTGTAGAGAGGGCTGGATGTGGTTTGACATCCACACAGATTGCAGAGGAAGAAGATCATCTGTGGTCTGACCAACAGTGGGGACTCCAGGGGGCTGCTGTGGATGCCAAATTCAGGACTGCTCTACTCCCGACTGCTGTGCTCTATAGGGGTAGAAAGGCTCCTTGTGTGTACAAGCATTGATGTTCTCCTCCTTGCCCACATTGCTAACTTAACAAATACCAGATTCAGTCTGCACTGCATGAACTGTCCTGACTGGTCATGACTTAGCCCTCCTCATTTCTCCCTTGACCTCCTTCTCTTCTCCTTACATTGTTTTATTTGCCTAGCACATGTACTTCATTCAGAGGTTATTTCCGTGCTTAGCTGCCTTAATGAATGTATATTAAATTCAGCTTTAAATTATTATCTGGCCCAGCTCTGCCTCAAACTTGTGTGTATTAATACCAATCTCTTAAAAAATGTTACTAAATTCTAATGCTTTTTGGTTTTTATCACACTGCCAAACTTCAGATATTTTTCTCAGATGCCTTCTTTATGACTAGTGCTGGCTTTCTCGGGAGTTGAGAGTCCTCAGAATATCTCATGTCCTCTATTTCAATGTCTCAAGTTGGGCACTCCAGACTGACACACAGAATTAATGGACATTTTGGAAATGCAGCTTTTAATCTCTGTGCCCTAATTTCCGCTTGTAAAATGCAGATTTATAATACTTGTCTGCATCAGATGGGAATATGAGGTTGTGAGGATTAATTAGTTAATTTTTTTTAAGTAGTTTACACTTGTGAAGTACCATATATATTCTGATAGAAGTTCTTACTGTTGCTGTTTTTTTCCCTTATGTCTTCTACATTTTGTTAGTTTGACCTGGTTAAAGAGAAAATAAATTAGTCATCTTACCAAATTCTCTCTGTGTTCCTTCCCATAAGTCTTAGCTATCCCTATATATCTTAGCTGTCGTTCGCCTTTTTTACTGCTCTTCTTCACCTTACTATCTAAGGACTTTTCACAAAGATTAATAGCCATAGCCAAGTGCTTGGGGTTATCTGAAGGATTCTTGAGTCCTTCTCTTTAAAAGTAAAAATTCTGCTTTGGTTAGAAATTTTGCTGTTGAATGGTTTAATATTTTAGTGATTTCTTTTAGAAAGTAGAATTAGTTGCAGGAGCATTCTCTTGGATGGAAAGTGGTACAGTGTTAGGCTACATTATCCCAACTCCTAGTTTTCACCAATGCTCAGGATGCAGTGAGCATGGGAAGAATATGATTTATTGAGTGAAGTCAACTTTTTTTAAAAGTTTCATTAGTGATTTTAGGCAAATTACTTAACCTAGATGTTGTACAGATGCAGCAAGCTAACTGCTTTTTCCTGATTTTTTTTTCTGGGTGGCTTGGGTTGAAATTACAGGGTCTGATCTGCAAATGCAGTGAATTCTCACAGGTGCAATTGTAGTCAATGGGAACTATGTCTTGAACATAAGTGATAAAGTGCTAAACACCCTGAACTGTTGCAAATCAGGAGGCCCAAATTGGGCATTAACCTTTTTCTGCTTCAGTTCCATTTCTCTACGATACAGTTAATAATACCCTTCAGCTCAGTGAAGTATTAAATGTAAGGTTTGTCAATATTTGCAACCTAAGTAAATTCTTGAGTAAGAGGCAGTGATAAGTGATAAGTAAGATACCTTTTGTTGCAATACTTTTTTTGAATGGGAAAAACACCCTCAGATCTATTAATTGAAATACCTTCTCCTGAAAAGATCCTTTAATTGTGCTTTGAACAGGCTCTTCTCATTCTGAGTTAATGATGCAGGAGTCCCCTCGAACAAATAGTACCATGATCACATTGTTATGGACTGTATTGTATTAGATGCAGATTGAGACCAATGGCAATTTTTCAGCATTTTGTGGCTTTGAAAATTTGACTTTGCAACCCAACTTACTTTTGACGCTCCTCTGAAGTGTTTGCATGCGCCTTCTTTCATAGTAAATCAAAGTGTCAGGAATCATTGGAAATGCTGGCATTTGTAGTTCACCCCAAAATTCTCTGCTATTTCAGCTAACTGAATAAATGATAACAGCAGCAGGTTGTCATCTTCTGCGTAGTAACACTGTGCGGGGAGGGATTTGCTGATGAGCTTGGTTATCGTCTGACAGCAGGGGAGGGGTGGGAGTCTCTATGCCAGGCTCCATAGGGAAGCATTTTCTAATGGGCATGGATTCTGCTATCCTTCCTTCTGCTTTCCCATCTGTACTGTCCTCTGTCAGGATTTTTTCCTGTTTAAAACACTCAACAGAAATGTTTCAGTTGTGGGAAGTTAGACAAGTAACAAAGATATGAAAAATTTGGTTTTATAGATGGGTAATACTGGAATATCTTTGTAGATGTTGCCTCCAGTGTTATTTTCAGTGTAAATGTCTTTGTTGAAAGATCTGATGTATTTCTCAGTTGCAGTAGTTAGTTCTATACATTATTGTTCAGTCCTGGTGCCAGGATTGTAGTCATAATGAGGAAAAAATGAATAAAGAAACGAATGGTAATTGCGGATACCATGCTCTCATCTGCAGAATAGCAGCTGACTTCCCACTATGGAAGTAGATGAATCACCAATGCTATTTGGTTTGTTGTTTTGTGGTTTGAATTACTGAGGAGACCATGCTTAAACATCTTTGGTCCTAAATTTGAAAAAAATATACAGAATCCAGAGCAATTAATATACCTGAAGACCATGTGTATTTTCCTAATAGAATCCATTAAATAGCTGGTTAAAATCTCCTCCTTCCCCCACCCCACCACCACTTAGATGCAGAGATAAAGTGGAGAATAGCACTATGTGGACACATTAAAATAAATCATAGAGTTGCTGATGCTACTTGCAAGAGATTGGAGATTAGGAGTAATTGTTTTTTTTTTCCTGTCTTCTATTTTTATATGTGCAAGTTAGTTTTGTACTCAGGAAGGTGAAAGACTGAGAACATCTGTGTTGAAGAGACACCTTTGCAAGTGCATGCTGATTCTGCTCTTCAGAGCCCCAGCTATTTTCATCTTGGTCCTCTTCTAAGAAACAGCCAGATGTCGGCTTGCTTTAGTTTTCTTTTTTTCTTTTTTTTTTTTTTT